>NC_136262.1:186766482-187093998 GCF_964187855.1 Myxine glutinosa | reverse complement strand
AATTGTTGGAATTAAAAATATTTTGGTATCCACATGTGTTATTTCTTTGGTTTGCAGTGGAACAAAACATAAAAAGCTGAAAAAACACCAAATCTTAGCTTATTCCACACAGAAATCCTAAAATCGCCCAGACAATATTATTGGTACCTTTTAGAAGTTAGATATAATTAGATTTCAAGCAGGTGATTCTCCTTTACTTTGGAATTGAATTCACCGATGGTGAGCCTGTAATTAAAAAAAAAATCATTCATTCAACCAGTTTGAATAGAGAAAAGGAGTCATTCTGCTGTTTTATGTCACTGTGTGTACCGCAATGAGCATGGAGAAAAGAAAGAAAACCAGAGAATTGTTTGAGGAGGTCAGACACAAGATTGTAGCCAAGTATGGACAATTTCAAAGCTACAAGTCCATCTCCAGATACCTGGATCTTCCTGTGTACACCAAACGCAATGTTATCAGGAAGTGTAAGGTCCATGGCACTGTAACCAACTTCCCTGGACGTGGCCGCAAGAGAAAACGTGATCGAAAATTGCAGCTAAGGATTGTTCGAATGGTCGAGAAAGCACCTTGATCAACTGCCAAACAGATTCAAGCTGACCTTCAGACACAATGTACAACAGTTTCAACTCGCACCATCCATCAACAAGTCGATGAAAGAGGGTTCTTTGATAGGACTCCACTGCTGCGAGAGAGACAAAAGAAAGCCCCACTGGAGTTTTCCAAAAACACACCTGAACAAGCCAAATTACTTCTGGGAGAATGACCTGTGGACCGATGAGACCAAATTAGAGCTTTTGGGGAAAGCACATAATCTCGATGTTTGCAGAAAACAAAATGAAGCCTTCAAAGAAAAGAACACCTTCCCTACAGTCGAACAAGGGGGAGGTTCAGTGATGTTTTTAGGTGCTGTGCTGCCTCTGGCACTGGGTGCCATGAATGTGTGCATGGCATCATTAAATCAGATTACCAAGACATTTTGAAGCACAATGTTCAACCCAGTGTCAGAAAGCTGAGTCTCCGTCGAAGGTCATTGGGCTTGCAGAAGGACAATGACCCCAAACACATTTCAAAAGCACCCAGGAATGGTTCAAGACAAAATGCTGGACTTGTTCTGAAGTGGCCAGCAATGAGTCCAGATCTAAATCCCATTGAACACCTGTGGGGAGATCTGAAACCAGCAGTTGGGAGAAGGCACCCTTCAAATCTGGGAGAACTGGAGCAGTTTGCCCAAGAAGAGTGGGCCAAACTTCCAGTAGAGAGGTGCAGGAAGCTCATTCATGGCTGGAGCAAGCGCTTGTCTGCAGTTATTTCTTTTTCTTTATTTCTTTTTATTTTCCATTTCATTTTCCAAAATGATATTTCTTTTTATTTTCTGACTTAAAAGGACTAGTGAGGTACCTGTGCTACGAATGGGTGAGAGGCCAGAAACAAACAGACAATACAGAAACGGTGAATGCCAAAGCATGAAACCAATAAATTCCACATTCCTGTAGCACCTTCAGTTGCACGTCAAACATGGACAACAAGTTCGTGAAGGACTTCCATGAAAAACGTTATCGTACGCAAACAAACGGGTACGTTCACGTATACAAACGTCGATCATGGGACCGTGGCGAATCTGCATATGGCGATCCGCGAATTTCACGTTTCGAAAATCGAAACCATCACGGCATTTCGTCATTCACTTGAACTCGATATCTCTTTTTTAATTCCAAGCAACATAACTCCAATCACAAAATAAACTTTTAACAACATTGTTAATGTTTCCTTCATTGTAAAAACTACCAAGTCAAAAGTTAAAAGGATTTTGAGCCGATAGGTGTTATGGCCTTGGCAAGATCGATGGAAACAGTGATCTATTATCTTATACACCACCCAAATAGCTGTGTGGAATTCTCTCATGTAGAGATTAAACCCACGTCGTTTGAACTTTGGCCGAGGTCATTATTTACTTTTAATGATATACTCAAAGGCAAAAGTTATTGTGACACACAAACAACAAACAGAATCAGTGTTAAACTTTTACTGCCGCGAATGAAATGTTATTACATGGAAAGACAAATGTTTCAAGGTATGGTAACGATCAACAGTCCATAAGAACAGCACACCTGGCATATGCAAATGAGCCACAACACAAGAGGGGGTTCACAAGCAAGTTCACACGGTCAGTAGCGAGTGTGTCCACCTTGTGCATTGATGCAGGCCTGGCACCTCCGCCTCATTGAGGCCACTAAACGTCGATGAAAGTCCTGGGGAAGATCATTCCATATCCGAGGAAGGATTTGGCGGAGTTCCTGCAGCGTTGTTGGAGGATACGGATGACGTCGTAAACGTCGCTCCATTTCATCCCAGACATGTTCAATGGGTGACAAATCAGGGGATCTTGCGGGCCAGGGTAACACATTAACATTGTTCTGATTAAGATACAGCTGTACAACTCGAGCAACGTGTGGTCTGCTCCACTGGAGACGTCAACGTCGATGTTCTGGCGTTAGAATTGGCCGTCGGGCTGGGCGCCTTGCACGGATGCCGTAGACGCGTGGACGTCGTCGAACTGTTCTCGCAGATACACCTCTGTTGCCAGGTATGGTACGGGCTGTAAGGGTTGCTGGCTGGAACCTGTGTCGGAGGTGCGTGGTTCGAATGCATCGGTCTTGACATGGGGTCGTTACTGGTGGGCGGCCACTACGGGGACGGTCTATAACTTGATTGTTTTGCTGAAAACGTCGCCATAAGTGCCAAATGGTGTTTCTATGGACGTTGAATCGACGAGCAACGTCACGCTGCGAGGTACCAGACTGAAGCATACCTATAGCTCTCCATCAGTCATTTTCCCCGAGGCGTGGCATGTCGAACTTGTTCCAGAATGATGAATAGAGGTGTTTTTCTGACTTCTGCACTTCTTAAGACTGCATTGAGTGGAAATGATAAGCGTCTGGTTGTCTGGCCTTTTGAAGTGAACATTGCTGGCCATTTTTCTCGAATATGTCATGCTTCTTGCAGATTTCGTGCAATTCGAACAACAATTGCTTGGTTGCGTTTCTTCGACCATTTTAACAAACTCTTTCTCTGGTTCAAATCCAAAAATTCATTCACAAGATTACCAATGAAAAAATTCCACGTCACAATAACTTTTGCCTCTGAGTATATTTATATATGAATCAAAAAGAAGATAATTGGTGTTGGGCCGTCCTTTCCGCATATCTCGTGGGATTGTAAGTTGGAGAGACGACCGTGATGGCGTGGAGGTGGTTGGCAATCTCTCAAGCAGGGATTCAACCCATGTCCTTATGAAAGGTCTTTGTCCGAGGTAATTATTTTTAACTGTGTGTTTTCATTTGTCAGGTTGCAGCCGTTTGTGCGGTACCCGTGAAAATAACGTTATGCGGGAGTCCAAACCTGAAAATGCTGTTGACCAAAGCTGAAATTGGAAAAACAATATCGCCTATTTTACCGCAGGGGGTCCCAGGATTACCCACCCAAAATATCGTTGCGATCGGTTCAGCTGTTTTTTTGCGGTACCTGCGAACGGACGGACGGACATTTGGTGAATTATAGTAAGACGCTTCAATTATGCAATGACAATCGATCGTGTTTCCAAGGCACATTTGAGGAGGCCAAAACAAAATGGCGGCTTAAGAACCCAGCAAGGTGCAGTGACCAGCAAGGTGCCAAGATGGCCCGCCGACATATTTGTAAACCACCACATCGGGTTTTTTTTCTTAAGAGCACCTCGTTAATCATCTTCAAAAAGGGTGTTATAACACATGCAAACACCCAGTTTTCATCATTGCAATCAGTTGGAGGTCCAGGTGGATGCATGCATGCAAAGTTTGGGGCCGCTAGGTTTCATCGTTTTGGAGTTATGGAGGAGACAGACGGACGAAAGGATGGACACTGCCTTTTATTATTATACACACACACACACACACACACACACACACACACACACACACACACACACCCTCCTTAAAACTGTCTGCAAAACCCCGTCACCTTAAACCACTTTCTGAAGGGTTCCGGGTAATTTTAATGGGTTCCAAAGGGTAATTTTAATGGGTTCTAAAGGACAATTTTCATGGTTTCTAAAGTATAACTCTAATGAGATATAAAGGATAATTCTGAAGGGTTCTAAAGGATAATTTTAATGGGTTCTAAAGGGTAATTATAAATGGCAATACATTTTCATGAGATACCGCTCACCACAAAGCCTTGAAGGCCACTGACGTTAGGGGGTTCCAACAAAGGATAGTGTGGATATTAACTACAAACGAGGAATCGATTGACATTCCTCTTGAATTGAGGTAGATTGGGATCGAGGGGACATCAGGATGCAGGTAAACTGCTCCAGTGATGGCGAGCGGGGGAAAAACAAACGAGAAGAATCCCTCATAGTCTTAGTCCTTGGGACAGACACGGTATATGGATAGGAAGAAACTGCCAAACGTGTCGGGCGACTGAAAGAATGACCAGTGGAACAACCTGTGATAGACCCTCAGAGCACATTCCGTGGTAATATCTGTTGAAAAGGCTGAAGGAAACAACAGAGCGGCGGACTGAGAGAGGTTCCAGAGATGTTGCCAACTCCTGTCCCACCAGAATGGCCGCATGTCGCTGGACATTGTCAAAAAGAGAAAGGTGACAAGCCGAAGTAGCAGGGGCCGGGGGGGGGGGGGGGGTAATACAAATGAGTGGAATTACCTGGGATTGTTTAGTGTATATATATATTTTTTTTTATACTGAATCGAGGCTCGTGAAAGAGCTGACAACCGTGAGGGAAAGACAGTACAGGGGGACCACGAGGGAAAGACAGCACAGAGGTACCGCGAGGGAAAGACAGTACAGTGGGACCACGAGGGAAAGACAGTACAGTGGGACCACGAGGGAAAGACAGTACAGTGGGACCACGAGGGAAAGACAGCACAGGGAGACCGCGAGGGAAAGACAGCACAGAGGGACCGCGAGGGAAAGACAGCACAGGGGGACAGCGAGGGAAAGACAGCACAGGGGGATCGCGAGGGAAAGACAGCACAGAGGGACCGCGAGGGAAAGACAGCACAGAGGGACCGCGAGGGAAAGACAGCACAGAGGGACCGCGAGGGAAAGACAGCACAGAGGGACCGCGAGGGAAAGACAGCACAGAGGGACCACGAGGGAAAGACAGCACAGAGGGACCGCGAGGGAAAGACAGCACAGAGGGACCGCGAGGGAAAGACAGCACAGAGGGACCGCGAGGGAAAGACAGTACAGTGGGACCACGAGGGAAAGACAGCACAGAGGGACTGCGAGGGAAAGACAGCACAGAGGGACCGCGAGGGAAAGACAGCACAGAGGGACCGCGAGGGAAAGACAGCACAGAGGGACCACGAGGGAAAGACAGCGAAGTTTGGGTATAGGTATAGTATTGTCCAGTATAATTACGAATGAGTATTGTCCAGATCAGATCCGGCCTATAAGTGGAATACAAAATGAAAACTGTTCAGCCTGATGGAGGTTTGTGCTCTTCCTCGTGCCGTTCTAGTTTATATACAGTCGGGCCCCGACAATCGTGGGGGATACGTTCCTGGTAAATGGCGCGAATGTCGAAATCACAAATGTGGGAACATTGTTTCATTGGGAAAAGGGGAGATAGGTTTCCGGTGGATTGCGATTCACAGAAAATCCAGCGAATGTTGACATCGCGAATGTCGGGGCGTTGTATCAATGCGGAAAAGAGGGATAGGTTCCCTGTGGTTCCTGATTCACAGGGTAAACTTTTTCAACATAAAAATGTTTTCGACCGCGAATGCACATGATTACAGTTTCATAAAATATGCTTAAATAAAAAAACAAACACAACACCAGGTACCGTTTCCAATGTTTATTAAAGGATTTCGATTTCAGTTCATTAAATGTGCTTAACCACACGGTCTTAAAAAAACATCATGTGCCGTTTCAAATTTTCATTTCACAAACACACAATTTTTCAGAAGATGGAGATGTTGATGATGAGTTAACATGTAGCAAACTGCTCGAACTCTGAGCACGACCCAGGAGTGGATGTTGATGAGTTGTGCACTGAAATGAATGTTGTTTCAGACTCGGTTGCAAAAAAGAAAAAACAGGAAGAATATTGAATGAAAGTTCCCGTTTGTCTACGACAAATGGATGAGGTGTGTGTGTGTATATATATGTATATGTATATGTGTGTGTATGTATATATTTGTATGTGTGTGTATATATATATATATATGTGTATATATTTGTGTGTGTGTGTGTGTGTATGTATATGTGTGTGTATGTGTATATGTGTGTGTATGTGTATATGTGTGTGTGTATGTATGTATATGTGTGTGTGTGTGTATATGTGTGTGTGTGTGTGTGTGTATATGTCAGATCATTGCACCCTGTAGGTCATCGCCCGCATATGCTGCGTCACCTCGCACATGGACTTGACGTTGAGGTTCGACTTTGGCTTTCAAGCTAGCTTGCACACACACACCCATGCTCCTCTTCTTCTTTTTGTGGAGTACTTTCTTGGTGTAAAGCTTTTGCAATTTCTTCATCCACTTACTTAAACAAAATATATCCCAGCGAAGAGCCAAAATGACTAATATAGCACGAAGGATGCCTTCGAAGGTCACTTCCACCATCTCTTCTTTCTCATCGTCCATGCTTTCTGAAGGATTTGGGTTTGCAATGAGAAAAACGTGGGTCAAAGGAAAGAGAAAATTTTACTTGGATAACTTTGAAATCAAATTAAGCAAAACAAATGCAGATCAGTCGTTTCTCTCTGCAAATTTCTCTGAGGTTTAACATGGCGAAAGCTGTTGCCACTTGTGAGAGTGGAAAATAATAATGATTCCAACATTTCAGTGTGAAACGAACGAGTCCGAATATCATTTAAAACAAGCATTGAGTATTGCGCTGCAATACATGTCCCCTACCGGCAGTCTGTCGTCTGGAAAACTGTTGGGGAAATTACCAAAGGTTATTTACCCACAGGTTCTGAATCGTTCCCAATCGCTAATTACCTCAGGACGGGCTCACCTGTGATTCGCACTCGGGACTTCGATTTATGCACCTTGCAGACAGGTCAGCAGAAGCACGAGAAAATAAGTTGTTGATAAAGAACCTTTCGAGTCGCTAAATATCAGTAATTTATTATATTTTCCGGTTCACGATCAATGATCGATGTGTATATATATGTTGCTCGGCTTGGCTCCGCCCCTCCCGAAAGCGCGTGCTGTGTTTGTTAAAGCGCGTCCTCCCGAAAGCGCTATTGACGTTCGCAGACGAGGATGAGGGCGCGCGGTGCGGCTTGAGGAGAACTCGAGAATAAACAAGAGATATCCATTTTAAAAATATTTTCGTTTAATCAACGATATCTGCCAAACCACGCGCCCTATCGCAAATTCCAAAAGGACATTTTAGTGCTGAACAGAACTGTGAAATTTCCCCTCCATTGGATCAAAAATGAGGGAGCAGCTCGGTTTTAAAAGTTCATGCTTAAAAACGTCATAACTCTGAAACCATGTGATGCATGACGTCATGCTCGCTGACTTTTTTGTTCGTCATGGGTGTGCGATTTTGCCTGCAAATTTGGCCTCGGTCTGTTCAGCCGTTGCAGAGAAAAAGGGGTTTTCGTGTTTTCACGAAAAACAATATGGCGGCCGAACCACGTGACCTGTCACGTCATAATTACCATTAAAATATTCTACAGACCGAGTCCCTCATATGGTGAAAATTTGATCTCAATCGGTCCTATTATTGCAGAGAAAATCTTTTTTAAAGGAAATTAAAACTTAAAATGACACTGAGTTAAGGATCATCAGAATTATCAGAATCCCAAAGTTCAAAGTGCCATAACTTTGTCAAAAATGATCGAAACGTCGTGAGGTTCTAACTCGATCTGTAACTTATCATGAGGAAACCATGTACCAAGTTTGAAATCATTGGCGTTAAGAGTTTCGAAAAAACGTCCGGAAAACTGTTCTTTGCGTGACGGACTGACGGACTGACAGACGGAGGGACGGCATGCAAACCTATAGTCCCCTCCGGTGTACACCGGTAGGGGACTAATAACAAATCTCATAGTTATAGAAGTTCTTCTCAACCTGTGGTTATATCTGCAATGAAGAAACTATTCCAAAAGCTAATGCAACGAAACAGTCTGCCCAACGTACAAATCACTGCTATTTTCTTGTTCTCTCAACATATTGTTGCGGATATGAGATTGGCCTCCATCCATATCCGCTTGTAAATATTCCCCTATTTCCCCAATACTTCCCAACTATCCCCAATCCCCCATTCCCTAGTCCCATTTTCTGTAAACAACACTCTGTAGACCCGACCTTCCCCTATTTCCCCCATTAAATGTCGCATCCAGGTCCACCGCAGGTGGGTAGACCTGCTGGGAGAGCTACACGTCACAGCCCAGAAATTGTGCGAGGGCACCGAGTGTTGAATCGGGGGAGTGAGACCCCAAATTGAGAAGCACCACAGTTTGGTCAATGGGAATTGGTTTTTAGAACCCATAGTGTAAGTTGGCCAATGGATTGGCAGGGAAAGACCCCGGGTAATGTAAAGTTGTTAAAGTCATTTAGGAAATAGTTAGGATTGATGAACCTGTCGCACCATACGCAGCCACTTACCTGTGGTGATGATGACTCCACACCTGTGTTTCTTTGTTTTGTGTTGCAGGAAATGAGAATTGCTGTGTGGATTTGTGAGACGCATCACGACGTGGATGAGACATTGGGGTGATTCCATCTCTCCCTCCTTAGGAGGGACTGATGATGAATTGGTGATGGCAAATTTTGATGTTGAGTTGGAGATGGCAAATTTTGATGAGAGTTGGAAATGGCAAATTTGATTGGTTAGGAGGGAGAGAAGACGAATTTGGGTTATGGGAGGAACGGGGAAGACAGTAGGGACGTTTGTTGATGTGTAAAGTAGATGTTTATGGGTAGTGTTGTGTTTTGTGGATACAGTAAGGGGTAAGGGAGGGGCAATGTAGTTTACCTGGTGGGGGGGGGGGGCATACGGTAGGAACGTACCTGTCTCACCTGGTTCCCATGTGCCCCCAGTGTGCATTACCTTGTATTGCGTGCACTTTTGCGCCCTTACCACCTTACTCACTTGTCTTCTTTTTGTCTCCCACCTCTGAGGATCTGGCTTTGGGGCAGAGAGAGAGGAGAGAGAGGTGCTGGCTCCGCAGTTGTGGGCCTGTACTTTCGCTGCTTGCTGCCTGGATCGATACACCATATGGACCGCAATTTTTGTGGCCGCCCACCATGGACCGCAGTTCTTTTGCGGGCAAGCACCACCCGTTGATGGACCTCTGGGTCAACGTGGCACCTATGCCATACAGGTGAACCACTTATAGTTGGCCCCCCTGATGGCCACAATTTAGAAATGGACGCGGTTGGCGCCTTTCTTTATTTTTAAAGAAGCCAGAAGGCCAAGTGCTCCATGAAGGCAAGACCAGCGGCAGAACATCGGCCGGCTGCGACACCACCGGTGACCATGGATACTTAATTGTGCATTATTGTTGAACACTTTATTGGTGCACCGGATGGTGCTGACTGTGTGTATGGGGTGGTGCTTTTGGTGCTTGGACGGGGTGCTCTGCACATTATTAAAGGCCGTAGGGCCACAGGGCACTCGTGGGTTGGTGTATCGATGCTGGCATGCGTGCTCTCTCTCTATGCATAACATCTGCATGTGTTCCTCAAAGAACAGGTCCTGGATCGTAGTGTAAATATCAGTCTTGTGTAAATAATGCTCCCTACCGGCTGTATGTTTAGTTTGAGGATTCTTTCCGCGATTCGGTTATCCTGTGGGTGTGTTTCTGTGAGGAGAAGGGTGCAACGTCGCAGGGGGACATATTTACTCATTTGTGAACATCTGTAAAACTGTCGCACTCAGGGTTGAGTTAATAGTAGAGGGAACTACATCTGAGTGCCACACTAAAGTAAGTAAAAATTTATCGGGTCGGGACGCCCTGAGGTAGAGAAGGGTGCAATGTTGCGGATATGAGATTGGCCTCCATCCATATCCGCTTGTAAATATTCCCCTATTTCCCCAATACTTCCCAACTATCCCCAATCCCCCATTCCCTAGTCCCATTTTCTGTAAACAACACTCTGTAGACCCGACCTTCCCCTATTTCCCCCATTAAATGTCGCATCCAGGTCCACCGCATCTCACGTAGACAACTATAGGACATCTTGCTAGTTATTCTTAGTCTATGTCAGTTAAGGACTCGTTTCCATTAATTCTGACTCTTCGTTGCACCAGAATGTGATTGTATGGCACCATTAGGAAGTTTAGGACCTCCCAATACCTCCCCGCAGCTCTTCCTCACGGTTCAGCAACAACAACAACAACAGCAACAACAACGGCGGCGGCGCGGGGAGTGCGCGTCCTCACTCCGGCTTGGTTAGCCGCCATCGAACATGTGCTCCGACGGGGTTACCACGTAGGGGCTCGCTGTCAGCTCCTCGTCAAGGGCGGAGCCTGGTAACCCCCCGCACCCAATAGAAGCGGGGGACCGATTCCATCTGGGGCGGAGCCAACGAGCCGAGGGCGTGTCACTCCCCGCTGAGCATGCGCAGGAAGAGGGAGGTGACGTCAGATGCGCGCTGGACTTGAAGGAAGAGAGACGCCACCAACCGAGCGCTGTGACACCTCCCTGCATCTACTGGACCGTGCTGTATCCTGTCCCTGAGCCAAGGTGCACCTTGTGCTATCGACTGCCTGTCCTTCCCTGCCATCAATCCCTGTGTAAGTCAGTCTTGTTCCGTTTGTCTGTGGTCTGTCTGGGCTAGATAAGATTGTGTCTAAGTGCCCATCTTTTCTGTGCTTTACCTTATACCTTGTAATCTACCCCTTTTCTCCACCACCAATTATATCCTCCTCCGGAGGTCTTGAGAACTGTACCCCTTGTGTCGTTTCATTTATCCCAGTCGTTGTGTCCTTTCCTTCATTGATTTAGCATAGCGCGATTTGGCCAACGTTCGAGTGTAATCGGGTAAACTGTGCGAACACGGCGGCCATTCCGCTCGGCCCATCATAACATCTAAGTCGTGTCCGTAACAATATTTTCCTTTCAGTATTAAAATCAACTTACCGTGAACATCCATGTCATCCAGAGATGTGGTTTCATTTCCAGCGATCTCAGTGGCTGGAGTAGCGATCTCAGTGGCTGGAGTCGTCCAATGTGTTGGTGCAGACTTTGGGGAGCTCCATATGGAGGGTTCGATCTACAAAATTTTTTTTTGAAGAAAACGTAATTCAGAAAAAATGTTTCTTCCTTCCACAACACATTTTGACAAAGCATAATAAAATCCTTCATACATTCCAGTTATGGATCCCATTCCCCCTAATACACAATACTTATGGACATAAATGTGCACATGGACACAAATACGAACATATTTATACATACATAGAAAAAGTAAGCAATTCTTACCTCCGCCACCAAAGGTGCATGGAAGTTATGTTTTCACCCCTTCCTGTCTGTCTGTGAACAAGATATCTCAAAAAGTGTGGACGGATTCGGACAAAATTTGGCAGAAAAGTAGTGTATGTGACACGGACGAAATGATTAAATTTTGGGGAAGATCCGGCTTCAGATCCGCCTAGAATAATTTTTTAAGTGATTCTTCACCATTGGGAAATAGGGCCAAAAACAATAAATAGCAGAATGTCTCAAAAAGTTAAGGACGGATTTGGATGAAACTTGGTGCATAAATTGGTTCGGTGACAAGAACAAACTGATTCTATTTTGGTTCAGGCCTGCATCCAGATACGACCTATCAGTGGGATACAAAGCGTAAACCGTTCACCTGGCGGAGGTATGGTCTCTACTGAGTGCCGTTCTAGTTTTGCAAATGTTATCCTGGGTGGTTTGCCATTGCTTTCCCATCAGTAGTTACATCAGAAATTTGTAATTTTTTCTCACTGGAATCTCACTGTCTCTCTGTTAAAAGACCATCTGGACAATCCTCCCAGCTATATTCTCAACAATCCCTCAAAGAAGTTCTGTCACTCAAGCTTTTGGGTCTCACTATTCGCCATGATCTTTCCTGAGAAAACCACATTTCCAAGCTGGCCTCCAAAGCCAGTCGCCGACTGGGCATCCTCCGTCATGCGAATTCCTTTCTGGGCACACCTGAGCTCCTCACCACATACAAGGCTTTCATCCACAGCTTAATGGAATACTGCTCTCCCCTCTGGGCTGGTGCTCCTTCCTCACACCTCGCTCAGCTTCCACGGTTGAAACCAAAGCATTCAGAATCATTGGAATCTCCCGTGATGAAGCTGATTCTGAAGGTTTTTGACTCGCTCACCGCAGGCAGGTTGATCGCCTGTCTTCTACCGACTCCTCTCCGGCCTAGCTCCCCTTGCTCTGTCTGTGCTCTGCTCCCCAAATATTCCTCCAGGACGCACAAGATCTGCCAGCAACCCTCTTATGGGAAAACTGCCAAAATCAAGACTCTCTGCTCACCTTGACTCTTTCATTCCTCTTTTCTCCCACCTCTGGAACAAACTTCCTCACTCTCTTCAATCCCACTCCTCCCTCCAGGTCTTTAAAACAGCTGTTCACCACCATCTCTTATCTTCCCCCATCCAAAACCTTGATCTTTTCTACCCCCGTTAAAACAGCACAAATTCGTCTCTTTCAATCTCCAAATTATTTCCTGAAATTCCTAGTAGTGTGCCTTTGCTTTTTTTTTTTTTTTTTTGTTGTATACTGAATCGAGGCTCGTGAAAGAGCTAACATTTACTTCACAGACAAATCAACCAGACAAACAAAATATATAAAAAGAGGGAGCGGAAGACAAGATGGGGAGAGAAGGGGAAGCACACAAACACAACATTTGAGAGCAGGGAGATGTGTGGGAGGGAGAGGGGTTGGGGGGAGGAGGCGTGGGAAGGGGGGTGGGGGGTGGGAGAAGTATAAAACACAAGGACACCAACTTGTACTTTATACTAACTTGTACTTTATACTGTGTACCACTCCCCTACCCCCTCCCCCAGCTCTCTCCCTTCCACAGATCTACCAACGTCCCTGTTCTCTCCTGCTGTTGTGCTTGTGTGCGTCGTCGGTCACGTGTCTGATGAAAGTGGGACGTCTTGGTTACCCGGTCATCACTGCCAAAAAGTTATAAAGTGGCAGTTCCACTGATCACACACATCAAAGTGTTGATCTCCATAAATTTCAGGCAGATCGGATCATTAAATTTAACTTCTGGTGGAACATTTCATGATATATTTACTTCATAAATGAAAAAGTCATCCACTGAAACAAGTAAACCTGTTCGAGACCTCACAAAATCTCACAAAACACACACGTGGGATTTCGGCACGTGAGTTGCTTGAAGGATTTCAACCCAAACGATCCAACACTCATCAAAGTAATTTCAACCCAAACTAACTTATACTCATCAAAGTAATTTCAACCCAAACTAACTTATACTCGTCAAAGTGACTTCAACCCAAACTAACTTATACTCGTCAAAGGGGTTTCAACCCAAACTAACTTATACTCGTCAAAGTGACTTCAACCCAAACTAACTTATACTCGTCAAAGTGACTTCAACCCAAACTAACTTATACTCGTCAAAGGGGTTTCAACCCAAACTAACTTATACTCGTCAAAGTGACTTCAACCCAAACTAACTTATACTCGTCAAAGGGGTTTCAACCCAAACTAACTTATACTCGTCAAAGTGACTTCAACCCAAACTAACTTATACGAATCAAATTGACTTCAACCCAAACTAACCTATACTCGTCAAAGTGACTTCAAACCAATCTAACTTATACTCGTCAAAGTGACTTCAACCCAAACTAACTTATACTAGTCAAAGTGTTTTCAACACAAACTAACCAATACTCATCAGTGACTTCAACCCAAACAAACTTATACTCGTCAAAGTGACTTCAACCCAAACTAACTTATACTCGTCAAAGTGACTTCAACCCAAACTAACTTATACTCGTCAAAGGGGTTTCAACCCAAACTAACTTATACTCGTCAAAGTGACTTCAACCCAAACTAACTTATACTCGTCAAAGTGACTTCAACCCAAACTAACTTATACTCGTCAAAGGGGTTTCAACCCAAACTAACTTATACTCGTCAAAGTGACTTCAACCCAAACTAACTTATACGAATCAAATTGACTTCAACCCAAACTAACCTATACTCGTCAAAGTGACTTCAAACCAATCTAACTTATACTCGTCAAAGTGACTTCAACCCAAACTAACTTATACTAGTCAAAGTGTTTTCAACACAAACTAACCAATACTCATCAGTGACTTCAACCCAAACAAACTTATACTCGTCAAAGTGACTTCAACCCAAACTAACTTATACTCGTCAAAGTGACTTCAACCCAAACTAACTTATACGAATCAAATTGACTTCAACCCAAACTAACCTATACTCGTCAAAGTGACTTCAAACCAATCTAACTTATACTCGTCAAAGTGACTTCAACCCAAACTAACTTATACTAGTCAAAGTGTTTTCAACACAAACTAACCAATACTCATCAGTGACTTCAACCCAAACAAACTTATACTCGTCAAAGTGACTTCAACCCAAACTAACTTATACTCGTCAAAGTGACTTCAACCCAAACTAACTTATACTAGTCAAAGTGTTTTCAACACAAACTAACCAATACTCGTCAGTGACTTCAACCCAAACAAACTTATACTCGTCAAAGTGACTTCAACCCAAACTAACTTATACTCGTCAAAGTGTTTTCAACACAAACTAACCAATACTCTAAAAGTGATTTCAACATAAACTAACCAGTACTCGTCAAAGTGATTTCAACACAAACTAACCAATACTCGTCAAAGTGATTTCAACATAAATTAACCAATAGTCGTCAAAGTGATTTAAAAACAAACTAACTAATAAGTGTTTGGTGTTTAGAGAGCCTGGAAAGTGTTTAGTTCCCTTGCAGTCAAACATTTGTTCGGGTGGGTGTCTGGTTACATATGTGGTTGTCCTCGTCTGTTGGAAAGTGTAGACACACATAGTTGGACATGCATGTCTGTCCTGTTATCATTTATATCCTCTGGGATTAAAGTGTGTATGTTCCTGGAGTGACGTGTATGCGATCATACCTTCAGAAAGGAGGTCTGAAGGATATCATAGATTTTGTTCCACGTCGACCTGAAAAGTTCTTGTGGGTTCAGAAAGACAATGTTCTGTGTGATAGACACAAGAAAACAATAAATGAGAATTAATGAAAGACATTTCAGCAAAGTGGCCACAGGTGATCAGTTGTCCCTCAACAGTCGGGGATATGTTCTGGACGGTGTGCGGTTACACATGTGGTTTTCCGAGTTGCTATGTTGTTGCGTATGTGGTTGTCCTGGACTGTTAATTAAGTTTGTACATGTTGAGGTGGAGGTGCGTGTCTATCCTTGCGGTAATTATATGCTCTGGGAATAAAGTGTGTGTGTGTTTCTGGAGTGGTGTGTGCGCGATGACACCTTCAGAGTGGAGGCCGGAAGGATGCTGGAAAATCCCTTCCAGAACAAGTTGGAAAATTCGGGTGTCCTCGTCTGTTGGAAAGTGTAGAAACACATAGTTGGACGTGCATGTCTGTCCTGGTATCATTTATATCCTCTGGAATTAAAGCTTGTATGTTTCTGGAGTGACGTGCATGCGATCATACCTTCAGAAAGGAGGTCGGAAGGATATTATAGATCTTGTTACACGTCGACCTGAAAAGTTCTTGTGGCTTCACAAGGACAACGTTCTGTGTGATGGACACAAGAAAACAATAAAATGAATTAATGAAAGACATTTCACCAAAGTGGCCACAAGTGATCAGTTATCCCTCAACAGTCAGGGATATGTTCTGGACGGTGTGCGGTTACACATGTGGTTTTCCGAGTTGCTATGTTGTTGCGTATGTGGTTGTCCTGGACTGTTAATTAAGTTTGTACATGTTGAGGTGGAAGTGCGTGTCTATCCTTGTGGTAATTCTATGCTCTGGGAATAAAGTATGTGTGTTTCTGGAGTGGTGTGTGCGATCATACCTTCCGAGTGGAGGTCGGAAGGATGCTGGAAAATCCCTTCCAGAAAGAGTTGAAAAAGCCAGGGTTCTTCTGAGGAACAGGTTCCTGTGTTATGGGCACATGAAAACAACGTTTGAGATGTCATCAAAGATATTGTCCTGAAATAGTGATCAATGTTGAGGGTGAGGGGACACTCAGGCGAGCATTTTGTCCATATTCATTTTTTTTGAGATTCGTGGTGTTCTGCGTAGTGTTACGTGCTCCTCCCCAAACCCCGGTCACGGTGTACCTCCGAGCCCCGAGAGGAGTCACGGCAGAAAGATGCGTTATTCTGTGTGTCAAAGATCAATGGTGAAACCACACCAATTGTTACCAACAAACAAGTATTGCATTAAGGTCACACAAGAATAACAGTACAATAACAATATTAATCAATTGTACAACCAATATATCATTCCTATGATGGTACCATCAGTTTCGTACAATATAACTGCTCAACACTCACTCCACCCCACCATGCATCTCTGCAATCAAATACCACGGACTCCTGCGATGACCCAGATACATTCATAGAGGCTCCGGCCGCAAGTTTGTTTACTTACAAACAGGTCACTCCAGTCTTGTACTCTGGTCAGCTCAGCGCACTCCCACTCATCGACTACGTCATCACAGCAACGCACACGATCGCGCCTCCTGTCTGCAAACCCTGGCAAAATCACCCGAGTTCATCCCCACCGTACAAAGCAACATGAAGCTCACTCTGTCCCTCAACAACAAAAGCCACATCCTGAACGACTACATTCTGGACAATAAACTGGACTTTCTCTGTCTCACTGAAACCTGGCAACAACCTCTGGACTACTTCTCACTCAACCTCACTACACCCAATGGATATTCATACATCAATAAACCACGCTCGGAGGGCCGAGGTGGTGGAATTGCCGTAATTCACCGACAGGACATCAAGACCAGCCTCATCTCCATCTCATCTGCTCCATCATTTGAACACCCGGCTTTTAAACTCTCTGGTCACACATTGTCAGTCATGGCAGTCGTCTACCGCCCTCCCAAACCACACCCATCATTCCTGTCTGACTTCTCTTACTTTCTGACCCAGCTCTGTTCCTTCTCCCCCTCAATCCTCCTCCTCGGTGATTTCAATATCCACATGGACTCCACTGACTCCACAATAACCACTGACTTCACTGATTTACTCACCTGCTTTAACCTCACTCAACATGTCAACTTTCCTACCCATAACCGTGGTCACATTCTGGACCTTGTCTGCTCTACTGGACTAATTTTGCACCATCTCTCTAGCTCCGACCTCACCCTCTCTGACCACTTAGCCATCACTAGGACCATCCACATCCCCACCCCAGCACCAAGGCATTGTCGCATTATCAACTTCCGTAAGCTAAACTCTCTTTCACCTACCTCATTCTCATCCACCCTCTCTGAAAAAATGTCCACTTCTCCCTTCGTTGACCTCCACACCCCTTCTGACCTCACTGACTACGACAACCACACTCTCTCCTTCTGCCTCGACCAGCTTGCGCCTATAAAAACCAAAACAGTTTCTTTCACCCATTCTGCTCCCTGGTTTACCCCTGAACTCCGCCTGATGAAAACTCGTGCTCGCCAACTTGAAAGACTCCGCAATAAAACAGGTCTCACAATTCACTCCCAAGCCTACAAGGACCACCTGCAGCACTACAAAGATGCCCTCTCCCGCGCCCGCTCCACCTACTACTCTTAAATTATCCACTCTGGCTCCGGAAACCCAAAAGCACTCTTCTCTACAATAAACAAACTCCTCAGCCCCCTGGACACCACCACCCAGTCATTCACAGTAGACAACTGCATCTCCTTCCTTTCATTCTTCCAAAACAAAATTGACAGCATCTACAACAGCTTAACCACCACCGCACCTGCTCCCCCCCAAACTACCTGCCCCCCCTTATCCTGCCAACCCCTGTCTCAGTTCTCTCCAGTCTCCCCTACTGACCTCTCTGAACTCCTCATAGGAATGAAAACTGCCACCTGCACTCTTGACCCCATCCCCTCCAGCTTTGTCAAGGCCTCCCTTCCTGCTCTCTCTCCACTTATCACTGCAACAATAAACTCCTCCCTGTCTACATGCATCGTCCCACCATCCCTCAAAATTGCTGCTGTTACCCCCATTCTGAAAAAACCTGGACTCAACCCTGACACCCTTAATAACTTCAGACCCATCTCCAACCTACCCTTTCTGTCAAAAGTTTTGGAACACGCTGTAGCCACTCAACTCAAACATCACCTCTCTGCCGATAACCTGTATGAAACATTCCAATCCGGATTCCGCTCCAACCACAGTACTGAAACTGCTCTCCTCAAAATCACCAACGACCTTCTCCTCTCCTCTGACGCAGGCAACCTCAACATTCTCATCCTCCTCGACCTAAGCGCCGCCTTTGACATCATCAATCACACGATCCTCCTCACCCGACTTGAAACTACCTTTAACATTACCGGCACTGCCCTCTCTTGGATCAAATCTTACCTCTCTGACAGACGCCAGTTCATCTCCATCAATAACTGCAAATCCCCCACTGCTCCGCTCCCCCAAGGTGTCCCCCAAGGTTCAGTTCTCGGCCCCCTCCTCTTCATCCTGTACCTGTCCCCCCTTGGTCACTTAATCCGCCGTCATGGTCTCCAATTCCACTGCTTTGCTGATGACATCCAGCTTTTCATCTCCACCAAGTCAATCTCTACCGCCACCCACTCTATCCTGACAAACTGCATCACTGAAATAAAATCCTGGCTTCAAATCAACTTCCTCAAACTTAACTATGATAAATCTGAAATAATCATCATTGGCCCAAAAACGCTCACCAAATCCACCCATAACTTCGCCCTCAACATTGACGGTTTCCCAGTATTCACCTCCCCTCACATCCGGAATCTTGGTATCATTTTTGACCAAACCCGCTCCTTCGACAAATACACTAAACAAATCACAAAGACAGCCTTCTTTCACCTGAAAAACATCGCCCGTCTCCGTCCATCCCTCTCCTCCATGGCTGCAGAAACCCTCATCCACGCCTTCATCACCTCCCGTCTGGACTACTGCAACAGCCTCCTCTATGGTTCACCCTCAATAATCATCAATAAACTCCAATACATTCAGAACTCCGCTGCCCGTCTACTCACCCATTCCCGGACCCGCGACCACATCACCCCCGTCCTTTACAAGCTTCACTGGTTCCCCATCCCCCAGAGAATCCAGTACAAAATCCTCTTGACCTACAAAGCCTTCCATCACCTGGCCCCATCCTACCTGACTGACCTCCTCTCCAGACACACTCCCACCCGCAACCTCCGCTCTGCTGGTGCCAACCTCCTGTCCCCCCCCCCCCCATCCAGACCAAATTTAGATCCTGGGGGGACAGGGCCTTCTCCATCGCTGCTCCCACCCTCTGGAACTCACTACCTCACACCATCAGACTCCTCCTCACTCACCACATTCAAAACATCACTCAAGACCCACATGTTCAACACTGCATTTAACATTTAACCCACAGCATTTAACCCCTGACTATCTCTTCTCCTTCTCCTTCCTTTCGCTTTGATAATTATTTACCTATTAATTTTTGTCTTTTTGCACTTGTTTTTTGTACTCTGTCAAAGCGTCTTTGGGCTTTTTGAAAAGCGCTATATAAAATAAATGTATTATTATTATTATTAGTATTATTATTATAACTCACTGTGCTCCAAGTGAGCGAAAAGAGCATTCCCAATGTCTCTGTCCCAGCTTCAAACCAAAGTCGATCCACGCTCCAGTGATCGTCAGAACGATGTTGTATCGAGACCAGAATCCCGCTCGGTTGACAGTCACACTGCCAAAGATGGGCAAAGGTGTACTCAAGAGACGACTGAGAAATCACATCTTCGGGTATGGATGTTCAACGGCTCCCCACACGGCGAACCGCAAATTCCCACTCAAAATCCATGTTACATATGCAAACCAAGCTAACGGCTGGATGCGTTGAAATGGTTGGAGCGAGGTGAAAAACCTGGAGCAATGCGAAATCAGGCGCGAGGCAAAATGGCCAACGGTCCATTCTCGAGACGTAACGGCACTCCAATGATTCTCTTCGGAATCAACGGCAAAACCTGTCACGCAGGTTTATCTGTCACAGCGATAACAACTCTGTCGCAGGAATCCCTTTCCCAGGAAACCCAAAGTTCACTCGTGACCCTCGTTCGCCAGCGTTTGCTCAAGACCTCCAAGCAGCTCGGCTCCTTCTCCGACCTCACTTGCTCCGCCTCTTTTTCCTCTTCTTCTTCGTCCGGTTCCCGAACCGGTTTCCGGTTTCTTTTTAAAACATTAATTTTTTTTACCTTTTGAAAACAGTTATCTCCAATTCACTTAAACGATAACAATAATATTACATGGAACCAAAAATGTTTACAGTGGATGAGAACCACAACAACGGAATTGACGAATCCGTAACAGTTGGAATGGACGAGTGGTATTCTATTCTATAGGTAACAACCACACCTGAGGACTGTCAGAATGTAGCAACCACACGAGGAAAGGAAAATTCATAGTCCCTTCTCTGATGGTATGTGCCGGATTTTACTGACAGGTGTGAGAGAGGAAAGGTTTAGTGACAATCGCTGTGATTTCAACACAAACTAACCAATACTCATCAGTGATTTCAACACAAACTATCCAATACTCGTCAAAGTGGTTTCAAAGGAATCTTCTTCTCCACACCACCTGCATATTTTCCATTCCTCTCACCACTCCCAACTTCTGCTCCTTTACCATTCTTTGGTTAGAACAGGTTAAGAATGCAGGTCTGACCCGAAATGGTGCAGGTGCTGTTCAGGGGCGGATTGAGTCTTGAATCGAAAGATCATCATCAAGATCTCCATGAATGAACCATAAATTTCTGGCAGATCCGATCGCTAAATTTAACGTTTATTGGACCATTTTATTATAAATTTCCTTCATAAATGAACAACTCATCCTCTGAAATATATAAATCTGTTGTTAACCTAATAACGTCCTCACAACACCCAAACGCGGGATGTCAGACATTGAGCTGCTCGAAGGTTCTTCGACAAGATACGAACCATCCGTTCAACCACCTTAAGATACGGTGCCAAGTGTGAGTGTGTTACATCAAAACGCCGCAACTTCCACAAATTGAAAATTTCGAGGAAGCATGCAATGACCACCGCACAGGACACATGTGGCCATTGGTGGTGCAGTCCAGAAGTAACGGATCAAACGGACGCCTCCGGTTCCTTTTCACTGGAAAGAGCCTGGAAAGTGTTTAGTTTCCTCAACAGTCATAGATGTGCTCTGGAGGTTGCGTGGTTACACATGTGTTTGTCCTCATCTGATGAAAAGTGTAGACACACTTAGTTGGAGGTGCATGTCTGTGCTAGTATCATTCATATCATCTGGGATTAAAGTGCGCGTGTTTCTGGAGTGATGTGTATGCGATCATACCTTCAGAATGGAGGTCGGAAGGAAGTTGGAAAGTTCCTTCCAGAAAGAGTTGAAGAAGCCGAGGTTCTTCTGAGGAACAGGTTCCTGTGTTATGGGCACATGAAAACAAGAGTTGAGAATTAATCAAAGATATTGTACTGAAATAGTGATCAATGTTGAGGGCGAAGGGACACTCAGGCGAGCATTTTGTCCATATTTATTTGTTTTGAGATCAGTGGTGATCTGCGTTGGAAGGTACGAGGGCAATTCCATTCTATAGGAACAAGCGTTCCGCCTCGGCCTGGTTGGCCATGTCACTCAATGGTGAAGAATCACTTTTAAAATTCTGCTATCTGGATCCTGATCCGGATCTTCTCCAAAATTGAATTGATTCTTCTTTGACATACACACAACCTGTCCAACAAGTTTCGTCCAAATCCATCCACAACTTTTTTGAAATATCCTGCTATGTATCGTTTTTCGCCCTTTCTCCCAATGGTGAAGAATCACTTAGAAATTAAATAATTGTCAGGATGACCCAACCATACCAGGAAAGGTAAACTCATAATCCCTTCTCTTATCATCATCTCCTCTCCTATCGAGGTAAACATCCTCTCCTGACCCCGGGACACATTTATTTCTCTCCATTCTATCAAGGGCGTTTGGGGAGGTGATGCTTTTCCTAGTTTGCATTTTGATGCCCATTAGCCACCTTCACCACATCACCAAAAATTTTCAATTCCTCTCACCACTCCCTACCTGGTGTCCGCCTGATGGTCGGAAGGCCGATGTGGAGGGGGGGGGGGGGGAGGAGGATTGGGGATGCGTGTTTACATTCCACCCACTTTAATTTTGAGGTGGGGTGGCCTATAGAATCATACTCCTTACTACATGTACTATCTTGGGTCCTTCCTTCCTTCTTTCTTCCTTTTTAATTTCTTCATCTGTCTCTAAATGCAAAAATCATTTTAAGTGAATTCGATCTTATTTTAACTGAAAATTAATACTTTGGTTTGTCCCTGGCCTAAGAAAATTTCATTATTTTTCTTTTCTTTTTGTCAGAAATTTATAATGTTGTTGCAAACACATTGGATAATTTTAGTGTTTCAAACGATTATAATTGTTGTTTTATATTGTCTGTAAAATCAACTTAGGATGAAATGACATTAACCCGACTAGTGAGGTACCCGTGCTACGCACGGGTGGGAGGCCACAAGCAACCAGACAATGCAGAAACGGCGAATGCTAAAGCATGAAACCAATAAATTCCACATTCCTGTAGCACCTTCAATCGCATGTCAGACATGCACAGCAAGTTCGTGAAGGACTTCCATGAAAAACGTACCCTTTCGCAAACAAATGGGTATGTTCACGTATAGAAACATCGATCGTGGGTCCGTGGCGAATCTGCATATAGCGATCCGCGAATTTTACGTTTAGAAAGTAGAAACCGTCACGGTATTTCGTCATTCACTTGAACTAGATATCTCTTTTTCATTCCAAACAGCATAACTCCAATCACAAAATAAACTTTTAACAACATTGTTAATGTTTCCTTCATTGTAAATCTACCAAGTCAACAGTTAAAAGGATTTTGAGACGATAGGTGTTACGGCCTTGGCAAGATCGATGGAGACAGCGATTTGTTAGCTTATACACCGCCCAAATAGCTGTGTGGAATTCTCTCATGTAGAGATTAAACCCACATCGTTTGAACTTTGGCCGAGGTCATTATTTACTTTTAATGAAATTTATATACGAATCAAAAAGAAGATAATTGGTTTTGGGTCGTCCTTTCTGCATATCTCGTGGGATTGTGAGTTGGAGAGACGACCGTGATGGCGGGAGGGGGTTGGCATCTCTCAAGCAGGGATTCAACCCATGTCCTTATAAAAGGTCTTTGTCCGAGGTCATTATTTTTAACTGTATGTTTTCATTCGTCAGGTTGCGATCGGTGCAGCCGTTTGTGCGGCACCCGGGAAAATAACGTTATGCAGAAGTCCAAACCTGAAAATGCTGGAGGCCAAAGCTGAAATTGGGAAAACAATACAGCCTATTTTCCTCCAGGAGATCCCAGGATTACCCACCGAAAATATCGTTGCGATCGGTTCAGCCGTTTTTGCGGTACCTTCGAACGGACGAACAGACAGACGGACGGACATTTGGTGAATGATGGTAAGATAATGCACTCGATGGGCCTGGGAGGCCTTGCAGCTTTTTCTTTTGGAATAACTTTATGATGAAAACGTTGATCTGCATGATCTTTCCTGGAAGCTCCTATAAAGTGGTGAGATATTCCTGTGTTGTTTGTAAAAATAAAAAAAATTCGTTCGGTTCCGAGTAAAAAGTTCAATTCATAACACGACTCCAACGCCCAGTTCGTTATCAACGTTATTTTCATCTCCCTCATTTGCATGACAATAGTTATCGTTCCCGTGAATGTTGTAAACACTGAATCGTGTTCACGAGTCATCTGTGACGTCATCTCGTCAGTGCAGCTTCCCATTATCTTGTGGTTTGTGAGTTTTTCTTGACTTCGCGTTGGTTGTTTCGCCACCTTGACTCTTCGATTCATTGAACTTCAATTCCTTTGAACAAAGATTTGGTTGAAATCGGACCATCGGGCAACCACCGCCTTACCCACCTCTGCTCCTTTACCATCGTTTGGCTATAACAGGTTGAGAATGCAGATCTGACCCGAATGAGTAACGGGTACAAGTGCTGATCAGGGACCAGTTCAGGGCAAGTCGGATCTTGAATCGAAAGATCATCACCAAGATCTCCATTAATGAACATGAATTTTCTGTCAGCTCCGATCGCTAAATTTAACCCTTCGTGGCCCATTTTATGATAAATTTACTTCATAAATGATCAACTCATCTTACTATAATTCACCAAATCTCCGTCTGTCTGTTCGAAGGTACCGTAAAAACTGCATATGTGTATATACATATGCTACATATGTATGTGTCCATATGTATGTATGTGTCCATATGTATGTGTATATACATATGTGCTACATATGTGTATGTGTATATGTGTGTATGTGTATATGCATGTGTCGGTGTACATGTGTGTGTACGTGTGCGTGCATGTGTGTGTGGATGTGTATGTGTGTTTGCGTGTGTGTGTATATATGTGTGTGTGTATGTGTATATGTGTATGTGTGTTGGTGTACGTGTGTGTGTGTGTGTGTGTGTGTATGAATAAGAGAGAGACCGAATTGTGAGATACAGAAATGAAAAAACGAGGTGTGTGTGTGTGTTATTGTGAAACTGCATGTGCAGCATCTAACTCAATATGTCGAAATGTCACACACGTCCATGCCCGTGGGATTCCCACGGGTGACCCCACTAGTCTTACTATAATTCACCAAATGTCCATCTGTCTGTTCGAAGGTACCGTAAAAACTGCTGAACCGATCGCAAAGATATTTTGGGTGGGTAATCCTGGGACCCCAGTGAGTCAAATAGGCTATTTAATTTTCCCAATTTCAGCTTTAGTCTCCAGCATTCTCAGGTTTGGACTCGCGCATAACATTTGCGTTCGCATAACGTTCATTGTTCTCATTGTGACGATGTTGTTTTCCCGGGTGCCGCACAAACGGCTGCACCGATCACTGCACGGCTGCACCGATCGAACTCGGTGACCTCGGACAAAGACCTTTTATATTTTACGAGCAGAAGTACCCGGCATTGCCGGGCAGGGGAGGGGAGGGGAACGGGGGGAGAGCGAGCCCCTTGGTAAAGCGAGCGATTTTTTTTTTCATCGCGTCATAGCGTCATAGCGTTCATAGCGTTTCATAGCGTCATAGCGTTCATAGCGTTCATATCGTTCACTGCGTCATAGCGTCATAGCGATTTTTTTTTCCATAGCGTCATAGCGTCATAGCGTTTCATAGCGTTCATAGCGTTTCATAGCTTCATAGCGTCATATCGTTCATAGCGTCATCACGTGATCGCTCTGAGCGAATCAGCGCCCACCTGCTCTGATTCCGTGCGCTGAAATGCGCTGAGGTAAATATGAATAAAAAATATGGATCGTCAAATATTTTGAGTTCGGCCATGTTCGTCCCAGGCGCAATGGCCATGTCTATGCCAAATATCAAGCACGTAAGCCTCTCCGTTTAGGAGTCTATCGGTAACATCACACACACACACACACACACACACACACACACACACACACACACACACACACACACACAAACTGTGTTTTATATATATAGATAAGGACACGGGTTGAATCCCTGCTTGAGAGAATTCTAACACATTTCAACTGAAGGAAACATGTATCGGGAGTACATACGACATAGCGATTGTGAACATGATTAGTTTAATCTCCACATGAGAGAATTCAACAGAGCTATTTGGGCGGTGAATACGCCAACAGATCGCTGTCTTCATCGATCTTGCCAAGGCCATAACAGCTATCGGCTCAAAATCCTTTTAACTGTTGATTTGGAAGTTTTTACAATGAAGGAAACACGTATCGGGAGTGCATATGGCACCGGGAGGACTAACTGCACACGTCTTCAGGATCAAGCTTAAATCTCTCATGGCGGATCTGAAGAGCGCAATGCTTGGAGAAGTGGTGGGCACCTTCGGCATGAAGGAGGATCAGAAACGTGGACTCCCACACTGCCACATCCTGCTCATACTTGCTCCCGCATTACTTTATTTTCCCGGGTGCCGCACAAACGGCTGCACCGATCGAGATTTAACGGATGTTTATATAAATCGTTTAAAAGAAAAAAAGCCTTCAATTTCTGATATTTAGCCTTTTCATTTTGGCCTCCCAATTGAAGCCCCGCCCATAGGGCAGGTACCGTTGCTAGTCTTCTGAAATATATAAACCTGTTCTTCACCTCATAACGTTCTGACAACAATTAAATGCGGGATGTCAGACTGTGAACTTGTCGAAGGTTCCACCACAGGAGACGAACCGTCAGTTCAAACCTCAGGAAAAGGGCGTCAAGTTTGAATGCGTTACCGCATGATGCCATGACGAGGACATGTCGCAAATGCAGACTCTGGAAATCTTCCAGAGACACGCAAAGAGCACCGCACAAAGTGGACATTTTTCTGGAGTTTAGTTTTTGTGAAAAAGGGAAACGAACGAGTCGGAAAGACGGAACCTTCTCGGTACTTGAAGAACACATGAAGGACACGATATGAACTTTGACGCATGCGGCAATTTGTCCCATGAAGCCTCCGTTACATCAACACCACATCAATATAATCTACAACATTGAACGGAGAACTCGGTCGATAAATGTCTGAGGAAACGCGTGAAGAAACCGTCCGTTTAAAACTCACCTCTTTGAAGATGTCACCCCGTCCATGGTGGTAAATGGGGTGAAAGATAGTAATTGTAGATAGTGCAAGCAAAAAGAGCACGATGAGACACGACACAACCTTCATGTTTCACTTCTCACGAACAATGGGAGGAACAGCGATTGTGCGTTCAATTATATATACCGAGAGCAATTGTAACCATGGAGACAGAGAGTACAACGGATAACTAGATCGGAACAGTTTCATGCTAATGGTAAAAACTTTGCTTTAAAACAAGATAATTCACAATTAAAAGAACTAGGGCATGCCCGTACTATATCTATATCTAAAATTATATCCCCCCCCTCTATTTACATGAAATGGTTTGGTCCAAAGCGAACGGCTTGCGAGTGGTGACAATCCCCCCCCTCTATTTACATGCAATGGTTTGGTCCAAAGCGAACGGCTTCCGGAGTTTGGTAAAGAAATCGCCATCGCGTGCACAAACGCGCAGGAAAGCGAATGAATCGCAAATTCGTTTTTATTAGTTGTAAAACATAGTTTAACGCCAACATAGTTTGCAAACGTGAAATAAATGAATACGCTCTCAAATGTGCCATCCGAGGCAGAGTGTGCCCGCCACGTTCGGCACACGCGATAGTTCGCTGCTCTCTGATTGGTTGAATCGTTTTTTGGACATAGCTCGGTAAGTAATTGTCCGATTAATATGAAAACTTGAAAAGGCACATCCTCGGGTCCCCAGCAATATACCTGGCAAGTTAAAAGTATATCGGACCCGTGGTTGTCGAGAAACAGCGGTCACAGACAAACGTACAGACAGAGATTACTGGAATTATAGATAGATTAACATTTCCTGGATGAACACTTTTAATTATAAACGGCTGCTTTCATATTTAATTTTCATTTATATCCTTCAATTGAACGAGTAAGGCAACATTTTCATTCCCATTAAATAATTCATTCTGACTTGGTTCATCGCCATGGCAATGGATGTTCATTGAACAGAATTTCATTCCTGATGTTTTTCAACCATTAAATCTGTAAATAACCCCAGAACAAAAACAAATAAACAGGAGTGTGTGGGCTGCACCCAAACGCAGGATGTCCGACATTGAGCTGCTCGAAGGTTCTTCGGCAGGAGACGAACCATCCGTTCAACCACCTTAAGATACGGTGCCAAGTGTGAATGTGTTACATCATAACGCCACAACTTCCACAAATTGAAAATTTCGAGGAACCATGCAATGACCACCGCACAGGACACATGTGGCCATTGGTGGTTCAGTCAAGAAGTAATGGATCAAACGGACGCCTCCGGTTCCTTTTCACTGGATAGGAGAGCCTGGAAAGTATTTAATTTCCTCAAAAGTCATAGATGTGCTCTGGAGGGTGCGTGGTTACACATGTGGTTGTCCTCATCTGATGAAAATTGTGGACACACTTAGTTGGAGGTGCATGTCTGTGCTAGTATCATTTATATCATCTGGGATTAAAGTGCGCGTGTTTCTGGAGTGATGTGTATGCGATCATACCTTCAGAATGGAGGTCGGAAGGAAGTTGGAAACTTCCTTCCAGAAAGAGTTGAAAAAGCCAGGGTTCTGATGAGGAACAGGTTCCTGTGTTATGGGCACATGAAAACAAGATTTGAGAATTAATCAAAGATATTGTACTGAAAGTGATCAATGTTGAGGGCGAAGGGACACTCAGGCGAGCATTTTGTCCATATTTATTTGTTTTGAGATCAGTGGTGATCTGCGTAGGAATGTACGAGTGGAATTCCATTCTATAGGAATTAACCACACAGGAGGAGTCATGATGTTTCAA
Organism: Myxine glutinosa; assembly: GCF_964187855.1. Classification (NCBI taxonomy): domain Eukaryota; kingdom Metazoa; phylum Chordata; class Myxini; order Myxiniformes; family Myxinidae; genus Myxine; species Myxine glutinosa. The sequence goes on along the minus strand of NC_136262.1, from coordinate 187,065,354 downwards.
CCACACCAGGAAAGGCAAACTCATAGTCCCTTCTTTGATGGTATGTACCGGATTTTACTGACAGGTGTGAGAGAGGAAAGGTTTGCTGACAATCCCACATCAGGGATTTGAATCTGGGATCGCAGCATCTTGACCACAGGTTCCAATTGGAACATCTAACATCCCAACCCAGAACAGATTTCTCCTCACTATCAGGAAAATGTGTTTGTGAAGGAATTAATGTTGCCATGCGGGAATAAAACCGAGAAGGTTGGAAGGCTGATGGAGATTTTTTTTTTCTGAGAAGATGAATCGAAGGTCCCAGAGATGCTGCAGGTCAGGAACTAGAACATAAAGTACCATTACCAACACTAGTCAATGTGATTTCAACCCAAACTAACCAACACGAGTCAATGTGATATAAACCCAACTTAACCAACACTCGGCAATGTGATTTCAACACAAACTAACCAATACTTGTTAAAGTGATTTCAACCCAAACTGACCAATACTCGTCAAAGTGATTTCAACCCAAACTAACTAATACTCTTCAAAATGATTTCATACCAAACAAAACACTACTCATCAAAGTGATTTCAACACAAACTAACCAATACTCGTCAAAGTGATTTCAACCCAAACCAACCAATACTTGTTAAAGTGATTTCAACCCAAACTGACCAATACTCGTCAAAGTGATTTCAACCCAAACTAACTAATACTCTTCAAAATGATTTCAGACCAAACAAAACACTACTCATCAAAGTGATTTCAACACAAACTAACCAATACTCATCAAAGTGATTTCTACCTAAACCAACCAACACTCATCAAAGTGATTTCAACCCAAACTAATCAATACTTGTGAAAGTGATTTCAACCCAAACTGACCAATACTCGTCAAAGTGATTTTAACACAAACTAGCCAATACTCGTCAAAGTGTTTTTTTTTTTGTTCGTTTGTATTTATTGTGTACTGAATCGAAGCTCGTGAAAGAGCTAACATTTATTTCACAAACAAATCAACCAGACAAACAAAATATATAAAAAGAGGGAGCGGAAGACAAGATGGGGAGAGAAGGGGAAGCACACAAACATAACATTTGAGAGCAGGGAGATGTGTGGGAAGGAGAGGGCTTGAGGGGGGGGGCGTGGGAAGGGGGGGGGGGTGGGAGAAGTATAAAACACAAGGACACCAAGGACTTCCAGGACAGAAGTTGGTATTTCAAAAAAGTGGATTTGGGGTGAAATTCGTAGGGGTAGAAAAGATCAAGGTTTTGGATGGGGGAAGATAAGAGATGGTGGTGAACAGCTGTTTTAAAGACCTGGAGGGTGGAGTGGGATTGAAGAGAGTGAGGGAGTTTGTTCCAGAGGTGGGAGAAAAGAGGAATGAAGGAGTGAAGGTGAGCAGAGAGTCTTGATTTTGGCAGTTTAACCATAAGAGGGTTGCAGGCAGATCTTGTGCGACCTGCAGGAATATTTGCGGGACAGAGCCCAAACTAACCAATACTCGTCAAAGTGATTTCAACCCAAACGAACTAATACTCTTCAAAATGATTTCATACCAAACTAACCAATACTCGCAAAAGTGATTTCAACACAAACGAACCAAAACTTGTTGAAGTGATTTTAACACAAACTAACCAATACTTGTCAAGGTGATTTCAACCCAAACTAACCAATACTCATCAAAGTGATGGTTACACATGTGGTTGTCCTCATCTGATGAAAACTGTGGACACACTTAGTTGGAGGTCCATGTCTGTGCTCGTATCATTTATATCATCTGGGATTAAAGTGCGCGTGTTTCTGGAGTGATGTGTATGCGATCATACCTTCAGAATGGAGGTCGGAAGGAAGTTGGAAATTTCCTTCCAGAAAGACTTGAAAAAGCCAGGGTTCTTCTGAGGAACAGGTTCCTGTGTTATGGGCACATGAAAATAAGATTTGAGAATTAATCAAAGATATTGTACTGAAATAGTGATCAATGTTGAGGGTGAGGGGACACTCAGGCGAGCATTTTGTCCATATTCATTTGTTTTGAGATCAGTGGTGATCTGCGTAGGAATGTACAAGGGGAATTCCATTCTATAGGAATTAACCACACAGGAGGAGTCATGATGTTTCAACCACACCAGGAAAGGCAAACTCATAGTCCCTTCTTTGATGGTATGTACCGGATTTTACTGACAGGTGTGAGAGAGGAAAGGTTTGCTGACAATCCCACATCAGGGATTTGAATCTGGGATCGCAGCATCTTGACCACAGGTTCCCATAGGAACATCTAACATCCCAACCCAGAACAGATTTCTCCTCACTATCAGGAAAATATGTTTATGAAGGAATTAATGTTGCCATGCGGGAATAAAACCGAGAAGGTTTTTTTTTTTTTTTTGTATACAATATCGAGGCTCGTGAAAGAGCGAACATTAATCACATGAACACACAGAAAGACAAACCGACACATAAAACATATAACATAGGGAGCGGTAGACAAGATGGGGAGAGAGGGGGAAGGACACAAACACAACATTTGAGAGCAGGGACCGAGAGACATGGAGACATCGAGAGATCTGAGAGAGGGCGAGGGCTTTGGGGGGGGGGGGCGTGGGAAGGGGGCAGTGGGAGAGGTATAAAACATATGGACACTGCCAGGACTTCCAGGAAAGAAGTTGGAATTTCAAACAAGGTGGATCTGGGGTGAATTAGCGGGGGTAGAAAAGATCAAGGTTTTGGATGGGGGAAGATAAGAGATGGTGGTGAACAGCTGTTTTAAAGACCTGGAGGGAGGAGTGGGATTGAAGGGAGTGAGGGAGTTTTGATTGGAACTCCCTCAGGTTGGTTGGAAGGCTGATGGAGATTTTTTTTTCTGAGAAGATGAATAGAAGGTCCCATAGATGCTGCAGGCAAAGAACTAGAACATAAAGTACCATTACCAACACTAGTCAATGTGATTTCAACCCAAACTAACCAACACGAGTCAATGTGATATAAACCCAACTTAACCAACACTCGGCAATGTGATTTCAACACAAACTAACCAATACTTGTTAAAGTGATTTCAACCCAAACTGACCAATACTCGTCAAAGTGATTTCATACCAACCAAAACACTACTCATCAAAGTGATTTCAACACAAACTAACCAATACTCATCAAAGTGATTTCTACCTAAACTAACCAATACTCGTCAAAGTGATTTCAACCCAAACTAACCAATACTTGTTAAAGTGATTTCAACCCAAACTAACCAATACTCGTCAAAGTGATTTCAACCCAAACTAACCAATACTTGTTGAAGTGATTTCAACACAAACTGACCAATACTCATCAAAGTGATTTCAACCCAAACTAACTAATACTCTTCAAAATGATTTCATACCAAACAAAACACTACTCATCAAAGTGATTTCAACACAAACTAACCAATACTCATCAAAGTGATTTCTACCTAAACCAACCAACACTCGTCAAAGTGATTTCAACCCAATCTAACCAATACTTGTTAAAGTGATTTCAACCCAAACTGACCAATACTCGTCAAAGTGATTTTAACACAAACTAGCCAATACTTGTTGAAGTGATTTCAACCCAAACTAACCAATACTCGCCAAAGTGGTTTTTTTTTTTGTTCGTTTGTTTTTTTTGTCTACTGAATCGAGGCTCGTGAAAGAGCTAACATTTATTTCACAAACAAATCAACCAGACAAACAAAATATATAAAAAGAGGGAGCGGAAGACAAGATGGGGAGAGAAGGGGAAGCACACAAACATAACATTTGAGAGCAGGGAGATGTGTGGGAGGGAGAGGGCTTGGGGGGGGGGGGGGAGGCATGGGAAAGGGGGGGGGGTGGGAGAAGTATAAAACACAAGGACACCAAGGACTTCCAGGACAGAAGTTAGTATTTCAAAAAAGTGGAATTGGGGTGAAATTAGCGGGGGTAGAAAAGATCAAGGTTTTGGATGTGGGAAGATAAGAGATGGTGGTGAACAGCTGTTTTAAAGACCTGGAGGGTGGAGTGGGATTGAAGAGAGTGAGGGAGTTTGTTCCAGAGGCGGGAGAAAAGAGGAATGAAGGAGTGAAGGTGAGCAGAGAGTTTTGATTTTGGCAGTTTAACCATAAGAGGGTTGCAGGCAGATCTTGTGCGACCTGTAGGAATATTTGCGGGACAGAGCCCAGAGAGAGCTGGGGGGGCATGGCCAGAGAGGAGTCGGTAGAAGACGGTAGATTTAATCTTCAACATTGGACGGAGAACTCGGTGGATAAATATCGGGGGAATTACATAAATACACTGTCCGTTTAAAACTCACCTCTTTGAAGATGTCACCCCGTACATGGTGGTAAATGGGGTGAAAGATGGTAATTGATAAAAGTACAAGCAAAAAGAGCGTGATGAGACGAGATACAACCTCCATGTTTCACTTCTCACGAACAATGGAAGGAACAGCGATTGTGGGTTCAATTAAATAACACTGAGAACAATTGTAACCATAGAGAAAGAGAGGACAACGGATAACTCGATCGAACAGTTTAATTACAAATAACTATAAACGTTAAAACAAGATAACTCGCAATTAAAACATTTAAAATTTACTTGATGAACACTTTGATTTATAAACAGTAATTTTAATTTCAATATTTTAATTTTCAGACATATCCTTCAATTGAACGAATGAGGCAAAAAATTTCATTCCTATTTATGTTTCATTCTGTCATCCCTTCATCCCCATGGCAACAGATGTTAATTGATCAGGTTTGCTTTACTGATGTTTTTTCAACATGAAACTCCCTGGGCCTGGCATGTCTTCAAATAGTGCAGCGGCATAGCAAACCAATTGTGCATTTTGTGATGGAAGCACCAAATTTGGCAGAATGATAGAATATTATATGGAGAACATTTTCAGATATGGAACCACTTTGGAATTCACCCCAATGTGGCCGCCATATTGGATTTCAAAATGGCGGCTTAAAAATCTTTAATTACAAATATTTCTGGTTCTATACCAGCTACAGCCTTGATTTTAGTGTCTGGATGTACAAACTTGAGGTCAAGGAATTGAATGGTTCTACTTAGAAGTTGATTTACTGACGCCATATTGGATTCCAAGATGGCGGCTTCCGAAAATCTGCTGACCGATATCTCTGGTTCTATGCCAGCTAGATACTTGATTCTAGTGTCTAGATGTACATTTCTGAGGTCAATGAATTGAATGGTTGTATTGAAATATGTTTTAATGCACATAAGCAACTGATAATCCCATATTACGTACATTGTATACACACGTTCAGCAAGAGAACTAGCGAGCGTATTGCATCAAGCCATGCCAAGTGTCACAGTTCCAACTCAATGTGAGCAGTCACCATCACAGGCACACAGTGCTGTGCATTTCAGAGCCGCTTTCTTGCACTTGCATCTCCCACTGCAACCGTTTTCGCACCCACAACAGATGAGTTCATAGCAGGATTTGGCAGCTTCTGGTAGTGTTGTCCACAGAGGATCGAACTGTCCGTCATTGTCCACCCACCCCCAGTCGCATGGTGATGGGAGATAGCAGTGTGGGACAAGAGACTGTCCCCAACAATGTCCACCCTGGTAAGTTGCTCTCTTCACGTGTTGTACTAGGGCGGCCTGTGTTGGAGGTATTGCTTCAATGGATCGAGATTTCTTTGCAAAGAGTTTCTTTCTTGCCAGATTCACCTCAGAACATGTGCATGTGCGGTCGTACAGAAGCACTACGTATCTCTCCAGGGTTGCCAGTGTATCCTCAGAGATCTCACTTGGTGCAGATGCCAGGTCCAGGAATGCATTGGTCACTTCTGGAAAAGTTTCCCATACTGCCCATGCTGTTTTCTTGCCACGACCTGCAAAGCTCGAGACGGTATCACACCCTGTGATTGCATGGAAGATTGGCAGTGCCTTGGCTTTGTCTGGTCCCAGGGTAGCAGACAGCTCGTGTGCTGCTATGTAGCGGAAGTTCTTTCCGGTTCCAAGCGCTAACCAGAGTTCGTCCACTACCTCATTAAGCTCCTGGGCCATCCACACAGCGAGAACCACCACATCTGTGTCCACGGTGCGGATGAGTACTCTGCGGTGTCCAGATTTCATAGCAGCTGCTGCGTGGAGCATCATGCGCGTGTCTGCTTCCTCGTGATTGCACGGGGCCAAAGCGGCTGTGTCTGCACATGGTGGTACAGCAATGACCTGTTGGTGTAAGCATGAACAATACCGTGATGTAAATTAAATGTGAATTCCTTTGGTGTAGGTGGTCACGAATAAAACCTGACATGAATCTGCATAACATTTATTAATTTATTTCAGTACATTATTTCAAGTACATAAATACAGGGCAATTATTATTATTATTATTATTATTATTATTGTTATTTACTTGGCATCAAACACATGAAATCATACAATATGACATTGCACATATAACAGTAGCCTGTTCATGTACACTCCCCCAAGATGCCAGGAAAGAAAAAAGCAATTCAAGAACACTATGGCCAATAGGCCTTTCTTAACAATTTGAGGGAGTGTACCGTGGACAGCTAAAGATTATATATACAATACAAAATATTATTCCGAATAGATAATACAAATCGGGATTATATAATCAAAATTAAATTATATGAAAAGAATACACATATGTGGGTAAGAATTTACTCTACAACAGCATAAATCAATAATACATTGTATAATATGTACTGAAACCACAGAAGATTGTACACACACTCTATTGAGTTTGAGCTATTGTCACAGACGCCGATGCCGATGACTGACATGCCTGATCTTTGATGCCTGCGCCCTCTAAAATCATGGAGACCATTGTCAGCAGCAGTTGTGGCACAGACTCTTCTTGACATTTGTTTGAGAAGGACCCATTGAAAGGCTGAGATGACTGGAACATATCCTTCCTTATAATCCCTGCAGCTCGTGCCAGGTGCACAACATCACTGTCAATATCATGTTGACATGCCTTGGCTAATGCACTGCCAATGTCTTCCTGAAACACCAGCAGGACATCTCTTCCCTGCCTGTGCTCCTGCAGATCAGGGAAGTGTGCCAGGATACGCTCCTTGAGTCTGGTTGTATGGACTCGTGTTTCCAGCACAACTCCGAACTGTTCCATTCTCATTGGGTAGAGCTTGGTGAGGTCTGCCATCTTGAATACAGGAGCAGTAGTCTTCTTCTTTAGCAGTTTCCTCTATGTACGTTACCAGTTCAGCAAGGACTATTGCTGAAATGACATCTACCGTGCTCTGGCTTTGCTCAGCAAGCTTTTTTGCTGCCCTCACGCGGTTGTATAGGGATGTCAAACATTTCTTATGGTACTTGTCCTCTCTTGCGACCATGTCCCCAGCACTCAGTTGGGCTAACAAAGTGGTATCCTGAAGAAACTCTGCAGCCTTGCGAACGTGTTTATCTAGTTCCAATGTCGCTGCTTGATGAAACTCCAAACCAAGCTCTTGCTGGCAGAAGAAGCACAAATTGTCGCATATGCTATCAACACAAGCTGCCTGAGACCTAGTAAGCTTGTACTTATCTGTGATTGTACTGGGGATAGGGCTTCCCTCTGGATGACTTCTCTTCTGTACCCGCTGTAGCTTGGTAGTGTTATATTTCACCCTGCATGACTTGTGCCACTTGGCTTGGTGGGCAGCTAGAGTGGCAGCTATCCCATGGCCTTCATCCAGTCGTTGCAAGTCCACGTCTTGTGGCAGCTTGCCTAGTTTATTGAATGCTGATAGATTGTCTTCAAGTGTCTTGTATCCAGCACCTGCATCAGTTCTTTTCGTGACAGCAGGACACTGTAGGGACTCTCCTATATCAACTTGACACAGAACACAGAGTTCCCAGTCCAGTGGCGTCTTTGGCGTTGAAGTTACATGCTTGGTAACATGAACTAACTTGAACTGCTTCGACATGATTGAAACCTGGATGGAGCAAACAAACAAAAAAGTCGTTTAATTAGGGGTTAATCAACGGACCAGCATGTTTTATCTACAGGACAATACACGACCCCCCCTGAAATTTGACACCAAATGACCTCTTTTAGGGGTATTTTTGGCCGAAATTTTCAAATTTTTCACTCCCCAGACCCCTAGATGTTCCCTTGAGCTCAGAATCGCCGCTGTAATGTGTCTACTGATGTTAGAAAAGATATAGGGTGAATGGGGCAATAATTGTGCCTGTAGGATTTGTTTCCGCCACCCCCCCTAAGGGTTACAGATTTTTAAAGCCGCCATTTTGAAATCCAATATGGCGGCGACCTTGGGTGAATTTCAAAGTGGTTCCATATCTGAAAATGTTCTAAATATAACATTCTATCATTGTGCCAAATTTGGTGCTTCCATCACAAAATGCACAATTCTTCTTAAATTTTTGCTATGCCGCTGTACTAAAATCAACATGTAACTCCCTGGGCCTGGCTTGGCTTCAAATCAACGTCACTCTCTGGGCCTGGCTTGGCTTCAAATCAACATGAAACTCCATGGGCCTGGCTTGGCTTCAAATCAACATGTAACTCCCTGGGCCTGGCTTGGCTGCAAATCAACATGTAACTCTCTGGGCCTGGCTTCGCTTCAAATCAACATGAAACTCCATGGGCCTGGCTTGGCTTCAAATCAACATGAAACTCCCTGGGCCTGGCTTGGCTTCAAAGCAACATGTCACTCTCTGGGCCTGGCTTGGTTTCAAATCAACATGTCACTCCCTGGGCCTGGCTTGGCTTCAAATCAATATATCACTCTCTGGGCCTGGCTTGGCTTCAAATCAACATCTCACTCTCTGGGCCTGGCGTGGCTTCAAATCAACACGCAACTCTGGGCCTGGCTTGGGCGTGGCTTCAAGTTAAACCGGCCTCGCCTGGTCAGTGCTAATTTGGTGCCTGACGAGACTCGTGCGTCCAACATCCTCGGGAGAGAGAGAAAAAAACATCCAAGTTCTTACCAACCAAATTGTGCAATATCTCTACCTGCTCCGATGTTGGGCCCTCTTCAGAGCGTGTCATCATGTCCCACACTCCCTCTGGCCAATCACATTTCCCCAAAATTTCCCCTCTTTCTGGCTGTACTGGCAAACATGTGAATCCACTTCCTCCGGTGACCTCTACTACACGACTGCATTTGGCTACGATGGCTCCGCCCCTTACAGTGCGAGGGCTGTCGGACAAGTTGAGCAGCCTAACTGCCAACATAGGCCCACGGGTGTCTACGAGGGTGCAACCCACCATCAATCCCTCGGTCCCCTGCGAGGACCACGACTCCACAAGCCCCAGCTGGCCAATGGGTTGAGTACCTGCTGCTAACTCTGCCATCACCACTGTCTCGGACCTGGGAGGCACGGTCACAGTGCGTGGCACCTCTAGCCACGTCCCCTGCACCTCCTCGTCATCCCCCATTCCCACCAACTGCAGTCTCTCAGTGCCCAACTACATATGACCATGCCCAAAGTCTAGTTGGCAGTCGTGTTCCACCAGGAAACTCAATCCCAGCCGAGCATGGCCCCGTATGCTCAGCTCATTCTAGTTTCCCGCACACTCTATTGCGACAGGCCCAGGCATAGGTGATGGTCCTCTTTCTGGCACCTGTGGACCCACTGGGGGCCCCCTCCTTTCTGGACTGTGAAGCCTGTTAGGAGGAGGTGGCCCAGGTGGTTGCCGACAATCCCTCTGCCGGTGCCCCCTTCTCCCACATCTAAAACAAGTCCCCATGAACGGACCGCTCTGGTACCCAGGCGGAGCACCCCTTACTCCCGGACCATCCTGATGAAAATCAGGCCGCCCTGATGGCAAACCTGGACCAAACTGCCGTGACTCACCCCCTGCAAATTTACCCCCTGTCAAACCTGACAGCTGGCGGCTGATCCCCCTTAACATTCGGCCTATGACCATATCCTCCGGCTTCTCTTCCTGGTCCCGCACCTCCGCCTGCCGTACCGTCACAGGTGCCCTCTCTGATGCGCGGTTCAACCTCCTCAAAAAGTCAGTCTCGCCGCGCATTCCACTGCTCGGTGCACCGTGGCCGGGTCCTGCAACTCCACCAGAATCCGGACCTCGGGGTCAGGAAGAGCCGCCATAAATTTCTCTATCGCCAGCTTATCCCACGCTTGTGCGGGTAGGTCCCGGTATGCAATCCTCACAGATTGGTAAATATCCTGGGCCATCTCCTGCAACGTCTCGTTTGGTTTCTGCCTACGATGCAGCAGCTGTGCCCTGACCAGGTCGCACCTCGCACTTGTCCCATACCTGTGGTTCAAGGCATCACAGTTGCCCTTACTGGTCAATATTCCCTCTGGGACTACGATTAGCACGTCTGCGGCTGACCCCCTCAGTGTTGCCACCAGATTCCCCATGCGCTCCCGCTCTCCCCAACCATTGAGCTGAGACACACATTCAAACTGTGTCAGGAAAGCCTCCAAACTCCCCGACCCATCAAAATGCACAAGGGGGATTGCCTTTCCAGAGACTCTACTCCCCGATTCCCCTCTGTCCAAATCCAGCCCGAGGCCAAAACACCCCCCAACTGGGTAATCGGTTTCGGAGTCTCTGGTGCCCAAATGTGGTTTGTGGGGAGGGTCCCTTGGGTCACCTTAATCTCGTCCTGGAGATCCTTAACGGACCGACTCACCTCTTCCCCTCAGACTGTTTGACCCGAGCAACCTCTCCTTTGATGGTATTGTCCCAGGCCTCCAGTCGCTCCTTCATCAAATCACTCAGCCTGTCATCAGTCAATTGCGGCCCCCACGGGCCTTTATCAACAAACACCCACTCCTGCTCCGTTACACGGGCTTCCAACCCTTTTACCTCCTCGGCCAATTCGACCCCTTGTTGTTTGAGGAGTCCCCATTCCTCTACCTGTTGCCGCATTCTGGCATCCACCCGGCCCCGATGGCCTTCCAGATCTCCATTTACTTTATCAATTCTGGTATTTGTGGCCCCAATTCTATCCTCCAATTTCCCCCCCATTCGGACAGCCTGGGTCATGCCCTCTTCTATTTTCGATGTTAATTCTTCCCTCTTTAGCTCGAACTCTATCCCCATGGACTTTTCCATTTCACCGAATTTAGTTTCTACTTTGCCCTCAAATTCACCCAGCCTGTCTGTAATTTGATTTTGCATTTTCCCCTCAATGTTATCAATTCGTTCCCCCAGTTGTTGTTATTTCCTCTATTTTATCAAATTTGTTTTCCATCCTATCCATCTGTTCCTTTAATTCCCCCCTCAATCCATCAATTGTATCACTCTGGGCATTCAATTCCCCCTTCAACCCATCAATTTTATTTCCCATTCCTTCACTGTGTCCTTCCAATCGATCACTCATTCCCTTCATTCCTTCCCTATATTCATTCCCCTGGGACTCCATTTTATTGGTCATCTCTCACATAAAATCCTTATTTCATTCCATCCATTTTGTTATTTAATCGCTCATTCTGAGCATTCATTCCCTCAAATTTATCGTTCATTTCCCTCATTTCATTCCTTTGGGAATACATTTTTTCACTCATTCCCTTAATCTCCCTAAATAATCGATCCCAAATCTGGTCGGGTATCGCGGCCGCTCCAATTGTTCCCGGCTCCCCGGGAGGGGAGGAGGATGGGTTGGTGCTCAGGATGGGGGAGGTTCCAAGACTAACCTCCAATTCCCCTACCTCCAGTTCACCTTCTGAGCTGACAGAAGCCTCGCTACGCACCTCCATTTCACCGACCTCCGACATCCGCTTTGAGGAAGGTCGTTTCCCGCGCGCGTATTTATTTTTACCTCACAAATAAAATTTACATTTTCCGAAGACGCGATTATCGCGCTTCGTGTGCCTAATCGACGATGCAAATTTCTCCGCCTCGACACGATGAACAAATTTCGGTTCCAAATGCTGGGCGGGATTTTTCACCTAGCCGGCGTCGACTCGCTACCTCCGGACAAAAAAATTGTCCGCGAGGTTCGAATCCCAACTGCCTGACAAACATTTGTCCTGCGGCCGCCTCTGATGAAAATCAGGCGGTCACGGAATCCGATCGCGAAGGCCTTAGCTCTCGAGGCGAAAACTCAATGGCGGACTCGAAGATAGAAAGCTATACACAATTGTGCAGGGTGGAGGGGCGGCGCAAGACCCCTGCAGTCCAACCTGTTCTCAGGGCGTCTCCAATGCAGCTGCATATTAAATAAATCATACGGAAAACTGCGTTCAAGTATAATTATACAGAAAATACAATGATTTATTAACGGTTCCGAGAACAAAGAAATGCCGCGCTATGCTTTGATGCTCTAAACCCCCTATATGGCGTACTCCCACTCGACAGACTTATTAAACAAACAAAACGAAATGAACAAAGAGGGTGCGTGTGTTTGTGGTGCGTTCTTAGCTTTGCTCGCTCGGGAGCATGGCGTGGAGATGGTGCAGGCGTAGAACAGCTAGGCCCCGACATGTGGACGGGAAGGGGGTCTCCCCGACGCGCCTCGCTCGCCGGCCCCGGTCCTCTCGCACCGCGACTCTCAAACGCTCGCCCCGTCCGAAGGACCACGGTTCCAGCCGCTGTCGTCTCTGCTCGACGCTTTGGAGATCGTGGGTGGTCGGCGATGGTACGCGCGAGGCCACGAACGCGGCAACCAACGGGCGAACGTCGGCACAACAGCCGTCCACGCAAGCACACGATCTCATAGTGGCATGACGCCATGACGTCGACACGTCCCAAATGCGGACACCGAAGACCTCCCGGAAACGCGCAACGACCATCGCACAAAGTGGACATTTTTGTGAGAGTTTGGTTTTAATGGAAAAGGAAAAAGAACGAGTCGAACGACGGAACCCTCTCGGTACTTGAACACATGAAGGACAAGAGAGGAACTTTTACACAGGAGAAGGTCATTTGTCCCATCAAGTCTATGTCATGTCAACACCACATCAATTTAATATTCAACATTGGACGGAGAACTCGGTGGATAAATATCGGGAAAATTACATGAAGAAACTGTCCCTTTAAAACTCACCTCTTTGAAGATGTCACCCCGTACATGGTGGTAAATGGGGTGAAAGATGGTAATTGATAAGAGGACGAGCAAAAACAGCGCGATGAGACGAGACACAACCTTCATGTTTCACTTCTCACGAACAATGGAAGGAACAGCGATTGTGGGTTCAATTATGACACTGAGAACAATTGTAACCATAGAGACAGAGAGGACAACGGATAACTCGATCGGAACAGTTTAATTACAAATAACTAGAAACATTAAAATAAGATAACTCGCAATTAAAACAATTAACATTTATGAGATGAACACTTTTATTTTTAAACAGTAATTTTAATTTCAGTGTTTTAATTTTCAGAAATATCCTTCAATTGAACGAATGAGGCAAAATTTTCATTCCGATTTGTTTCATTCTGTCATCCCTTCATCCCCATGGCAACAGATGTCAATTGATCAGGTTTGCATTGCTGATGTTTTTTCAACATGTAACTCATGTATCAACATGTAACTCCCTGGGCCTGGCTTGGCTTCAGATCAACATGTAACTCCCTGGGTCTGGCTTGGCTTCAAATCAACATGTACCTCCCTGGGTCTGGCCTGGCTGGACCAGACGGCATCAGCCCACAGGTCCTAAAATTCTGCTCTTACGCTCTGTCTCACCCTCTCTCTGTTCTTTTCACCCCCTCTTTTGCTCAAGGTCATCTGCCAGCATCTTGGAAATCAGCAAACATTACCGCTTTCCACAAAAAAGTTGCAAAATCAGATCCTTGCATCTCCAGACCAATCAGCCTGCTCCCAATTATCAGCAAAGTCATGGAATCCATCATTGCTTCAGACTAGGGCATGCCCGTACTATATCTATATCTAAAATTATATCCCCCCCTCTATTTACATGAAATGGTTTGGTGCATGAAATGTTTTGGTCCATTCGCAACGCCAAAGCGAACGGCGAACGCTTTACATGAAATGGTTTGGTGCATGAAATGTTTTGGTACATTCGCAACGCCAAAGCGAACGGCGAACGGCTTGCGAGTACAGTGACAATCCCCCCGGGGTTTTTTTTAGTTTTAAAACATAGTTTAACGCCAACATAGCGCCAACATAGTTTGCAAACGTGAAATAAATGAATACGCTCTCAAATGTGCCATCCGAGGCAGAGTGTGTCCGCCACGTTCGGCACACGCGATAGCTCGCTGCTCTCTGATTGGTTGAATCGTTTTTTGGACATAGCTCGGTAAGTAATTGTCCGATTAATATGAAACCTTGAAAAGGCACATCCTCGGGTCCCCAGCAATATACCTGGCAAGTTTAAAGTATATCGGACCCGTGGTTGTCGAGAAACAGCGGTCACAGACAAACAAACGTACAAACGTACAAATGTACAAACAAACACACAGAGATTACTGGAATTATAGATAGATATCAAATCCTTCCTCTTCTACAATGGCTTGATCTCCGATCATCAATTTGGATTCAGACCAGGTCATTCTACTCTGGACATGTTGCATCTGCTGTCTCAACAATGGATGGAGGTCCTCAATGCCAAACAGGAAATCAGAGCTGTCTCCCTTGACATATCACGTGCCTTCGATACGGTCTGGCACCCAGCTCTGCTCACCAAACTCCCCTCCTATGGTATCCATGGAAATCTCCTCGCATGGCTTGTGGACTTCCTCTCTGGTCGTAGTCAACGTGTGGCCCTGAATGGATTTCTTTCATCTCCCCTTCCTGTTCTGGCTGGAGTTCCCCAAGGTAGTGTTCTGGGCCCTGTGCTATTTCTGTTCTTCATCAATGATCTCTCCGACTCTCTGGAAAATCCTCTCTATCTCTTTGCTGATGACTCCACTCTCTGCCACTCCATACCTCATCCCTCAGATCGGCAGTCTGCAGCCTCCTCACTCTCTGCAGACCTGGACAAAATCACAGTCTGGTCAAACAAGTGGAACATGTCTTTCAATCCTGACAAATCTCACAGTCTTACTATGTCTCTCCGAAAAGTCCGACTGGAAAACCCTCCCATCCACTTCCTCAACAATCCTCTCCAAGAGGTTCTGTCGCTCAAGCTTTTGGGTCTCACTTTCTGCCATGATCTTTCTTGGGAAAACCACATTTCCAAGCTGGCCTCCAAAGCCAGTCGCCGACTGGGCATCCTCCGTCGTGCGAAGTCTTTCCTTGGCACACCCGAGCTCCTCACCACAAACAAGGCTTTCATCCGCAGCTCAATGGAATACTGTTCCCCCCTCTGGGCCGGTGCTCCTGCCTCACACCTGGCTCGGCTTCACGCTGTTGAAACCAAAGCTTTCAGAATCATTGGAATCTCCCGAATACCAGGCGAACTATCTCCGGAATCATGGCCAAATTGCAAATTCGTGCCTCGAGTTTGGATTCCTGCACGAAGCAGGAATTGAAAATCAAATCGGAGAAGTGAAAATCCACCTGATGAGCAAGCAGATAAGCCGCGAAAATCCACCTGAAGATAAGCCGCGGTTGAAGCCGGATGATTGATACCTGGTAATCAGGGAGCCATTGTTAAGTACGTGAAGCGATTGTGCATGGACGTGCAATGGCGACGGTGAATGAATGCGATGAGCAGGGATATTGGGCTTGAGATAACGACTTTGCTAAATTACCGCACAATTACAACTTTCCATTCGAGTCTGCGGAGGTTTAAAGTTGGAGAGGATATTTAAGAGCAGGGCGTAACGAATACGCAATTAACGTGACCAATGGGGTAAATTAACGATCTCACTTAAAGAAGTAACAAGCAAAGTGCAATTGACTGATGTGCAAGATCGGGCTTGGGGGATTAGGTCGTCAAGTTTGAATACGTTCTGGCATGACGCCATGACGTCGACACGTCCCAAATGCGGACACCGAACACCTCCCGGAAACGCGCAACGACCATCGCACAAAGTGGACATTTTGGTGAGAGTTTGGTTTTAATGGAAAAGGAAAAAGAACGAGTCGAACGACGGAACCCTCTCGGTACTTGAACACATGAAGGACAAGAGAGGAACTTTTACACAGGAGAAGGTCATTTGTCCCATCAAGTCTATGTCATGTCAACACCACATCAATTTAATATTCAACATTGGACGGAGAACTCGGTGGATAAATATCTGGAAAATTACATGAAGAAACTGTCCCTTTAAAACTCACCTCTTTGAAGATGTCACCCCGTACATGGTGGTAAATGGGGTGAAAGATGGTAATTGATAAGAGGACGAGCAAAAACAGCGCGATGAGACGAGACACAACCTTCATGTTTCACTTCTCACGAACAATGGAAGGAACAGCGATTGTGGGTTCAATTATGACACTGAGAACAATTGTAACCATAGAGACAGAGAGGACAACGGATAACTCGATCGGAAGTTTAATTACAAATAACTAGAAACATTAAAATAAGATAACTCGCAATTAAAACAATTAACATTTATGAGATGAACACTTTTATTTTTAAACAGTAATTTTAATTTCAGTGTTTTAATTTTCAGAAATATCCTTCAATTGAACGAATGAGGCAAAATTTTCATTCCGATTTGTTTCATTCTGTCATCCCTTCATCCCCATGGCAACAGATGTCAATTGATCAGGTTTGCATTGCTGATGTTTTTTCAACATGTAACTCATGTATCAACATGTAACTCCCTGGGCCTGGCTTGGCTTCAAATCAACATGTAACTCCCTGGGTCTGGCTTGGCTTCAAATCAACATGTACCTCCCTGGGTCTGGCCTGGCTGGACCAGACGGCATCAGCCCACAGGTCCTAAAATTCTGCTCTTACGCTCTGTCTCACCCTCTCTCTGTTCTTTTCACCCCCTCTTTTGCTCAAGGTCATCTGCCAGCATCTTGGAAATCAGCAAACATTACCGCTTTCCACAAAAAAGGTGCAAAATCAGATCCTTGCATCTCCAGACCAATCAGCCTGCTCCCAATTATCAGCAAAGTCATGGAATCCATCATTGCTTCAGACTAGGGCATGCCCGTACTATATCTATATCTAAAATTATATTCCCCCCTCTATTTACATGAAATGGTTTGGTGCATGAAATGTTTTGGTCCATTCGCAACGCCAAAGCGAACGGCGAACGCTTTACATGAAATGGTTTGGTGCATGAAATGTTTTGGTACATTCGCAACGCCAAAGCGAACGGCGAACGGCTTGCGAGTACAGTGACAATCCCCCCGGGGTTTTTATTAGTTTTAAAACATAGTTTAACGCCAACATAGCGCCAACATAGTTTGCAAACGTGAAATAAATGAATACGCTCTCAAATGTGCCATCCGAGGCAGAGTGTGTCCGCCACGTTCGGCACACGCGATAGCTCGCTGCTCTCTGATTGGTTGAATCGTTTTTTGGACATAGCTCGGTAAGTAATTGTCCGATTAATATGAAACCTTGAAAAGGCACATCCTCGGGTCCCCAGCAATATACCTGGCAAGTTTAAAGTATATCGGACCCGTGGTTGTCGAGAAACAGCGGTCACAGACAAACAAACGTACAAACGTACAAACGTACAAACAAACACACAGAGATTACTGGAATTATAGATAGATATCAAATCCTTCCTCTTCTACAATGGCTTGATCTCCGATCATCAATTTGGATTCAGACCAGGTCATTCTACTCTGGACATGTTGCATCTGCTGTCTCAACAATGGATGGAGGTCCTCAATGCCAAACAGGAAATCAGAGCTGTCTCCCTTGACATATCACGTGCCTTCGATACGGTCTGGCACCCAGCTCTGCTCACCAAACTCCCCTCCTATGGTATCCATGGAAATCTCCTCGCATGGCTTGTGGACTTCCTCTCTGGTCGTAGTCAACGTGTGGCCCTGAATGGATTTCTTTCATCTCCCCTTCCTGTTCTGGCTGGAGTTCCCCAAGGTAGTGTTCTGGGCCCTGTGCTATTTCTGTTCTTCATCAATGATCTCTCCGACTCTCTGGAAAATCCTCTCTATCTCTTTGCTGATGACTCCACTCTCTGCCACTCCATACCTCATCCCTCAGATCGGCAGTCTGCAGCCTCCTCACTCTCTGCAGACCTGGACAAAATCACAGTCTGGTCAAACAAGTGGAACATGTCTTTCAATCCTGACAAATCTCACAGTCTTACTATGTCTCTCCGAAAAGTCCGACTGGAAAACCCTCCCATCCACTTCCTCAACAATCCTCTCCAAGAGGTTCTGTCGCTCAAGCTTTTGGGTCTCACTTTCTGCCATGATCTTTCTTGGGAAAACCACATTTCCAAGCTGGCCTCCAAAGCCAGTCGCCGACTGGGCATCCTCCGTCGTGCGAAGTCTTTCCTTGGCACACCCGAGCTCCTCACCACAAACAAGGCTTTCATCCGCAGCTCAATGGAATACTGTTCCCCCCTCTGGGCCGGTGCTCCTGCCTCACACCTGGCTCGGCTTCACGCTGTTGAAACCAAAGCTTTCAGAATCATTGGAATCTCCCGAATACCAGGCGAACTATCTCCGGAATCATGGCCAAATTGCAAATTCGTGCCTCGAGTTTGGATTCCTGCACGAAGCAGGAATTGAAAATCAAATCGGAGAAGTGAAAATCCACCTGATGAGCAAGCAGATAAGCCGCGAAAATCCACCTGAAGATAAGCCGCGGTTGAAGCCGGATGATTGATACCTGGTAATCAGGGAGCCATTGTTAAGTACGTGAAGCGATTGTGCATGGACGTGCAATGGCGACGGTGAATGAATGCGATGAGCAGGGATATTGGGCTTGAGATAACGACTTTGCTAAATTACCGCACAATTACAACTTTCCATTCGAGTCTGCGGAGGTTTAAAGTTGGAGAGGATATTTAAGAGCAGGGCGTAACGAATACGCAATTAACGTGACCAATGGGGTAAATTAACGATCTCACTTAAAGAAGTAACAAGCAAAGTGCAATTGACTGATGTGCAAGATCGGGCTTGGGGGATTAGGTCGTCAAGTTTGAATACGTTCTGGCATGACGCCATGACGTCGACACGTCCCAAATGCGGACACCGAACACCTCCCGGAAACGCGCAACGACCATCGCACAAAGTGGACATTTTGGTGAGAGTTTAGTTTTAATGGAAAAGGAAAAAGAACGAGTCGAACGACGGAACCTTCTCGGTACTTGAACACATGAAGGACAAGAGAGGAACTTTTACACAGGAGAAGGTCATTTGTCCCATCAAGTCTGTGTCATGTCAACACCACATCAATTTAATATTCAACATTGGACGGAGAACTCGGTGGATAAATATCGGGAAAATTACATGAAGAAACTGTCCCTTTAAAACTCACCTCTTTGAAGATGTCACCCCGTACATGGTGGTAAATGGGGTGAAAGATGGTAATTGATAAGAGGACGAGCAAAAACAGCGCGATGAGACGAGACACAACCTTCATGTTTCACTTCTCACGAACAATGGAAGGAACAGCAATTGTGGGTTCAATTATGACACTGAGAACAATTGTAACCATAGAGACAGAGAGGACAACGGATAACTCGATCGGAACAGTTTAATTACAAATAACTAGAAACATTAAAATAAGATAACTCGCAATTAAAACAAATAACATTTACGAGATGAACACTTTTATTTTTAAACAGTAATTTTAATTTCAGTGTTTTAATTTTCAGAAATATCCTTCAATTGTACGAATGCGGCAAAAAATTTCATTCCGATTTATGTTTCATTCTGTCATCCCTTCATCCCCATGGCAACAGATGTTAATTGATCAGGTTTGCATTGCTGATGTTTTTTGAACATGTAACTCATGTATCAACATGTAACTCCCTGGGCCTGGCTTGGCTTCAAATCAACATGTAACTCACTGGGCCTGGCTCGGCTTCAAATCAACATGTAACTCCCTGGGCCTGGCTTGGCCTCAAATCAACATGTAACTCACTGGATCTGGCTTGGCTTCAAATCAACATGTCACTCACTGGGCCTGGCCTGGCTTCAAATCAACATGTAACTCCCTGGGCCTGGCTTGGCTTCAAATCAACATGTAACTCCCTGGGCCTGGCTTGGCTTCAAATCAACATGTCACTCACTGGGCCTGGCCTGGCTTCAAATAAACATGTAACTGCCTGGGCCTGGCTTGGTTTCAAATCAACATGTAACTCCCTGGGTCTGGCTTGGCTTCAAATCAACATGTCACTCACTGGGCCTGGCTTGGTTTCAAATCAACATGTAACTCCCTGGGCCTGGCTTGGTTTCAAATCAACATGTAACTCCGTGGGTCTGGCTTGGCTTCAAATCAACATGTAACTCCCTGGGTCTGGCTTGGCTTCAAATCAACATGTCACTCACTGGGCCTGGCTTCGCTTCAAATCAACATGTAACTCCCTGGGCCTGGCTTGGTTTAAAATCAACATGTAACTCCCTGGGTCTGGCTTGGCTTCAAATCAACATGTCACTCACTGTGCCTGGCCTGGCTTCAAATCAACATGGAACTCCCTGGGTCTGGCTTGGCTTCAAATCAACATGTCACTCTCTGGGCGTGGCTTGGCTTTAAATCAACATGTAACTCCCTGGGCCTGGCTTGGCTTCAAATCAACATGTAATTATCTGGGCCTGGCTTGGCTTCAAATCAACATGTCACTCTCTGGGCGTGGCTTGGGCTTGGCTGAAAATCAACACGTAACTCTGGGCCTGGCTTGGCTTCAAATCAACACGTAACTCTGCGCCTGGCTTGGCTTCAAATCACCACATAACTCTGGGCCGGGTTTGGC
The DNA here is from genome assembly GCF_964187855.1 of Myxine glutinosa. Taxonomy (NCBI): domain Eukaryota; kingdom Metazoa; phylum Chordata; class Myxini; order Myxiniformes; family Myxinidae; genus Myxine; species Myxine glutinosa. The sequence goes on along the minus strand of NC_136262.1, from coordinate 187,044,669 downwards.
TTCAAATCAACATGTAACTGAACATGTAACATGTAACTGCAATGTCATGTAATGTAATGTAATTACATGTGACATGTAACTCAACATGTAACTTTCTGTGTCTACCCTCAGGAGTGCCAGGAAGCACTATCTCTCCACACTCAAGAATGAACTCTCAAACCTGTCTCCTTCCTCCAAATCCTGGTGGCGCCTGGTCAAATCCGTTTCTGGTGTTTGTTGCCCTTCCATCCCCTCCCATACCTCAAATGGCTACACAGTTGACACCACACGTGACATAGCCGAATGCCTCAACTCTGTGTTTGCTTCAAAATCTTGTGTCCCAAACCCATCTCTGTTCCCACCTTACCCAGTCGAACCCAACTGCCCCTGGACTCTGTGTCCTTCTCTCCTGACAAGGTGGAGAAGTTTTTGTCAAACCTCGACTGTGATTTTGCAGCTGGACCAGACGGCATCAGCCCACAGGTCCTAAAATTCTGCTCTTCCGCTCTGTCTCACCCTCTCTCTGTTCTTTTCACCCCCTCTTTTGCTCAAGGTCATCTGCCAGCATCTTGGAAATCAGTAAACATTCCTGCTTTCCACAAAAAAGGTGCAAAAACAGATCCTTGCAACTCCAGACCAATCAGCCTGCTCCCAATTATCAGCAAAGTCATGGAATCCATCATTGCTTCAGATATCAAATCCTTCCTCTTCTCCAATGGCTTGATCTCCGATCATCAATTTGGATTCAGACCAGGTCATTCTACTCTGGACATGTTGCATCTGCTTTCTCAACAATGGATGGAGGTCCTCAATGCCAAACAGGAAATCAGAGCTGTCTCCCTTGACATATCACGTGCCTTCGATACGGTCTGGCACCCAGCTCTGCTCACCAAACTCCGCTCCTATGGTATCCATGGAAATCTCCTCGCATGGCTTGTGGACTTCCTCTCTGGTCGTAGTCAACGTGTGGCCCTGAATGGATTTCTCTCATCTCCCCTTCCTGTTCTGGCTGGAGTTCCCCAAGGTAGTGTTCTGGGCCCTGTGCTATTTCTGGTCTTCATCAATGATCTATCCGACTCTCTGGAAAATCCTCTATCTCTTTGCTGATGACTCCACTCTCTGCCGCTCCATACCTCAAATCGGCAGTCTGCAGCCTCCTCACTCTCTGCAGACCTGGACAAAATCACAGTCTGGTCAAACAAGTGGAACATGTCTTTCAATCCTGACAAATCTCACACTCTTACTATGTCTCTCCGAAAAGTCCGACTGGAAAACCCTCCCATCCACTTCCTCAACAATCCTCTCCAAGAAGTTCTGTCGCTCAAGCTTTTGGGTCTCACTATCTGCCATGATCTTTCTTGGGAAAACCACATTTCCAAGCTGGCCTGCAAAGCCAGTCGCCGACTGGGCATCCTCCGTCGTGCGAAGTCCTTCCTTGGCACACCTGAGCTCCTCACCACAAACAAGGCTTTCATCCGCAGCTCAATGGAATACTGTTCCCCCCTCTGGGCCGGTGCTTTTGCCTCACACCTGCCTCGGCTTCACGCTGTTGAAACCAAAGCTTTCAGAATCATTGGAATCTCCCGAATAACAGGCGAACTATCTCCGGAATCATGGCCAAATTGCAAATTCGTGCCTCGAGTTTGGATTCCTGCACGAAGCAGGAATTGAAAATCAAATCGGAGAAGTGAAAATCCACCTGATGAGCAAGCAGATAAGCCGCGAAAATCCACCTGAAGATAAGCCGCGGTTGAAGCCGGATGATTGATACCTGGTAATCAGGGAGCCATTGTTAAGTACGTGAAGCGATTGTGCATGGACGTGCAATGGCGACGGTGAATGAATGCGATGAGCAGGGATATTGGGCTTGAGATAACGACTTTGCTAAATTACCACACAATTACAACTTTCCATTCGAGTCTGCGGAGGTTTAAAGTTGGAGAGGATATTTAAGAGCAGGGCGTAACGAATACGCAATTAACGTGACCAATGGGGTAAATTAACGATCTCACTTAAAGAAGTAACAAGCAAAGTGCAATTGACTGATGTGCAAGATCGGGCTTGGGGGATTAGGTCGTCAAGTTTGAATACGTTCTGGCATGACGCCATGACGTCGACACGTCCCAAATGCGGACACCGAACACCTCCCGGAAACGCGCAACGACCATCGCACAAAGTGGACATTTTGGTGAGAGTTTAGTTTTAATGGAAAAGGAAAAAGAACGAGTCGAACGACGGAACCTTCTCGGTACTTGAACACATGAAGGACAAGAGAGGAACTTTTACACAGGAGAAGGTCATTTGTCCCATCAAGTCTGTGTCATGTCAACACCACATCAATTTAATATTCAACATTGGACGGAGAACTCGGTGGATAAATATCGGGAAAATTACATGAAGAAACTGTCCCTTTAAAACTCACCTCTTTGAAGATGTCACCCCGTACATGGTGGTAAATGGGGTGAAAGATGGTAATTGATAAGAGGACGAGCAAAAACAGCGCGATGAGACGAGACACAACCTTCATGTTTCACTTCTCACGAACAATGGAAGGAACAGCAATTGTGGGTTCAATTATGACACTGAGAACAATTGTAACCATAGAGACAGAGAGGACAACGGATAACTCGATCGGAACAGTTTAATTACAAATAACTAGAAACATTAAAATAAGATAACTCGCAATTAAAACAAATAACATTTACGAGATGAACACTTTTATTTTTAAACAGTAATTTTAATTTCAGTGTTTTAATTTTCAGAAATATCCTTCAATTGTACGAATGCGGCAAAAAATTTCATTCCGATTTATGTTTCATTCTGTCATCCCTTCATCCCCATGGCAACAGATGTTAATTGATCAGGTTTGCATTGCTGATGTTTTTTGAACATGTAACTCATGTATCAACATGTAACTCCCTGGGCCTGGCTTGGCTTCAAATCAACATGTAACTCACTGGGCCTGGCTCGGCTTCTTGGCTTCAAATCAACATGTAACTCCCTGGGCCTGGCTTGGCTTCAAATCAACATGTAACTCCCTGGGCCTGGCTTGGCTTCAAATCAACATGTAACTCCCTGGGCCTGGCCTGGCTTCAAATCAACATGTAACTCCCTGGGCCTGGCTTGGCTTCAAATCAACATGTAACTCCCTGGGCCTGGCTTGGCTTCAAATCAACATGTAACTCCCTGGGCCTGGCTTGGCTTCAAATCAACATGTAACTCCCTGGGCCTGGCTTGGCTTCAAATCAACATGTAACTCCCTGGGCCTGGCCTGGCTTCAAATCAACATGTAACTCCCTGGGCCTGGCTTGGCTTCAAATCAACATGGCACTCACTGGGCCTGGCTTGGCTTCAAATCAACATGCAACTCACTGGGCCTGGCTCGGCTTCAAATCAACATGTAACTCCCTGGGCCCGGATTGGCCTCAAATCAACATGTAACTCACTGGATCTGGCTTGGCTTCAAATCAACATGTCACTCACTGGGCCTGGCTTGGTTTCAAATCAACATGTAACTCCCTGGGCCTGGCTTCGCTTCAAATCAACATGTAACTCCCTGGGCCTGGCTTGGTTTAAAATCAACATGTAACTCCCTGGGTCTGGCTTGGCTTCAAATCAACATGTCACTCTCTGGGCCTGGCTTGGCTTCAAATCAACATGTAATTATCTGGGCCTGGCTTGGCTTCAAATCAACATGTCACTCTCTGGGCGTGGCTTGGGCTTGGCTGAAAATCAACACATAACTCTGGGCCTGGCTTGGCTGAAAATCAACACGTAACTCTGGGCCTGGCTTGGCTGAAAATCAACACGTAACTCTGCGCCTGGCTTGGCTTCAAATCACCACATAACTCTGGGCCGGGTTTGGCTTCAAATCAACATGTAACTGAACATGTAACATGTAACTGCAATGTAATGTAATGTAATGTAATTACATGTGACATGTAACTCAACATGTAACTTTCTGTGTCTACCCTCAGGAGTGCCAGGAAGCACTATCTCTCCACACTCAAGAATGAACTCTCAAACCTGTCTCCTTCCTCCAAATCCTGGTGGTGCCTGGTCAAATCCGTTTCTGGTGTTTGTTGCCCTTCCATTCCCTCCCATAACTCAAATGGCTACACAGTTGACACCACACGTGACAAAGCCGAATGCCTCAACTCTGTGTTTGCTTCAAAATCTTGTGTCCCAAACCCATCTCTGTTCCCACCTTACCCAGTCGAACCCAACTGCTCCTGGACTCTGTGTCCTTCTCTCCTGACAAGGTGGAGAAGTTTTTGTCAAACCTCGACTATGATTCTGCAACTGGACCAGACGGCATCAGCCCACAGGTCCTAAAATTCTGCTCTTCCGCTCTGTCTCACCCTCTCTCTGTTCTTTTCACCCCCTCTTTTGCTCAAGGTCATCTGCCAGCATCTTGGAAATCAGTAAACATTCCTGCTTTCCACAAAAAAGGTGCAAAAACAGATCCTTGCAATTCCAGACGAATCAGCCTGCTCCCAATTATCAGCAAAGTCATGGAATCCATCATTGCTTCAGATATCAAATCCTTCCTCTTCTCCAATGGCTTGATCTCCGATCATCAATTTGGATTCAGACCAGGTCATTCTACTCTGGACATGTTGCATCTGCTTTCTCAACAATGGATGGAGGTCCTCAATGCCAAACAGGAAATCAGAGCTGTCTCCCTTGACATATCACGTGCCTTCGATACGGTCTGGCACCCAGCTCTGCTCACCAAACTCCCCTCCTATGGTATCTGTGGAAATCTCCTCGCATGGCTTGTGGACTTCCTCTCTGGTCGTAGTCAACGTGTGGCCCTGAATGGATTTCTCTCATCTCCCCTGCCTGTTCTGGCTGGAGTTCCCCAAGGTAGTGTTCTGGGCCCTGTGCTATTTCTGGTCTTCATCAATGATCTCTCCGACTCTCTGGAAAATCCTCTCTATCTCTTTGCTGATGACTCCACTCTCTGCCGCTCCATACCTCATCCCACAGATCGGCAGTCTGCAGCCTCCTCACTCTCTGCAGACCTGGACAAAATCACAGTCTGGTCAAACAAGTGGAACATGTCTTTCAATCCTGACAAATCTCACACTCTTACTATGTCTCTCCGAAAAGTCAGACTGGAAAACCCTCCCATCCACTTCCTCAACAATCCTCTCCAAGAAGTTCTGTCGCTCAAGCTTTTGGGTCTCACTATCTGCCATGATCTTTCTTGGGAAAACCACATTTCCAAGCTGGCCTCCAAAGCCAGTCGCCGACTGGGCATCCTCCGTCGTGCGAAGTCCTTCCTTGGCACACCTGAGCTCCTCACCACAAACAAGGCTTTCATCCGCAGCTCAATGGAATACTGTTCCCCCCTCTGGGCCGGTGCTCCTGCCTCACACCTTGCTCGGCTTCACGCTGTTGAAACCACAGCTTTCAGAATCATTGGAATCTCCCGAATAACAGGCGAACTATCTCCGGAATCATGGCCAAATTGCAAATTCGTGCCTCGAGTTTGGATTCCTGCACGAAGCAGGAATTGAAAATCAAATCGGAGAAGTGAAAATCCACCTGATGAGCAAGCAGATAAGCCGCGAAAATCCACCTGAAGATAAGCCGCGGTTGAAGCCGGATGATTGATACCTGGTAATCAGGGAGCCATTGTTAAGTACGTGAAGCGATTGTGCATGGACGTGCAATGGCGACGGTGAATGAATGCGATGAGCAGGGATATTGGGCTTGAGATAACGACTTTGCTAAATTACCGCACAATTACAACTTTCCATTCGAGTCTGCGGAGGTTTAAAGTTGGAGAGGATATTTAAGAGCAGGGCGTAACGAATACGCAATTAACGTGACCAATGGGGTAAATTAACGATCTCACTTAAAGAAGTAACAAGCAAAGTGCAATTGACTGATGTGCAAGATCGGGCTTGGGGGATTAGGTCGTCAAGTTTGAATACGTTCTGGCATGACGCCATGACGTCGACACGTCCCAAATGCGGACACCGAAGACCTCCCGGAAACGCGCAACGACCATCGCACAAAGTGGACATTTTGGTGAGAGTTTAGTTTTAATGGTAAAGGAAAAAGAACGAGTCGAACGACGGAACCTTCTCGGTACTTGAACACATGAAGGACAAGAGAGGAACTTTTACACAGGAGAAGGTCATTTGTCCCATCAAGTCTATGTCATGTCAACACCACATCAATTTAATATTCAACATTGGACGGAGAACTCGGTGGATAAATATCGGGAAAATTACATGAAGAAACGGTCCCTTTAAAACTCACCTCTTTGAAGATGTCACCCCGTACATGGTGGTAAATGGGGTGAAAGATGGTAATTGATAAGAGGACGAGCAAAAACAGCGCGATGAGACGAGACACAACCTTCATGTTTCACTTCTCACGAACAATGGAAGGAACAGCGATTGTGGGTTCAATTATGACACTGAGAACAATTGTAACCATAGAGACAGAGAGGACAACGGATAACTCGATCGGAACAGTTTAATTACAAATAACGAGAAACATTAAAATAAGATAACTCGCGATTAAAACAATTAACATTTGCGAGATGAACACTTTTATTTATAAACAGTAATTTTAATTTCAATGTTTTAATTTTCAGAAATATCCTTCAATTGAACGAATGTGGCAAAAAATTTCATTCCGATTTATGTTTCATTCTGTCATCCCTTCATCCCCATGGCAACATATGTTAATTGATCAGGTTTGGCATTGCTGATGTTTTTTCAACATGTAACTCATGTATCAACATGTAACTCCCTGGGCCTGGCTTGGCTTCAAATCAACATGTAACTCTCTGGGCCTGGCTTGGCTTCAAATCAACATGTAACTCCCTGGGTCTGGCTTGGCTTCAAATCAACATATCACTCTCTGGGCGTGGCTTAAAATCTACACGTAACTCTGGGCCTGGCTTGGCTTCAAATCAACACGTAACTCTGGGCCAGGCTTGGCTTCAAATCAACATGTAACTCAACATGTAACATGTAACTGCAATGTAATGCAATGTAACTGCGATGTAATGTAATGTAATTACATGTGACATGTAACATGTAACTCAACATGTAACTTTGTGTGTCTACCTTCAGGAGTGCCATGAAGCACTATCTCTCCACACTCAAGAATGAACTCTCAAACCTGTCTCCTTCCTCCAAATCCTGGTGGCGTCTGGTCAAATCCGTTTCTGGTGTTTGTTCCCCTTCCATCCCCTCCCATCCCTCAAATGGCCACACAATTGACACCACACGTGACAAAGCCGAATGCCTCAACTCTGTGTTTGCTTCAAGATCTTGTGTCCCAAACCCATCTCTGTTCCCACATTACCCAGTCGAACCCAACTGCTCCTGGACTCTGTGGTCTGTGTCCTTCTCTCCTGACAATGTGGAGAAGTTTTTGTCAAACCTCGACTATGATTCTGCAACTGGACCAAACGGCATCAGCCCACGGGTCCTAAAATTCTGCTCTGCCGCTCTATCTCACCGTCGCTCTGTGCTTTTCACCCTCTCTTTTGCTCAAGGTCATCTGCCAGTATCTTGGAAATCAGCAAACATTCCCACTTTACACAAAAATGGTGCAAAAACAGATCCTTGCAACTCCAGACCAATCAGCCTGCTCCCAATTATCAGCAAATTCATGGATTCCATCACTGCTTCTTATATCAAATCCTTCCTCTTCTCCAATGGCTTGATCTCTGATCATCAATTTGGATTCAGACCAGGTCATTCTACTCTGGACATGTTGCATCTGCTGTCTCAACAATGGATGGAGGTCCTTAATGCCAAACAGGAAATCAGAGCTGTCTCCCTTGACATATCACGTGCCTTCGATACGGTCTGGCACACAGCTCTGCTCACCAAACTCCCCTCCTATGGTATCCATGGAAATCTCCTTGCATGGCTTGCGGACTTCCTCTCTGGTCGTAGTCAACGTGTGGCCCTGAATGGATTTCTCTCATCTCCCCTTCCTGTTCTGGCTGGAGTTCTCCAAGGTAGTGTTCTGGGCCCTGTGCTATTTCTGGTCTTCATCAATGATCTCTCCCCCCCGGTGTGTACCCCTGGTTAGAATAGGTACACCATATCCCTGCGTGTCGGAAGAGGCGACTAAAAGGGTTGGCGTCAGGAAGGGCATCCGGCCATAAAAACATTGCCTCAAAAAGAGAACCATGACAATTACAACTACATATGGGCAGGGTACAGCCCGAAGTACCCCGTGGGGGACCCCACTCCCGCTCGTCAAAACTCAAGGTGGGGAACCCGATTGATGCAAGGGTGGAAATCACTCCATTTATGACGACGAAAAGTCTGATGCCCGACGTGGAGATCGGTTTCTGAGGTTTGGGACTTGGAATGTAGGGACAATGCCAGGGAGATCAGAAGTGGTAGAAGTATTGCTCAGAAGAAGAGTGGACATATGTTGTGTGCAGGAGACGAGATGGAAGGGAAGTGGTGTGAGAATGGTGAAGGGTAGGCAGGGACAGAAATACAAGTTTGTGTGGCAAGGGTGCCCAGAGGGCGTGAATGGTGTTGGTGTCCTGTTTTCTGAGGAGTTTGTAGACAGTGTGGTGAGTGTGACGAGAGTGAGTGAAAGGGTGATGATGGTGAAAATGATGATTGGAAAGCTCTTGGTGAACGTCATCTCGGGATATGCTCTGCAGGTTGGTCAGAGCGATGAAGAGAAGGACAAGTTCTGGTGTGCAATCGAGAAGCTGATGGAAAACGTGAAAGATGAGGAAGTTGTTGTGGTAGGAGGAGACCTAAATGGACATGTGGGAAGGAGTATGGATGGTTTTGAGGGAGTTCATGGGGGTTACGGATATGGTGTGAGAAATGGAGAAGGTGAAAGGATTTTGGAGTTTGCTGATGGAGCTGATTTGTAATACTCAGTTCCAGAAAGAGGATAATAAGCTTGTTACATACACGTCAGGTGGGTCGACGACAACCATTGACTACCTGATGGTGCGTAGGCGAGATAGGGGGCACCTCCAGGACACAAAGGTGATCCCGGGGGAGGAGGCTGTTTGACAGCACCATTTGGTTGTCTGCGACATAAGGTTGAAAGGTGCGAGGAGAGCTCGGCGGGTGAAGTACCAACCGAGAATGAAGGTGTGGAGGTTGAAAGAGGTGACAGTGAGGGAGGCATTAAAAGAGAGGCTGAGTATGGTAGAGGATGATGTGGTTGAGCTTGAAAGTGGTTGGATGTCAATGAAAGATAGTCTGTTGGGAGCCGTTGGTGAGGTATGTGGATGGACAAAAGGACCACCGAGGCACTCGGAAACATGGTGGTGGGATGATGAAGTTGGAAAGAGGATTGACGAGAAGAGGAAGAAGTTCAAGGAGTGGCAGAAGGCGAAGGGTACGGGGGAAGAAAAGGAAGAGCTTGAAAGTTATAAGGCAGCCAAGAAGGCTGCAAAGAAAGAGGTAGCAAAGGCACAGGAGGCATGTAGGAAAATGTTCGGAGAACGCTTGGATTTGGAAGAGGGTCAGAGAGCGGTATTCAGGATTGCAAAGCAGATAGCGAAAGAGAGGTGTGATGTGATGGGGGTGAGTTGCTTGAAGGACGAAGTGGGACAAATCGTTGTGGACCCAGATGGAATTAAAGGAAGATGGAAGAGAAAAAAGAAATACTGTTGAATGCAGAGAATGAATGGGATGGCAACATGGAGTAACCCAGTTTTAGGACTGGCAGAGAAGATAACCGAGGAGGAAGTTGAGGAAGCGATTGAAGCAATGAAGAGTAGAAAGCGGGAGGGCCGATGGGAGTTGTGGGAGATATGTTGAAGGCAGCGGAAAATTGGGGTGAGAAGAGAATGACAGAGATCTGCAATCTGGCGGTGAAGGAAGGCTGCATTCCAGTGGATTGGGAACTGAGTACCCTCGTCCCTCTATACAAGGGGACAGGTGACCCTCTGGTCTCTGGCTCGTATCGAGCAATAAAGTTATTGGAGCATGGAATGAAGGTATTGGAAAGGGTGTTGGAGAGGAGGATCAGGAAGAAAGTGAAGATTGACGAAATGCAGTTTGGATTTATGCCAGGAAGAGGAACGACAGACGTGCTTTTTATTGTGAGGCAGTTGCAGGAGAAGTACATGGAGAAGAGGAAGAAGTTGTTTATTGGGTTTGTTGATCTGGAGAAAGCATTCGATAGGGTTCCACGTGAAGTAGTGACATGGGCATTGAGGAAGATAGGAGTGGAGGAATGGTTGATCCGAGTAGTGATGGCAATGTACAAAAGAGCGCGCACAGCTGTAAGGACGAAGGACGGGAACAGTGGTGAGTTTGAGGTGAAGATGGGAGTGCATCAGGGGTCGGTACTAAGTCCACTACTATTTGTAGCTGTGATGGAGGTGCTGGCTCGGAACGTAAAGGAGGGTTTACCGTGGGAGTTGTTGTATGCAGATGATCTGATGTTGATTGCAGAAAGTATGGATGGACTGAAGGAGAAGATGAACAAGTGGTAGGAATGTATGGAGACGAAAGGTCTGAAGGTGAATATCGGAAAGACGAAGGTGATGGCAAGTGGTAAAGCATGTGGTGAGGTGGAAAGAACTGGGAAGTGGCCATGTGCTATGTGCAGGAAGGGTGTCGGAGTGAACTCAATTCAATGTACAATGTGCGCTGAGTGGGTTCATCAAAAATGTAGTAGTTTGAGAGGGTCATTAACCAGTGTGGCAGCTACATTCAAGTGTAAGGTGTGCACAGAGGGAGCTGCAGATGGAGGAAATGTTGAGTTGGATCCTGGAGATGGTGTGAAGCTTGAAGGTGTGAAACCATTTTGTTACCGAGGAGACATGCTGAATGGAGAAGGTGGATCAGACTCGGCAACGGTTGCTGGAGTGAGATGTGCATGGAAGAAGTTTCGGGAACTGAGTGGCGTGCTGACGAGGAGGGGAGTGTCGTTGAAGCTGAAGGGAAAGGTGTTTGCTGCATGTGTGAGAAGTGTTATGATTTATGGGAGTGAGACATGGGTAATGAACGTAGAGCAGCAACGAAGGCTGGAAAGGGTGGAAATGCGAATGGTTCGGTGGATGTGTGGAGTATCGTTGAGAGAGAGGAAGACAAATGATGATTTGCGAAAAATGATGGAAATAGAGCCTGTGATTGATGCTGTGAAGAGGAACAGGTTGAGATGGTTTGGTCATGTGTTGAGGAAGGATGAAATTGACTGGTTGAGAAGAGTGATGGAAATGAATGTGGAAGGAAGAAGAGGACGGGGAAGACCGAGAAAGACTTGGCTAAAGATGGTCGAAGAAGAAATGCGGGCAAGGGGGTTAACAAGGGGAGATGCAGAAAATAGGGCAAAATGGAGAAGATTGTCATGGGGACCGCAAGGCTAACCCCCGCTCTAGTAGGGAAAATGGCCTTTAAAATGCCTGTTGTTGTTGTTGTATCAATGATCTCTCCGACTCTCTGGAAAATCCTCTCTATCTCTTTGCTGATGACTCCACTCTCTGCCACTCCATACCTCATCCATCAGATCGGCAGTCTGCAGCCTCCTCACTCTCTGCGCACCTGGACAAAATCACAGTCCGGTCAAACAAGTGGAATATGTCTTTCAATCCTGACAAATCTCACACTCTTACTATGTCTCTCCGAAAAGACCGACTGGAAAACCCTCCCATCCACATTCTCAAGAATCCTCTCCAAGAAGTTCTGTCGCTCAAGCTGTTGGGTCTCACTATCTGCCATGATCTTTCTTGGGAAAACCACATTTCCAAGCTGGCCTCCAAAGCCAGTCGCCGACTGGGCATCCTCCATCATGCGAAGTCCTTCCTTGGCACACCTGAGCTCCTCACCATATACAAGGCTTTCATTTGCAGCTCAATGGAATACTGTTCCCCCCTCTGGGCCGGTGCTCCTGCCTCACACCTAGCTCGGCTTCACGCTGTTGAAACCAAAGCTTTCAGAATCATTGGAATCTCCCGAATAACAGGCGAACTATCTCCGGAATCATGGCCAAGTTGCAAATTCGTGCCTCGAGTTTGGATTCCTGCACGAAGCAGGAATTGAAAATCAAATCGGAGAAGTGAAAATCCACCTGATGAGCAAGCAGATAAGCCGCGAAAATCCACCTGAAGATAAGCCGCGGTTGAAGCCGGATGATTGATACCTGGTAATCAGGGGAGCCATTGTTAAGTACGTGAAGCGATTGTGCATGGACGTGCAATGGCGACGGTGAATGAATGCGATGAGCAGGGATATTGGGCTTGAGATAACGACTTTGCTAAATTACCGCACAATTACAACCTTCCATTCGAGTCTGCGGAGGTTTAAAGTTGGAGAGGATATTTAAGGCTGGTTAAATTTTTTTTCCTGTTTATCATCGCCGCCCGCCCCATAAAAGTCGTCCGGCCCTAATTTTTTTTTTTCTCGCTAAGTCAGTAAAATCCGTTCCCGCTCAGTGGAACAGGTTCGAATTTTGTATGTGCTCACGTAGGCCTATATATAGATAACTAGCTGAAAGCACCCGGCGTTGCCCGGGTTATTTTTGAATGAATTTACTACTATAATTCAGCTTTTACCCGCGGCCGTAGACGATTGACTACCATAATCCCGACATTTTTTGAATTAGAAGTTTCCTCCTATCTTTCACCGTTCAGGAGATTCGCTTGCGCAGACAAACAAACAAAAACTTTCTTTTATAATATAGAGAGATGAAGGCGGGGCTAGGCATGCGCATAACGGTAAACAGTGGGGAATAGCAGGAGGCGGGGTCAGATAAGCGTAACGGGGGGGAGGGGGGGAGGGGGGGGGGAGATAAATTCAGTATAACGAGATAATGAGGAGGTGATGAAGAAGATTTGTAGTGGAGAAGTTGTAGTGCCAAACAATGGATTATAAATGATTGTAAATTGCGGTGATTTTGATTGGTGCGGTTTTAACAAAATAATATTGTTCATTTGGGGAAAGGGGGTCAACAAAACAATGAAGGTTAAAGTGATGGCTACAACTGATAGTAAAGGTATATGAGATCCTCGGGCAGGAAAAGAGTGATTTTAAATAATGAAGGGTTAAAGTGATTTATGAAATGGCACTAATTGCTAGTGTATTTGGTATTATAAGAATTATTGTTTTTAGTGGTGCACATGATATTACATGTGGGTGACCGTTTGTAGCGTATGTACTAATGGGGAGATTATTAAAAAGGGGACGGGAGGGAGAGTAAGAAGATGTGAGATTATGAAGGAGGGGATTCTGGGAGAGGAGGAAGTAGATTGACAGACAATGAAGGAGATGAAAGAAGCGGTGGAGAGGGTGGTGGTGGTGGTGGAGGAGGGGATTCTGGGAGAGGAGGAAGTAGCTGGATAGACAATGAAGGAGATGAAAGAAGCGGTGGAGAGGGTGGTGGTGGTGGTGGAGGAGGGGATTTTGGGTGAGGAGGAAGTAGATGGATAGGCAATGGAGGAGGTGGAAGAGAGGGTGGTGGAGGAGGATGGGAGAAGGAGTTGGGAGAAACTGGAAGAAGATGCAAGTCACAGTTTGATAATAAACAGAGACCTGTTGGTGGTTGTTGTGCAAATGAATGGTGTGGCTGTAGGCAGTAGTCGTGGGATGAGGAGAGATTCCGTTGTGAGGTTGGAACAGGGTAACCAACGAGTGATGGAGGAGGGGAATCTGGAAGTGGGGGGTAGGGGTAGAGAGGAGATGCCATGCTGGAAGATGCACAATGTCTCGAGTTGACTGGCATGTTGGGGGTCCGAGTCCAGGTTCCTGGCATGTTTCTGGGACAGGGAATGGGATTTGTTGTGGATTTGGACCCAGCTATGGGATTGTGAGAAGCTGATGTTGTCGTGACTACATTGTCAGATTTGCTTCAGTTTGAATATTCAACAGAAGCGGAGGCTCTGGATGACACCAGTTCCAAGTCCTGCGGATGAGAGCAGAATACTGTCGCCATTGCTCGCTAATTAAACAAACATATTGATTTGGAGGGAATAAGAACAGAGAGTAGATGGTTAACATTATTTACAAATCGTACAAAATCGATTGAAACGAAGTTTATTGGTATCAGGAAAGACTTTTCGGGTGAACATATTTCGAGATGAGGGACATGCTGGATGATCCTATCATTGTTGGTGAGGTTAGTGTGATGGGCGTCCTTTAAACAATGGCTTTTCGTTCATCTTGATTACAATAATAATAAAAATAGGGGAAATACCCATCCGCGCTCACCTGGTAGAATTAATAGTATACTACACTGAATAAAGGTATTGTTACGGCCTGGAGTTTGGGGTCTACTACGAGGGGGTGAGCCTCCGTTCCCGCCTGAACTTACTGGACCTGAGGCTGCTGCGCACGAATAACTTCGTACTTCAGCAGGTTGCGAACCAGCAACTACGAACACCAATTGGTCCATTGCGTGATAGCAGGGTCCATCCGCTTACCTGTACCACTTGACGGTTTAAATCGGGTAAACTAACCCTCCGGCGGTGTACCACTTTTGTTCCTGGATGGAAATTTAGACAGCCGAGCAACCGTTGGTACCCGCGGTGCTGATAGTAATTTTGTTACGGCCAATCGTTACTCTGGGTGCGAGCAATGGCGGACCAATGGAAGAAAGGACATTCGCGGACAGTTTGAAAGGAAACGTTTAACGATTCGATTTAATTACAAATATTGACAGTGAAACTTATCGATAGGAAAGAAAAAAGGACAAGAGGCAGAAACTTAGCTTATTCTACGCCTTATGACGATTACAACAAATAAACGCAACATGGGCGCCCAGCACACACTCACGAGGTGGGGAGAGGGGAAACGAACGTTGGGATCCTGCTACCAAATGGTTGCAATGTTACCAGGACCTTGTTGTGTCCACTGCAACGACCTCGTCTTGTCGTCACCAACAAGCACCACGCCGACAAAATGGCCACCCCCAGCACGAGCAGGAAGAGGCAAAGGTGATCCCCAGCATGAACACGAAGAGGCAAAGAGTGATCCCCAGCACGAACATGAAGAGGCAACGGCGATCCCCAGCATGAACACGAAGAGGCAACAGCGATCCCCAGCATGAACACGAAGAGGCCAAGAACGTCGGGAACTCGGCAGAGTGAGTGCGCCAGGAACTGTGCAGGTAATAGCCAGTACACGTGGAGAGAGAGCACGTCGTGATCTCGTGCAGAGTAAGAGTACTGTTACGTGCTCCTCCCCAAACCCCGGTCACGGTGTACCTCCGAGCCCCGAGAGGAGTCACGGCAGAAAGATGTGTTATTCTGTATGCCAAGGATCAATGTTGAAACCACACCAATTGTTACCAACAAACAAGTATTGTATTAAGGTCACACAAGAATAACGGTACAGTAACAATATTAATCAAAAGTACAATCAATATACAGACTTGGCATTTAATATGGAATATTTTTTTTTGTGGGGGTGAACTTACTTTTCAAGATGTCTTAGAACCAAAAGTTCATTGGAATTATGTTGAAATTATTCTAGATTTTGTTAATGTGACCTTTAAAAGAAACAAAAACCACATTTGACATTTCGAAACAAATAAATTGATCCTTGAAAGTGATGTAAACTGATATCGAACTCGATTCACGGACAGTACTGTGTTAAACTTCTGTACGTTTTCCAGAAGTATCTCTTTATTTTGCACATTAGCCAAAATTTTTTTTAACAAAAACAAAAGTTAAATTACGACTGGGATTACGGACAGTAAAATTACAGTTCAGTACTTCGTGTAACCCCCACGAGCATTCAGGAGAGCATGTACACGTTGAGGCATGCTGTTCACGAGATTTGCCAAGGTTTGGACAGGAATCACTTGCCATGCAGTGACAATAGCCTGCTGCAATTCACGCACAGAGGTCGGCTGCTGGTGCAAGTTGTCGATTTGACGCGTTAATTCCGCCCACAAGTTCTCTATCGGATTCATATCCGGGGACATGGCAGGCCACTCCATATGCTCTACACCACGGTCAGCAAGAAAGTGTTGGATCATGCGGGCACGATGAGGCCGTGCATTGTCATCTTGGAAGACAAAGTTTCCTCGAAAGGCTGCACGAGCAAATGGAAGTAATGTTTCTTCCAGAATGCCCCTGTACTTGAACTGGTTCAGGTTTCCATTCAGAACAAGCAGGTCAGTTTTGCCCCCTGCATGAAAAGCAGCCCAAACGGTCACCCCACCACCTCCAGCTTGGACTCTTGGCACTATACAATCTTTGTTGTAGGCTTCATGCACTTGACTGCGCACTCGGACGCGGCCATCCTGACGATAGACCAGAAATCTAGACTCGTCACTGAAGATCACGTGATTCCAGTGTCCTGGCTGCCATTGACGGTGCTCTCTGGCCCACTGCAATCGGCGCTGGCGGTGTTGTCTGGTCAGGCGTGGCTTTCTCAGGGGATGCCTGGCTTGATAGCCTGCTTAAACCAGTCGTTGGTTGACTAGCCTTCTGGATACAGGCACATTTGTCAGTTGCTGCCACTCAGCCCTAAGCCGATTAGCTGACTTGGTACGGCCATTGCGGATTAACCGGTGCAGCTGGCGATCATCCCTCCTTGTGGTTCTGCGGGGACGTCCTGGCCTCGGTATTGGAGTAAGGACATCCCTCTGAGCATTTCGTTTCAGGATCTGTGACACCTGACCTTGAGTGATGCCATACTGCCGAGCAATAGCACGCTGTTTAATGCCGTAATTTCGTAAAGCCACCACTCCATGACAAACAGCATTGTTGAGTTGACGGACCATCTCCAGAGGAAGCGGCAATAACTTTTGGAGACGTGCAGCAGTTGTTTTCCACTAATACAGAACGCAACAACCCTTGTATACCCGACTGTGATGCCAATCATCAAATGCATCTGTCCGTACATTTTCCCACGCCACCTGTGATGTAATCCTGTTGTTGACTTCTTGCTGCGACAGACAATCAGTGACATGGTTCTTTTAACAAATAAATCACCAAAGTGTAAAAGAAACTCACCAGATTGATATACTAAGTTAAGAAAGTAAACCAAAGTCAAGAAAAAAATATATATTCCATATTAAATGCCAAGTCTGTATATCATTCCTAGGATGGTACCATCAGTTTCGTAATATAAAACACACTGTGCTCCAAGTGAGCGAAAAGAACATCCCCAATGTCTCTTTCCCAGCTTCAAGGCAAAGTTGCTTCCGGCTTCAAGCCAAAGTCGATCCACTCCAGTGATCGTCCGTACGATGTCGTATCGAGACCAGAATCCCGTTGGGTTGACAGTTACACTGCCAAAGATGGGCGAAGGTGTCCTCGAGAAGCGACGGGGAAATCACATCTTCAGGTATGGATGTTTGACGGCTCTCAATCGGCGAACCGCAGATTTCCCACTCAAAAGCCACGTTACACACACACCAAATTAACGTCTGGATGCGGTGAGAATGGTTGAAGCGAAGTGAAAAACCTTGAGCGATGCGCAAAGCGTGCTAGTCAAAATGGCCGACGGCCCGTTCTCGAGGCGTAACGGCACTACGTTGATTCGCCTCGGAATAAACGGCAAAACCTGGCATGCAGGTTTATCTGTCACAGCGATGACAACTCTGTCGCAGGAATCCCTTTCCCGGGAAACCCAAAGTTCACTCGTGACCCTCGTTCGCCAATCGTTCGCTCCAGACCTCGAAGCAGCTCGGCTTCTTGTCCGACTCACTCGCTCCGCCTTCTTTTCCTCCTCTTCCTCTTCGTCCGGTTCCGGTTTCATTTAAAACATTAACTTTTTTACCTTTTGAAAATAGTAATCTCTATTTCCCTCAAACGACAACAATAATAGTACATGGAATAAAATGTTTACAGTGGATGAAAACCACAACAACGGAAGTGACGAATCTGTAACAGTACGTCATGGCCTCGTGCAGAAAGTCCAATGGCCACGTGCAGAGTGGAACCGGCAGGCAGAGAGCAGGCACGTGCAGTGAGAACACAAGTCCAAGGCCTTTCTATCCAGCAGACAGCGTCATGCAGGCACGTGAAGAGAGAACCAAGCCCAAGGCCTTTCTGTCTAGCAGAGAGTGTCATGCAGACACGTGCAGAGAGAACAAAGTCCAAGGCCTTTCTGTCTAGCAGAGTGTGTCATGCAGACACGTGCAGAGAGAACAAAGCCCAAGGCCTTTTTATCCAGCAGAGAGCATCATGAAGGTACGTGAAGAGAGAACAATGTCCAAGGCCTTTCTGTCTAGCAGAGAGCGTCATGCAGACACGTGCAGAGAGAACAATGTCCAAGGCCTTTCTGTCTAGCAGAGAGTGTCATGCAGACACATGCAGAGAGAACAAAGTCCAAGGCCTTTCTGTCTAGCAGAGAGTGTCATGCAGACACATGCAGAGAAAACAAAGTCCAAGGCCTTTCTATCCAGCAGAGAGCGTCATGCAGGTACGTGAAGAGATAACAAAGTCCAAGGTTTACGCTGTCCAAGGAAACCGGGGAAGGATTACGCTGTCCGAGGTTTTCTGGGTTCCTGATTGGTGGAGTTTGTCACCCTGCCCCCACAATCCCTCTCAAAGAGATTTTTACCATGACACTCTTTGGCGAAGGGACTTTTATTGTGACGCTCTTTGGCCTCTATGGGGCATAAGGCTGCCTCATCTCGTGGACTCCAGCGCAACAGGTTAATTTGAGGACGCACTTGCCTGGTGTGCTTTTGAGCCTGCTTGCACTGCCTGGCAAATTATCCCCTTATGAGTGGAGGGCCTCGCTTCCCATCTCCAATGCATAACGACATACTAACCCATATAAGGGGAAGAATGAATGAATATGAATGATCGTTTTAAGGCCATTTTCCCTGCTAGAGCGGGGGTTAGCCTTGCGGGCACCATGACAATCATGGTTCCCTGTTTGAGGCAATGTTTTTTATGGCCGGATGCCCTTCCTGACGCCAACCCTTAGTCGCCTCTTACGATGTGCAGGGATACAGTGTACCTATTCTAAACCGGGGTACACACCGGAAGGGACTAAGATAATGTTCTGCTAGGAAACAACTATTCTAAGGGACCTGTATGGTGGTTGACATCACTTATTATCGGTTTTCCAAAACCATAACAGTATTTTAAACCAATTTCAATGGTTTCTATAAGACAGGGCAGCATGTAGAATCATACTAACATAATCATAAGACTTCAAACAAACAAACAAAAAAATACCTATTTTGGGGGGCAATCCCTCTCCCCCACCCCCTCCACCCAGTATACCTCCTCAGACCCCAATTTTTGTAATGCCTTGAACAAACTTTGGCACATCATAGGTGATTAAGGTTGTGGTGAAGTTTCATCAAGTCGTGTATGTAGTTTCAGAGAAAAGAGCAAATAACTACTTTGGGGTGGGGTGGGTTAGGGGGAGGGACGGTAGGGGGGGCAACAGCAACAACAGAGTGAGTGCAACATACCCTCCCCCCCCCCCCCATAAACAAACTTTAGTCAAAACATAAATATAATTTGGGCCAAATTTGGTTACCATCCAATCAGCGGTTTTTCGGAGAAGAAGTTGGAAGTGTTTATGGACTGACTGACGACGCGCCATCGCATAAGCTCCCCGGAACTTCGTTCCAGGTGAACTAATCTGTATATATAGAACTGAAAAAACACGGTCCGGGAAGCCATCCATCCGCCCGTCCAAAACAATAGTCAAGGCTCATGGAAGAGCGAGAACAGTGAGCGGATTTGAACAAACAGAACAGCAGAAAGAGGGGGAAACACCAGCAGCAGGGTTGAAGGACGAAATAGAGGGAGATTTGGACAAGCAATAAGTGTGGGGCGGAATGGGGGCGCATGGGGTTGATAAGATGGATACAGAATCAAACTCTCAGGAAGGAAAAACTGGAAATTTGGAAGGAGTTGTGCTTGGGAGTGGGGGATTTACGGGGGTAGAAATGATCATGGTTTGCGATGGGGAATGATGACCTGAGATGATTTTGGATGGGAATGACCTGACATTATTTTTGATGTGAAATGTCCTGAGATGATTTTGGATGGTGATGAGTGATGACATGAGATGATTTTGGATGGGGAGGACCTGAGATGATTTTGGATGGGGATGACAAGAGATGATTTTGGATGGGGATGACTTGAGATGATTTTGGATGGGGTTGACCTGAGATGATTTTGGATGGGGATGACAAGAGATGATTTTGGATGGGGATGACAAGAGATGATTTTGGATGGGGCTGACAAGAGATGATTTTGGATGGGGCTGACAAGAGATGATTTTGGATGGGGCTGACAAGAGATGATTTTGGATGGGGATGACAAGAGATGATTTTGGATGGGGCTGACAAGAGATGATTTTGGATGGGGATGACAAGAGATGATCTTGGATGGTGATGACATGAGATGATTTTGGATGGGGATGACCTGAGATGATTTTGGATGGGGATGACAAGAGATGATTTTGGATGGGGATGACCTGAGATGATTTTGGATGGGGATGACTTGAGATGATTTTGGATGGGGATGACCTGAGATGATTTTGGATGGTGATGACATGAGATGATTTTGGATGGGGATGACCTGAGATGTTTTGGATGGGGATGACAAGAGATGATTTTGGATGGGGATGACATGAGATGATTTTGGATGGTGATGACATGAGATGATTTTGGATGGGGATGACCTGAGATGATTTTGGATGTGGATGACCTGAGATGATTTTGGATGGGGATGACCTGAGATGATTTTGGATGGGGATGACCTGAGATGATTTTGGATGGGGATGACCTGAGATGATTTTGGATGGGGATGACCTGAGATGATTTTGGATGGGGATGACATGAGATGATTTTGGATGGTGATGACATGAGATGATTTTGGATGGGGATGACATGAGATGATTTTGGATGGGGATGACCTGAGATGATTTTGGATGGGGATGACCTGAGATGATTTTGGATGGGGATGACAACAGATGATTTTGGATGGTGATGACATGAGATGATCTTGGATGGGGATGACCTGAGATGATTTTGGATGGGGATGACCTGAGATGATTTTGGATGGGGATGACAAGAGATGATTTTGGATGGAGATGACCTGAGATGATTTTGGATGGGGATGACTTGAGATGATTTTGGATGGGGATGACTTGAGATGATTTTGGATGGGGATGACCTGAGATGATTTTGGATGGGGATGACCTGAGATGATTTTGGATGGTGATGACATGAGATGATTTTGGATGGGGATGACAAGCGATGATTTTGGATGGGGTTGACCTGAGATGATTTTGGATGGGGATGACCTGAGATGATTTTGGATGGGGATGACTTGAGATGATTTTGGATGGAGATGACCTGAGATGATTTTGGATGGGGATGACCTGAGATGATTTTGGATGGTGATGACATGAGATGATTTTGGATGGTGATGACTTGAGATGATTTTGGATGGGGATGACATGAGATGATTTTGGATGGGGATGACCTGAGATGATCTTGGATGGTGATGACTTGAGATGATTTTGGATGGGGATGACATGAGATGATTTTGGATGGGGATGACCTGAGATGATCTTGGATGGTGATGACTTGAGATGATTTTGGATGGGGATGACATGAGATGATTTTGGATGGGGATGACCTGAGATGATTTTGGATGGTGATGACATGAGATGATTTTGGATGGGGATGACCTGAGATGATTTTGGATGGTGATGACATGAGATGATTTTGGATGGGGATGACCTGAGATGATTTTGGATGGTGATGACATGAGATGATTTTGGATGGTGATGACATGAGATGATTTTGGATGGTGATGACATGAGATGATTTTGGATGGGGATGACCTGAGATGATTTTGGATGGTGATGACATGAGATGATTTTGGATGGTGATGACATGAGATGATTTTGGATGGGGATGACCTGAGATGATCTTGGATGGGGATTACAAGAGATGATCTTGGATGGGGATGACCTGAGATGATTTTGGATGGGGATGACCTGAGATGATTTTGGATGGGGATGACAAGAGATGATTTTGGATGGGGATGACTTGAGATGATTTTGGATGGGGATGACTTGAGATGATTTTGGATGGGGATGACCTGAGATGATTTTGGATGGGGATGACCTGAGATGATTTTGGATGGTGATGACATGAGATGATTTTGGATGGGGTTGACCTGAGATGATTTTGGATGGGGATGACCTGAGATGATTTTGGATGGGGATGACTTGAGATGATTTTGGATGGGGATGACTTGAGATGATTTTGGATGGGGATGACCTGAGATGATTTTGCATGGGGATGACAAGAGATGATTTTGGATGGGGATGACATGAGATGATTTTGGATGGGGGTGACCTGTGATTATTTTGGGTGGGGAATGATGTGAGATGATTTTGGATGGGGAATGACCTGAGATGATCTTAGAT
This sequence comes from Myxine glutinosa, assembly GCF_964187855.1. Lineage (NCBI taxonomy): Eukaryota > Metazoa > Chordata > Myxini > Myxiniformes > Myxinidae > Myxine > Myxine glutinosa. Next base: position 187,022,350 of record NC_136262.1, on the reverse strand, counting down.
GGTGGTGAAGAGCTGTTTTGAAGACCTGAGGCTTTTTTTTTCTCTCTACTTTTTTTTACTTCTCTCATATTAATGTCATATCCCTGACCCCTCCACCCCCTTTTTTGCCTCATGGTGTTCCTTAATCATCGAATCCCATATTAGCCAGGTAGAAATAAAGATGACGACGCAAAATTATTCAATAATACCTGAAGGAGATTGTGCAGAGGCAGAACTTCCTTCCTTTTGCCTTGGAATGCGTTTAATACTGTTGTCCTTTGTGAAGTTTTCGATGACACCACAAAGGACATAGAATTGGGCATCACAAAGGTGGTGGGATGTTAATAGGTCGTCATGTGCAGGTGACCCAAAGAGGAAAGTTTGGAGTTTAAATTGTTGACACTCAAATGAGGCCAGCAGAGCAGATATTGGGAGAAATACATAAACTTTTTATTAGCAGACATAGGTATTAGTACAAATGTATAAGAAATTGCATTCTAAACACATTTTAAGGTGTATCTATGAAACATTGCACTTTGACAATGTACATGACGTAAAAGTACCACGTAGAGAAAAACCTAAGGCCAGGAAAACTGATGCAAGAAATATTTTAAAACAGTTGGTCCGTTTGATGTTCCCATCTGATCACGTGGTTGATTATGCTGGGATCCCAGGTTAAAATCCAAGAAACTTAGGCTTGTCTATTCTGTCTCTCTATCTCTCTCTCTCTCTGCCTCCTCCCCCTTTCTTCATCGCCCCTCCCTCTTTTTCCTCTGCCCCGCCCCTTTTTTCCTTCACCCTCTCTGGGTATGTCCACACTCTGCTGACAGATCGAAGTCGCCTCTTGGCAAGGATTACACTGGTTAGTTTGCCATTTGCCTTCCAGCAGTCAATGAGGATCGGAATTTGTCATTTGTTCAGGATGCCGAAGATAGCTCGCCTACCCTTATCTACAATATACACTATGGTGTCGTTAGACGTGCACCAACTAATGCCAGCACATGGGACACCTAGCTTGTCGTCCAATCGGAGGGACCACACCCTACACCATAAAAACCAATCCTTCAGCTTATAATCTTGTAATTGGGTTGGGAAACCAGAATTGATAGAATCGATTTGTCCTTGTCGAACACCCAACCTCTCCACCACATTTCCTACGAATCTGTCCCCTTTTTGAGATATCCTGTTCACAGACAGCTAAACAAACAAGAAGGCGTCAGGAGGGAGCTTGACATGTATGACAAAAATCGATATCAATGAAACATTATTATCAATGAATTTTTTTTTATAGCAATGAATTTTTTTTAAATCCAAATAGCTTCCGAGCTCAAAAGGTGTCTGAAATATTGCCCTGAGGAGAAAGAAAATAAGTAAGAAATTAATAATTAAAATAAATAAATAATAATTGTAAAATCATTCGTTTCTGAATCAATTGGCTAATGGCATACCTAAATCACCTCTGTTTAATCAGAATCGGCAACTTTTTGAAAATCAATTAATAAAGTAATTAATCGAAAAATTAAATAATTAATTGATTAATTGATTAATAAATGAAAAATACTCTTTATAGCCAAATCCCTTGGTCACTGTTGTGTCCAAAAATCAGCTTCATAGCTCAAAAGGTGCCTGAGATATTGCCCAGATGAGAAAGAAAATCTATGGCGCGTCGTCAGTCAGTCCATAAACACCTCCAACTTCTTCTCCGAAACCGCAGATTGGATGGTAACCAAATTTGGCCCAAATTATATTTATGTTTTGACTAAAGTTTGTTTATGGGGGGGGGGAGGGTATGTTGCACTCACTCTGTTGTTGCTGTTGCCCCCCCTACCGTCCCTCCCCCTAACCCACCCCACCCCAAAGTAGTTATTTGCTCTTTTCTCTGAAACTACATACACGACTTGATGAAACTTCACCACAACCTGAGGACACTACTATGATCCCATGAATGTGAGATACTATCAAAAGCTTTTTTTGTAGTCCATCCAGGCTGTGGACAATTTTGTTCTTCTTGTGTTGCAATTTCCGAGTGTGGCGTATTTTACTCGGAGGGTGGTTTATTATTCCATAGCATCCTCCCTTACATCCAGAGGTGGATTAAGATATTTTGAGGCCCTGGGCACAAAAACTATTTTGGCCCAAAACATCCCCCAAAAACACAAATGGATGAAAATGCATTAATACATAGACTCCATTCAATGTTACACTGAGTTAATAAAGCACACACTATAGGTAACATTTAGTGGTCAGTTTCGCCAAACGTGTTTGTCTCAGCCTCGTGTGGCGCCACTCCCGGTGTTGGTGGGCGAGGGTATTTATTACAAATGATGCTTCAGACCCTTCATTGTATCACACCTATGAGGTCTCACTCCCTCTATGCTTTACATTTGACTTCAAAAAATCCGGAAGAATTCCCATGTTTTATTGCCTTCCACCCCCCCCCCCCTCCCCCTTTGGAAAACAAAATGCCATGTTAAGGTGTTCCATTACCTATCGGTGAGTCTCTACAGAAAAATTTGGTAACTGAACACACCCTTGCAAATGTTGGGGTGTGTGTTTCATTGCCAATCAACTAGCTAGCGCTTGCCAAGCTGGCCGTTCCTTATCTATGGTTTTGGATGGAGTGCTTGCTTGAGTGCGTAAGCCACTTGGCGAGTGCCCTACAAGAAACGTAATGTACAATAATAGTTTTGTTTCATCCCTGGGACACTGGGACAGGTACCTTGACATACTTCTGATTTAAAAAAAAAACGTAACGTATGCACGGGTTCGTCCATTTACTAATGCGGGGTTGTTTTGTGATTGTACAATAAAATGTCGTGTGGATTCGCTAAACAATACCTGAATATTACAATATTTGAATGAAATAACAAAAAAATTGCTAAACAATATCGATATGTATTGGCATTCGGAATTATACAATTTTTCCAGTGTAGCTCGTAGGGCAATGGCGTCTAGACCAGTGTTTGTCTGTTAGTCCGGTGTATGTTTGTATGTGTGTATGTATGTCCCTTCTGCCAGCATTTTGCAGGTTTATTCGCTTTAAAATTCGATTTCTCTGCAACCGTTGGTCCGATTGAGATGAAATTTTCACCACAGGAACGCCTCCTCCTGTTGAAAGTGATTCTTCACCATTGAGAGATGGGACAAAACCCGATATATAGCTAGATATCTCAAAAAGTTGTGGACGGATTCCGCCGAAACTTGGTGGACAGCTTGGGTGTGTGACAAGGACAAATCGAATCAGGATCCGGATGCGAGAATTTATTTAAATTTCTTAAATGATTCTTTACCATTGAGTGATAGGGCCAAAAAGGATATATAGCATGGTATTTGAAAAAGTTGTGGACGACTTGTGACAAAACAAGGTGGATGAGTTGGTTAGGTGACAAGAATAAGTCGATTGGATTTTGGTTCACGTCCGATCAGTGAGATAGAAAACGTAAACGGTTCAGCCTGGCGGAGGTACGCCTTTAAAATGGAGTGCCGTTCTTGTTTTAGCTGTTTTCGTCATATTTAGCATGCAGAAGAAAAACTTGTCTGAAAACAAAGCATGGACGGGATTTGCATTTTCAGATGCTTTCTTGTTTGTTACCCTCGCCAGAGGAGAGGGTATTGCATTTGAGTCCGTTTGTTACTTGCAAAATCGAAGATTTTTCAAGTATATTGGTCGGTTGTGTTTGTGGTTCTGTTTGTCTGTTTGTTTGTCTGTCTGTCTGTTTGTCTGTTTGTCTGTTTGTTTGTTTGTCTGTCTGTCTGTTTGTCTGTTTGTCTGTTTGTTTGTCACCGGTCTGCAGGTCACAATTTTCAACCGATCTTCACGAAACTTCACCAAATGGTAGAGTTGGTCAAAAGCAAGAAGCCTATTGTTTTTGGGGCCAATAGGTCAAAAGGTCAACATAGGCCAAAGGTCACCAACTTTGCAAAATTTCTAATATCTTCAATTTTCATCCGATTGACTTGAAATTTGAAGAGGACTTGCATATCTGGTCACTGAATTCAACCACCAAGTATTCTTGAGGTCAACAAAGGCCAAAAAGGTCAACATAGGCCAAATTTCTAAAATCCTCAATTTTCATCCAATTGACTTGAAATTTGAAGAGGACTTGCATATCTGGTCACTGAATTCAACCACAAATTATATTTTAGGTGAACATAGGCCAAAAGGTCAACATAGGCCAAAAGGTCAACATAGGCCAAATTTCTAAAATCCTAAATTTTCATCCAATTGACTTGAAATTTGAAGAGGAGTTGCATATCTCGTCACTGAATTCAACCACAAATTATATTTTAGGTGAACGTAGGCCAAAAGGTCAACATAGGCCAAAAGGTCAACATGGGCCACATTTATAAAATCCTCAATTTTCATCTGATTGACTTGAAATTTGAAGAGGACTTGCATATCTGGTCACTGAATTCGACCACCAAGTATACTTGAGGTCAACATAGGCCAAAAGGTCAACATAGGCCAAATTTCTAAAATCCTCAATTTTCATCGAATTGACTTGAAAATTGAACAGCATTTGCACATTGAGTCACTAAATAGGGAAACAAACTATGTTTGAGGTCAAAAGGTCAAAGGTCAACTCAAGGTCAACCTTCCAAAATCATCATTTTTCATCTGAAAAATCGTCACTTTTCTTCCTGTTGACCCAAGCTTTGATCAAGATTGTCAATTTTAATCTTGATGAAATGGACAATTTGCTGTATCAATGGAATTTTTTTTCTTGGGGGTGGGGGCGGATTTTGCAAGTATCATGCTCTGCATGACGTCTTCTTGTTTGTCTGTTTGTCCGCACAGAATAAATATGATTTTCTCTGCAACCGTTGGTCTGATCGACAGGAAATTTTCACCATAGGTGCAACTCCACCTGTAGAATGTTGTAATGCTAATTATGACGTCATAGGTCACGTGGTTCGGCCGCCATCTTGGAAAAATCGAAAAACTTTGCACCTCTATATCTCCGAAAGCGCTGAATAGAAAAAATTGAGACATGGCTCATTGTAAAGAACTCTCCATGGGGAATAAAATATGTCAATGATGATGTCATAGGTTCCTCCATTATGACGCCATAATTCGACAAGTACAAAACTTAAGTGTTGGTAATTTTTAAAAATAATGTTCTCGGTGTCAACATCCATTTTTTTCTGCTGCATGATGAACACAATTGTTCAAAATGTGTGCGGTGCAACCCACACCATATTGTTACTTGTGTGGGAGTATTGTTACGCGTGTGGTTCGTGCGCTCCTGGAAAGGGTTCGGGACAGTCGGAGCTCGGTGCAGCCGAACGAGAGAAGGACCAAGGGAGGAGCTATTGCCTGTTTGCTTTGCGCCGGCTGCTGGCGGTGGACTCGACTTTGCGCCAACGCGTGTTTTCCCGCGCAGGGACGTGGGACCTGTGATGCCACCAAACCCTCGTTGAGACCGGAGCTAAGTCAGACATTTATTTTCACTTTTATTTCTCCCTGTGTCTAGTGTGTCTGTATACGAGTCTGATTGGAGGGTCCCTCATTTAGGAATTATAGTTTTACTGCACATTCCTTTTGCTTGCACTATTTTCATTAAATCATTATTTGTTGACTTTCAATGTATTGTCCTGTGCGTTTATTTGTTCGTGGGTTCGGTTAAACCCCGGCCGCGTCCGTCCGTCCAGGAAAGGCCACGGGACCTCCATTTCCCTCGCGCGCCATACAGAGGAATCGCCATCGATTTGGCTCATACACCTCAGAGTTAAGGCTCATTTGGTCATCCGTCGCTCTGATGTCTTCACTACAGGGTCGACGCGACAATATTGTTGTAGTTTTGTGTTTTTACGAATAAAGGTTAATTTTCCCTCATAGTTTAGTCACACTACAACATGTAGCCTCGTTTAAGCTCAGTTATTTTTTAGTAAGTCTAAGTGTAGACCTTTCCTATGTTTAGTTTTGCGTTGAGTAGAATAATGAGAGTTAGGTCTCCTTCCGATGCTTATGCTGCCTCGATGCTTTGTGTTTTGGCGCAAAATACCACGAGGCCGGCCTGAACAAGTCGATCCAGGCCGAAGGAAGGAGGGGCAGAAGGAGTGGGAGTGACCAGTAAGCACGAGCCGCCAATCAGGGCTCGAGGGGAGTGGCTTACCACTGCGGAAAAAGGCGTGGTTTGGAACATTCGATACGGGCTGGGGCGGGGCCAATATAACCCTGTGCCCGAAGCCCCCACCTCAGTTATGAGAGTCGGTTCGGAGCGCCAAGTTATGAGGAGAGACGCGCTGCACCAAGTTATGAGAAGGGAGGCAGACGAGTTACAAGTTGAGTTCTCGGTTGAGATTGAGTCAGATCCTCCGTTCAGTTACGAGAGTGAAAGCGTGCAGTTGTATTAATCGCGCTGTGAAGGACAGCCGTGCCGGGCTACAGAGACGCGCATATATTTTCCCACCTGCCTGCCTTTGTCAAGACACGTGCTGCAAGGATTCCTCCCGCCTGCCTGCCTGCCTTCATCAGGGGACGTGCTGTGACCGCTAGAGGGCCAAGCCGGGTGAGCTGTTCCTGAACGACCAAAGCCGGCGCGTTCAGCGCATGAAAATTTTCTTCCTTCATCCCCCTGTGAGTGTGATTGGGCCCATTGTCTGACTTAAGACTGACTAAGATCTGCCCTGTGTCTCTGCTTCTTCTACCAATCCCTGTGTAAATAATAATAATTAAACGTGTTCTTTCTTTGATTCGATCGCTTTTGTCTCTCCATCATTGACTAAGCATGGTACGAACTATATCGCTCTGATCGGGTTCCAATAAAAGGTAACTGCACAGACCACGTGGTACTACGCAATCCGCTCGGGTGTACTCAAATTACGCGTGGTTCGTGCGAGACTTGATCCCCGCTTCCGTGGCGGCGTGGGTACTTAGGTACGTGTGAAAAGTGTCCCGAAACCCTGTCCCGCATCTGACTGGAAGTGGCGACTCAAGTCTCGCGGTTGCGAAGACCCAAGGAGAACAAGGGGCTTAATCTCCCCTTGGTAAGGGAACGGGGTCGCACAAAACCGCAACAATATTCTTCCCTTATTCGTTATGCCAGAGTCTTCTGAACAGTGGATTTCAGTTCTTAAGCAAACCGTTATTTTCAAGATTCCTTTACGTATTGGGCAATCATATCAGAAGTCTCATTTGGTTTGTTTCCGAACCTCGATTAATTTTGCTGCAAAACGTCGTACATCCAGTCGAAATACTGAATTATTACTGGAAATATTTTCACTGAACCGTGATTGCTTCCATCTGCAGCAACTCCAAACAAAGTTGACTAGAACGACACTCGGTAGAGCACATACCTCTTCCAGGCTGAACAGTTTGTTTTGTATCCTCCTGATAGGTCGGATCTCAATTAGGACCTGAACCAAAATCGAATCGCTTGTTCTTGTCACCAAACCAATTCATCCACCAAGTTTCGTCATAAGTCGTCAATGACTTTTTTAAATATCATGCTGTGCTGTATATCGTTTTTGGCCCTATATGTCAATGGTGAAGAATCGCTTCAAAAATAGAAAATCTCTCGTATCCGGATCCGTATTTGGATCTTAACCAAAATCTAATCATTTCGTCTTTGTCACACACCCGCCTGCCTGTACACCCTGCACACCCACACACACGCCTTTGTGTGTATGTTGGGTCTCCACCAAATTTTGGCCGAATCCGTCCTCAACCTTTTGAGATATTCTGTTCACAAACAGACAAACAGATAGGGGTGAAAATATAACTTCTGCCCACCTTCGGTGGTGGAGGTAACAATCGCTTCTTTCTTGGTACGAGCACATGAAAAATTGCGGGCTACCACAGAATCAGGGAATGTCTTCTTCAACAAGACATATATGCAGTCCATTGACTTGAAACTATTGTGATACTTAACAGTATGAAACGCAAAAGCATCTTCTGCTGTAGTAATAGCATCCTCTGATTTACTATCTGGTTTTACAAAATAATCTCTCAATTTTGTGAATGAGGATGACGAGCTCTCTCCTCGAACGGCTTTCTTCTGCTTGTGTGAGTGTAAGGTAGATGGCGATGGAATTGCCACCACCATGACCAATGGAAATCCATCGCAGCTGCCGAGTCGCAAGGCTTCACCATTTGTGCTTTATTAGCAGTGGTTGCCTGGAAACAAGTCCTCCAACTTCTCTCGTGGCTTCGCCCAAAATCTATATATAATGGAGCAAGTGTTTGTATGTATGTCCGCTCTTCACCCATTGGTTGGACAGCTGATTTTACACCACACACAATTGTAACCTGAAATACTTAACCGAAAGTACCCAGAGGACCCAAAATAACCCCCGCCCCCCCCCATCCGCCACAGGACCCAACAGACTGAGAAGACCCCGAGGACCCAAAAGACACGGAGGACCCAAAAATACCCCAAAAGTTCCCGAGAACCCAGAGGAACCAAAATACCCTAAAGACCAAAAAGACTGAAAATACACCAAAGACCCAAAATACCCCGAAGCAAAATAGCCCCCAAAAAACCCGAAAAGACCCCGAAGACTCAAAATACCCCAAAGACCCAAAATATTGAAAAGACCCCAAAGACTCAAAATACCCCAAAGACCCAAAATATTGAAAAGACACTGAAGACTCAAAATATCCTGAAGACCCTTAATACCCAAAATGTTCCGAAGATGGAAAAGACCCAAATATCTAAAATACCCCCAAAGTCTACAAAGACCCCAAAGACCAAAAAGACCCGAAGACCAAAAAGACCCGAAGACCAAAAAGACCGAGAGGAACCAAAAGACCCAAAAGACCCTTAAAGACCCCGAATATTGAAAACACCCAAAGACCCCAAAAACACGAAGACCCATAAACACCCACAATACTGAAAAGACCCAGAAGACTGAAAGACCCAGAGGAACCAAATGACCCAAATGACCTCGTAGTTTTCTCATAAAAATAATAATCATAATAATAATGACTGGCCAGTGCAATACTGGCTTTGGAGGCCAGCTTGGAAATGTGGTTTTCCCAAGAAAGATTATGGCAGATAGTGAGACCCAAAAGCTTGAGTGACAGAACTTCTTGGAGAGGATTGTTGAGAAAGTAGATGGGAGGGTTGTCCAGTCGGTCCTTTCGGAGAGACATTGTAAGAGTGTGAGATTTGTCAGGATTGAAAGACATGTTCCACTTGTTTGACCAGTCTGTGATTTTGTCCAGGTCTGCAGAGAGTGAGGAGGCTGCAGACTGCCGATCTGAGGGATGAGGAATGGAGCGGCAGATAGTGGAGTCATCAGCAAAGAGATAGAGAGGATTTTCCAGAGAGTCGGAGATATCATTGATGAAGACCAGAAATAGCACAGGGCCCAGAACACTACCTTGGGGAACTCCAGCCAGAACAGGCAGGGAAGATGAGAGAAATCCATTCAGGGCCACACGTTGCCTACGACCAGAGAGGAAATCCGCAAGCCATGAGTGGAGATTTCCCTGAATACCATACGAGGTGAGTTTGGTGAGCAGAGCTGGGTGCCAGATCGTATCGAAGGCACGTGATATGTCAAGGGAGACAGCTCTGATTTCCTGTTTGGCATTGAGGACCTCCATCCATTGTTGAGACAGCAGAAGCAACATGTCCAGAGTAGAATGACCTGGTCTGAATCCAAATTGATGATCAGAGATCAAGCCATTGGAGAAGAGGAAGGATTTGATATCTGAAGCAATAATGGATTCCATGACTTTGCTGATAATTGGGAGCAGGCTGATTGGTCTGTAGTTGCAAGGATCTGTTTTTGCACCTTTTTTGTGTAAAGCGGTAATGTTTGCTGATTTCCAAGATGCTGGCAGATGACCTTGAGCAAAAGAGAGGGTGAAAAGAACAGAGAGAGGGTGAGATAGAGCGGCAGAGCAGGATTTTAGGACCCGAGGGCTGATGCCATCTGGTCCAGTTGCAGAATCAGAGTCGAGGTTTGATAAAAAAAACTTCTCCACCTTGTCAGGAGAGAAGGACACAGAGTCCAGGAGCAGTTGGGTTCGACTGGGAAAGGTGGGAACAGAGAGAGATGGGTTTGGGACACAAGATTTTGAGGCAAACACAGAGTTGAGGCATTCGGCTTTGTCACGTGCGGTGTCAACTGTGTAGCCATTTGAGGTAAGGGAGGGGATGGAGGGGGAACAAACACCAGAAACGGATTTTACCAGACGCCACCAGGATTTGGAGGAAGGAGACAGGTTTGAGAGTTCAATCTTGAGTGTGGAGAGATAGTGCTTCCTGGCACTCCTGAGGGTAGAAACACACTTGTTTCGAGCTTGGTGGAAGGAACTGAGATTGCCTTCAGTTGGATTTGCCTTCCAAGACGCAAAGGCAAGTTGTTTCAGGGCAACTGCCTCACCACAAGATTCAGTGTACCATGGACGGGAGGAAGGGTAAGACAACTGAAGACGAGATGGGATAAATCTGTGCATGAGAGAGAGCAGTTTGCTTTGGAAGAATTCCCAGGAAGAATTGATGTCAGAGGCATTAGAGATGGGAGACCAGTCCAGTTGATTGATGGCTGCTTGCAGACCGTGCCAGTCGGCCTGAGTAAAATGCCAGACTCGTCGGCGCTGAGGAGGCTCTCTGAGAATGGCCAGTGACGTCTTGTTGTTGACGTCTTGCTGCGACAGACAATCAGTGACATGGTTCTTTTAACAAATAAATCACCAAAGTGTAAAAGAAACTCACCAGATTGATATACTGAGTTAAGAAAGTAAACCCAAGTCAAGAAAAAAAATATATTCCATATTAAATGCCAAGTCTGTATGTATATATATATATATATATATATATATATATATATATATATATATATATATATATATATATATATATATATTGTTACGGTTTGTGACCTCTTTCTTCTTCCTTCCCCCACACCCCTGGTGAGTTTGACCAAGTGGTTTGGTCCATGTGTATAAAGCCTATGATTGGCTGTGGGGCGGAGGAGTTGCTCGGAAGGTGATTCAGAGGGGTGAGTGGCCATTTTGGAGGAGGGCTTATGGCAGAGTGCTTTTCCGGGGGTTGAAGGGTGTCCAGCTGTTTTCTCTCCACCTGAAGGGTGACGTTGATCGAACTCTAACTGCCTACCACTGGGGCCTGCCTTGGGGCCTACTCGTGGACTTGCCTTCTCCTACCCTCTCGTGCTGTGCCTGCCTTGGGGCCTACTGTTGGGCCTGCTCTGGAGGCTACTGTTGGGCCTGCCTTGGGGCCTACTCGTGGACTTGCCTACTCCTACCCTCTCGTGCTGGGCCTGACCTGGGGCCTACTGTTGGGCCTGCCCTGGGGCCTACTGTTGGGCCTGCCTTGAGGCCTACTCATGGACTTGCCTACTCCTACCGTCTCGTGCTGGGCCTGCCTTGGGGCCTACTGTTGGGCCTGCCGTGGGGCCTACTACTGGGCCTACTGTTGGGCCTACTCTTGGACCGGCCTGCTCTTGGACCGGCCTGCTCTTGGACCGGCCTACTCTTGGACCTGCCTACTCTTGGACTGGCCTATTCGGGTTTTTCCCTCTTTTCTCCCTTCTTGGTTTTATGTGTAGGAAGAGATTTTCGTGTGATAATCCATAAATAAAGACAGTGTGATTGAAGGCTTGGCTTGGTGTGCTTCAGGCCGTAACAATATATATATTATACATATATATATACACATATATATATATATATATATATATATATATATATATATATATATATGTATATATATATGTATATATATATATATATATATATATATATATATATATATATATATATATATATATATGCAATTGTGGCCAAAAATATTGACACCCATGCACTTTTTTCAAAAAAGCACCATTTTTCCCAGAAAATTGTTGGAATTAAAAATATTTTGGTATCCACATGTGTTATTTCTTTGGTTTGCAGTGGAACAAAACATAAAAAGCTGAAAAAACACCAAATCTTAGCTTATTCCACACAGAAATCCTAAAATCGCCCAGACAATATTATTGGTACCTTTTAGAAGTTAGATATAATTAGATTTCAAGCAGGTGATTCTCCTTTACTTTGGAATTGAATTCACCGATGGTGAGCCTGTAATTAAAAAAAAAATCATTCATTCAACCAGTTTGAATAGAGAAAAGGAGTCATTCTGCTGTTTTATGTCACTGTGTGTACCGCAATGAGCATGGAGAAAAGAAAGAAAACCAGAGAATTGTTTGAGGAGGTCAGACACAAGATTGTAGCCAAGTATGGACAATTTCAAAGCTACAAGTCCATCTCCAGATACCTGGATCTTCCTGTGTACACCAAACGCAATGTTATCAGGAAGTGTAAGGTCCATGGCACTGTAACCAACTTCCCTGGACGTGGCCGCAAGAGAAAACGTGATCGAAAATTGCAGCTAAGGATTGTTCGAATGGTCGAGAAAGCACCTTGATCAACTGCCAAACAGATTCAAGCTGACCTTCAGACACAATGTACAACAGTTTCAACTCGCACCATCCATCAACAAGTCGATGAAAGAGGGTTCTTTGATAGGACTCCACTGCTGCGAGAGAGACAAAAGAAAGCCCCACTGGAGTTTTCCAAAAACACACCTGAACAAGCCAAATTACTTCTGGGAGAATGACCTGTGGACCGATGAGACCAAATTAGAGCTTTTGGGGAAAGCACATAATCTCGATGTTTGCAGAAAACAAAATGAAGCCTTCAAAGAAAAGAACACCTTCCCTACAGTCGAACAAGGGGAGGTTCAGTGATGTTTTTAGGTGCTGTGCTGCCTCTGGCACTGGGTGCCATGAATGTGTGCATGGCATCATTAAATCAGATTACCAAGACATTTTGAAGCACAATGTTCAACCCAGTGTCAGAAAGCTGAGTCTCCGTCGAAGGTCATTGGGCTTGCAGAAGGACAATGACCCCAAACACATTTCAAAAGCACCCAGGAATGGTTCAAGACAAAATGCTGGACTTGTTCTGAAGTGGCCAGCAATGAGTCCAGATCTAAATCCCATTGAACACCTGTGGGGAGATCTGAAACCAGCAGTTGGGAGAAGGCACCCTTCAAATCTGGGAGAACTGGAGCAGTTTGCCCAAGAAGAGTGGGCCAAACTTCCAGTAGAGAGGTGCAGGAAGCTCATTCATGGCTGGAGCAAGCGCTTGTCTGCAGTTATTTCTTTTTCTTTATTTCTTTTTATTTTCCATTTCATTTTCCAAAATGATATTTCTTTTTATTTTCTGACTTAAAAGGACTAGTGAGGTACCTGTGCTACGAATGGGTGAGAGGCCAGAAACAAACAGACAATACAGAAACGGTGAATGCCAAAGCATGAAACCAATAAATTCCACATTCCTGTAGCACCTTCAGTTGCACGTCAAACATGGACAACAAGTTCGTGAAGGACTTCCATGAAAAACGTTATCGTACGCAAACAAACGGGTACGTTCACGTATACAAACGTCGATCATGGGACCGTGGCGAATCTGCATATGGCGATCCGCGAATTTCACGTTTCGAAAATCGAAACCATCACGGCATTTCGTCATTCACTTGAACTCGATATCTCTTTTTTAATTCCAAGCAACATAACTCCAATCACAAAATAAACTTTTAACAACATTGTTAATGTTTCCTTCATTGTAAAAACTACCAAGTCAAAAGTTAAAAGGATTTTGAGCCGATAGGTGTTATGGCCTTGGCAAGATCGATGGAAACAGTGATCTATTATCTTATACACCACCCAAATAGCTGTGTGGAATTCTCTCATGTAGAGATTAAACCCACGTCGTTTGAACTTTGGCCGAGGTCATTATTTACTTTTAATGATATACTCAAAGGCAAAAGTTATTGTGACACACAAACAACAAACAGAATCAGTGTTAAACTTTTACTGCCGCGAATGAAATGTTATTACATGGAAAGACAAATGTTTCAAGGTATGGTAACGATCAACAGTCCATAAGAACAGCACACCTGGCATATGCAAATGAGCCACAACACAAGAGGGGGTTCACAAGCAAGTTCACACGGTCAGTAGCGAGTGTGTCCACCTTGTGCATTGATGCAGGCCTGGCACCTCCGCCTCATTGAGGCCACTAAACGTCGATGAAAGTCCTGGGGAAGATCATTCCATATCCGAGGAAGGATTTGGCGGAGTTCCTGCAGCGTTGTTGGAGGATACGGATGACGTCGTAAACGTCGCTCCATTTCATCCCAGACATGTTCAATGGGTGACAAATCAGGGGATCTTGCGGGCCAGGGTAACACATTAACATTGTTCTGATTAAGATACAGCTGTACAACTCGAGCAACGTGTGGTCTGCTCCACTGGAGACGTCAACGTCGATGTTCTGGCGTTAGAATTGGCCGTCGGGCTGGGCGCCTTGCACGGACGCCGTAGACGCGTGGACGTCGTCGAACTGTTCTCGCAGATACACCTCTGTTGCCAGGTATGGTACGGGCTGTAAGGGTTGCTGGCTGGAACCTGTGTCGGAGGTGCGTGGTTCGAATGCATCGGTCTTGACATGGGGTCGTTACTGGTGGGCGGCCACTACGGGGACGGTCTATAACTTGATTGTTTTGCTGAAAACGTCGCCATAAGTGCCAAATGGTGTTTCTATGGACGTTGAATCGACGAGCAACGTCACGCTGCGAGGTACCAGACTGAAGCATACCTATAGCTCTCCATCAGTCATTTTCCCCGAGGCGTGGCATGTCGAACTTGTTCCAGAATGATGAATAGAGGTGTTTTTCTGACTTCTGCACTTCTTAAGACTGCATTGAGTGGAAATGATAAGCGTCTGGTTGTCTGGCCTTTTGAAGTGAACATTGCTGGCCATTTTTCTCGAATATGTCATGCTTCTTGCAGATTTCGTGCAATTCGAACAACAATTGCTTGGTTGCGTTTCTTCGACCATTTTAACAAACTCTTTCTCTGGTTCAAATCCAAAAATTCATTCACAAGATTACCAATGAAAAAATTCCACGTCACAATAACTTTTGCCTCTGAGTATATTTATATATGAATCAAAAAGAAGATAATTGGTGTTGGGCCGTCCTTTCCGCATATCTCGTGGGATTGTAAGTTGGAGAGACGACCGTGATGGCGTGGAGGTGGTTGGCAATCTCTCAAGCAGGGATTCAACCCATGTCCTTATGAAAGGTCTTTGTCCGAGGTAATTATTTTTAACTGTGTGTTTTCATTTGTCAGGTTGCAGCCGTTTGTGCGGTACCCGTGAAAATAACGTTATGCGGGAGTCCAAACCTGAAAATGCTGTTGACCAAAGCTGAAATTGGAAAAACAATATCGCCTATTTTACCGCAGGGGGTCCCAGGATTACCCACCCAAAATATCGTTGCGATCGGTTCAGCTGTTTTTTTGCGGTACCTGCGAACGGACGGACGGACAGACGGACATTTGGTGAATTATAGTAAGACGCTTCAATTATGCAATGACAATCGATCGTGTTTCCAAGGCACATTTGAGGAGGCCAAAACAAAATGGCGGCTTAAGAACCCAGCAAGGTGCAGTGACCAGCAAGGTGCCAAGATGGCCCGCCGACATATTTGTAAACCACCACATCGGGTTTTTTTTCTTAAGAGCACCTCGTTAATCATCTTCAAAAAGGGTGTTATAACACATGCAAACACCCAGTTTTCATCATTGCAATCAGTTGGAGGTCCAGGTGGATGCATGCATGCAAAGTTTGGGGCCGCTAGGTTTCATCGTTTTGGAGTTATGGAGGAGACAGACGGACGAAAGGATGGACACTGCCTTTTATTATTATACACACACACACACACACACACACACACACACACACACCCTCCTTAAAACTGTCTGCAAAACCCCGTCACCTTAAACCACTTTCTGAAGGGTTCCGGGTAATTTTAATAGGTTCCAAAGGGTAATTTTAATGGGTTCTAAAGGACAATTTTCATGGTTTCTAAAGTATAACTCTAATGAGATATAAAGGATAATTCTGAAGGGTTCTAAAGGATAATTTTAATGGGTTCTAAAGGGTAATTATAAATGGCAATACATTTTCATGAGATACCGCTCACCACAAAGCCTTGAAGGCCACTGACGTTAGGGGGTTCCAACAAAGGATAGTGTGGATATTAACTACAAACGAGGAATCGATTGACATTCCTCTTGAATTGAGGTAGATTGGGATCGAGGGGACATCAGGATGCAGGTAAACTGCTCCAGTGATGGCGAGCGGGGGAAAAACAAACGAGAAGAATCCCTCATAGTCTTAGTCCTTGGGACAGACACGGTATATGGATAGGAAGAAACTGCCAAACGTGTCGGGCGACTGAAAGAATGACCAGTGGAACAACCTGTGATAGACCCTCAGAGCACATTCCGTGGTAATATCTGTTGAAAAGGCTGAAGGAAACAACAGAGCGGCGGACTGAGAGAGGTTCCAGAGATGTTGCCAACTCCTGTCCCACCAGAATGGCCGCATGTCGCTGGACATTGTCAAAAAGAGAAAGGTGACAAGCCGAAGTAGCAGGGGCCGGGGGGGGGGGGGGGGGGTAATACAAATGAGTGGAATTACCTGGGATTGTTTAGTGTATATATATATATTTTTTTATACTGAATCGAGGCTCGTGAAAGAGCTGACAACCGTGAGGGAAAGACAGTACAGGGGGACCACGAGGGAAAGACAGCACAGAGGTACCGCGAGGGAAAGACAGTACAGTGGGACCACGAGGGAAAGACAGTACAGTGGGACCACGAGGGAAAGACAGTACAGTGGGACCACGAGGGAAAGACAGCACAGGGAGACCGCGAGGGAAAGACAGCACAGGGGGACCGCGAGGGAAAGACAGCACAGGGGGACAGCGAGGGAAAGACAGCACAGGGGGATCGCGAGGGAAAGACAGCACAGAGGGACCGCGAGGGAAAGACAGCACAGAGGGACCGCGAGGGAAAGACAGCACAGAGGGACCGCGAGGGAAAGACAGCACAGAGGGACCGCGAGGGAAAGACAGCACAGAGGGACCACGAGGGAAAGACAGCACAGAGGGACCGCGAGGGAAAGACAGCACAGAGGGACCGCGAGGGAAAGACAGCACAGAGGGACCGCGAGGGAAAGACAGTACAGTGGGACCACGAGGGAAAGACAGCACAGAGGGACTGCGAGGGAAAGACAGCACAGAGGGACCGCGAGGGAAAGACAGCACAGAGGGACCGCGAGGGAAAGACAGCACAGAGGGACCACGAGGGAAAGACAGCGAAGTTTGGGTATAGGTATAGTATTGTCCAGTATAATTACGAATGAGTATTGTCCAGATCAGATCCGGCCTATAAGTGGAATACAAAATGAAAACTGTTCAGCCTGATGGAGGTTTGTGCTCTTCCTCGTGCCGTTCTAGTTTATATACAGTCGGGCCCCGACAATCGTGGGGGATACGTTCCTGGTAAATGGCGCGAATGTCGAAATCACAAATGTGGGAACATTGTTTCATTGGGAAAAGGGGAGATAGGTTTCCGGTGGATTGCGATTCACAGAAAATCCAGCGAATGTTGACATCGCGAATGTCGGGGCGTTGTATCAATGCGGAAAAGAGGGATAGGTTCCCTGTGGTTCCTGATTCACAGGGTAAACTTTTTCAACATAAAAATGTTTTCGACCGCGAATGCACATGATTACAGTTTCATAAAATATGCTTAAATAAAAAAACAAACACAACACCAGGTACCGTTTCCAATGTTTATTAAAGGATTTCGATTTCAGTTCATTAAATGTGCTTAACCACACGGTCTTAAAAAAACATCATGTGCCGTTTCAAATTTTCATTTCACAAACACACAATTTTTCAGAAGATGGAGATGTTGATGATGAGTTAACATGTAGCAAACTGCTCGAACTCTGAGCACGACCCAGGAGTGGATGTTGATGAGTTGTGCACTGAAATGAATGTTGTTTCAGACTCGGTTGCAAAAAAGAAAAAACAGGAAGAATATTGAATGAAAGTTCCCGTTTGTCTACGACAAATGGATGAGGTGTGTGTGTGTATATATATGTATATGTATATGTGTGTGTATGTATATATTTGTATGTGTGTGTATATATATATATATATATGTGTATATATTTGTGTGTGTGTGTGTGTGTATGTATATGTGTGTGTATGTGTATATGTGTGTGTATGTGTATATGTGTGTGTGTATGTATGTATATGTGTGTGTGTGTGTATATGTGTGTGTGTGTGTGTGTGTGTGTGTGTGTATATGTCAGATCATTGCACCCTGTAGGTCATCGCCCGCATATGCTGCGTCACCTCGCACATGGACTTGACGTTGAGGTTCGACTTTGGCTTTCAAGCTAGCTTGCACACACACACCCATGCTCCTCTTCTTCTTTTTGTGGAGTACTTTCTTGGTGTAAAGCTTTTGCAATTTCTTCATCCACTTACTTAAACAAAATATATCCCAGCGAAGAGCCAAAATGACTAATATAGCACGAAGGATGCCTTCGAAGGTCACTTCCACCATCTCTTCTTTCTCATCGTCCATGCTTTCTGAAGGATTTGGGTTTGCAATGAGAAAAACGTGGGTCAAAGGAAAGAGAAAATTTTACTTGGATAACTTTGAAATCAAATTAAGCAAAACAAATGCAGATCAGTCGTTTCTCTCTGCAAATTTCTCTGAGGTTTAACATGGCGAAAGCTGTTGCCACTTGTGAGAGTGGAAAATAATAATGATTCCAACATTTCAGTGTGAAACGAACGAGTCCGAATATCATTTAAAACAAGCATTGAGTATTGCGCTGCAATACATGTCCCCTACCGGCAGTCTGTCGTCTGGAAAACTGTTGGGGAAATTACCAAAGGTTATTTACCCACAGGTTCTGAATCGTTCCCAATCGCTAATTACCTCAGGACGGGCTCACCTGTGATTCGCACTCGGGACTTCGATTTATGCACCTTGCAGACAGGTCAGCAGAAGCACGAGAAAATAAGTTGTTGATAAAGAACCTTTCGAGTCGCTAAATATCAGTAATTTATTATATTTTCCGGTTCACGATCAATGATCGATGTGTATATATATGTTGCTCGGCTTGGCTCCGCCCCTCCCGAAAGCGCGTGCTGTGTTTGTTAAAGCGCGTCCTCCCGAAAGCGCTATTGACGTTCGCAGACGAGGATGAGGGCGCGCGGTGCGGCTTGAGGAGAACTCGAGAATAAACAAGAGATATCCATTTTAAAAATATTTTCGTTTAATCAACGATATCTGCCAAACCACGCGCCCTATCGCAAATTCCAAAAGGACATTTTAGTGCTGAACAGAACTGTGAAATTTCCCCTCCATTGGATCAAAAATGAGGGAGCAGCTCGGTTTTAAAAGTTCATGCTTAAAAACGTCATAACTCTGAAACCATGTGATGCATGACGTCATGCTCGCTGACTTTTTTGTTCGTCATGGGTGTGCGATTTTGCCTGCAAATTTGGCCTCGGTCTGTTCAGCCGTTGCAGAGAAAAAGGGGTTTTCGTGTTTTCACGAAAAACAATATGGCGGCCGAACCACGTGACCTGTCACGTCATAATTACCATTAAAATATTCTACAGACCGAGTCCCTCATATGGTGAAAATTTGATCTCAATCGGTCCTATTATTGCAGAGAAAATCTTTTTTAAAGGAAATTAAAACTTAAAATGACACTGAGTTAAGGATCATCAGAATTATCAGAATCCCAAAGTTCAAAGTGCCATAACTTTGTCAAAAATGATCGAAACGTCGTGAGGTTCTAATTCGATCTGTAACTTATCATGAGGAAACCATGTACCAAGTTTGAAATCATTGGCGTTAAGAGTTTCGAAAAAACGTCCGGAAAACTGTTCTTTGCGTGACGGACTGACGGACTGACAGACGGAGGGACGGAGGGACATGCTCCGGTGTACACCGGTAGGGGACTAATAACAAATCTCATAGTTATAGAAGTTCTTCTCAACCTGTGGTTATATCTGCAATGAAGAAACTATTCCAAAAGCTAATGCAACGAAACAGTCTGCCCAACGTACAAATCACTGCTATTTTCTTGTTCTCTCAACATATTGTTGCGGATATGAGATTGGCCTCCATCCATATCCGCTTGTAAATATTCCCCTATTTCCCCAATACTTCCCAACTATCCCCAATCCCCCATTCCCTAGTCCCATTTTCTGTAAACAACACTCTGTAGACCCGACCTTCCCCTATTTCCCCCATTAAATGTCGCATCCAGGTCCACCGCAGGTGGGTAGACCTGCTGGGAGAGCTACACGTCACAGCCCAGAAATTGTGCGAGGGCACCGAGTGTTGAATCGGGGGAGTGAGACCCCAAATTGAGAAGCACCACAGTTTGGTCAATGGGAATTGGTTTTTAGAACCCATAGTGTAAGTTGGCCAATGGATTGGCAGGGAAAGACCCCGGGTAATGTAAAGTTGTTAAAGTCATTTAGGAAATAGTTAGGATTGATGAACCTGTCGCACCATACGCAGCCACTTACCTGTGGTGATGATGACTCCACACCTGTGTTTCTTTGTTTTGTGTTGCAGGAAATGAGAATTGCTGTGTGGATTTGTGAGACGCATCACGACGTGGATGAGACATTGGGGTGATTCCATCTCTCCCTCCTTAGGAGGGACTGATGATGAATTGGTGATGGCAAATTTTGATGTTGAGTTGGAGATGGCAAATTTTGATGAGAGTTGGAAATGGCAAATTTGATTGGTTAGGAGGGAGAGAAGACGAATTTGGGTTATGGGAGGAACGGGGAAGACAGTAGGGACGTTTGTTGATGTGTAAAGTAGATGTTTATGGGTAGTGTTGTGTTTTGTGGATACAGTAAGGGGTAAGGGAGGGGCAATGTAGTTTACCTGGTGGGGGGGGGGGGGGGCATACGGTAGGAACGTACCTGTCTCACCTGGTTCCCATGTGCCCCCAGTGTGCATTACCTTGTATTGCGTGCACTTTTGCGCCCTTACCACCTTACTCACTTGTCTTCTTTTTGTCTCCCACCTCCGAGGATCTGGCTTTGGGGCAGAGAGAGAGGAGAGAGAGGTGCTGGCTCCGCAGTTGTGGGCCTGTACTTTCGCTGCTTGCTGCCTGGATCGATACACCATATGGACCGCAATTTTTGTGGCCGCCCACCATGGACCGCAGTTCTTTTGCGGGCAAGCACCACCCGTTGATGGACCTCTGGGTCAACGTGGCACCTATGCCATACAGGTGAACCACTTATAGTTGGCCCCCCTGATGGCCACAATTTAGAAATGGACGCGGTTGGCGCCTTTCTTTATTTTTAAAGAAGCCAGAAGGCCAAGTGCTCCATGAAGGCAAGACCAGCGGCAGAACATCGGCCGGCTGCGACACCACCGGTGACCATGGATACTTAATTGTGCATTATTGTTGAACACTTTATTGGTGCACCGGATGGTGCTGACTGTGTGTATGGGGTGGTGCTTTTGGTGCTTGGACGGGGTGCTCTGCACATTATTAAAGGCCGTAGGGCCACAGGGCACTCGTGGGTTGGTGTATCGATGCTGGCATGCGTGCTCTCTCTCTATGCATAACATCTGCATGTGTTCCTCAAAGAACAGGTCCTGGATCGTAGTGTAAATATCAGTCTTGTGTAAATAATGCTCCCTACCGGCTGTATGTTTAGTTTGAGGATTCTTTCCGCGATTCGGTTATCCTGTGGGTGTGTTTCTGTGAGGAGAAGGGTGCAACGTCGCAGGGGGACATATTTACTCATTTGTGAACATCTGTAAAACTGTCGCACTCAGGGTTGAGTTAATAGTAGAGGGAACTACATCTGAGTGCCACACTAAAGTAAGTAAAAATTTATCGGGTCGGGACGCCCTGAGGTAGAGAAGGGTGCAATGTTGCGGATATGAGATTGGCCTCCATCCATATCCGCTTGTAAATATTCCCCTATTTCCCCAATACTTCCCAACTATCCCCAATCCCCCATTCCCTAGTCCCATTTTCTGTAAACAACACTCTGTAGACCCGACCTTCCCCTATTTCCCCCATTAAATGTCGCATCCAGGTCCACCGCATCTCACGTAGACAACTATAGGACATCTTGCTAGTTATTCTTAGTCTATGTCAGTTAAGGACTCGTTTCCATTAATTCTGACTCTTCGTTGCACCAGAATGTGATTGTATGGCACCATTAGGAAGTTTAGGACCTCCCAATACCTCCCCGCAGCTCTTCCTCACGGTTCAGCAACAACAACAACAACAACAGCAACAACAACGGCGGCGGCGCGGGGAGTGCGCGTCCTCACTCCGGCTTGGTTAGCCGCCATCGAACATGTGCTCCGACGGGGTTACCACGTAGGGGCTCGCTGTCAGCTCCTCGTCAAGGGCGGAGCCCGGTAACCCCCCGCACCCAATAGAAGCGGGGGACCGATTCCATCTGGGGCGGAGCCAACGAGCCGAGGGCGTGTCACTCCCCGCTGAGCATGCGCAGGAAGAGGGAGGTGACGTCAGATGCGCGCTGGACTTGAAGGAAGAGAGACGCCACCAACCGAGCGCTGTGACACCTCCCTGCATCTACTGGACCGTGCTGTATCCTGTCCCTGAGCCAAGGTGCACCTTGTGCTATCGACTGCCTGTCCTTCCCTGCCATCAATCCCTGTGTAAGTCAGTCTTGTTCCGTTTGTCTGTGGTCTGTCTGGGCTAGATAAGATTGTGTCTAAGTGCCCATCTTTTCTGTGCTTTACCTTATACCTTGTAATCTACCCCTTTTCTCCACCACCAATTATATCCTCCTCCGGAGGTCTTGAGAACTGTACCCCTTGTGTCGTTTCATTTATCCCAGTCGTTGTGTCCTTTCCTTCATTGATTTAGCATAGCGCGATTTGGCCAACGTTCGAGTGTAATCGGGTAAACTGTGCGAACACGGCGGCCATTCCGCTCGGCCCATCATAACATCTAAGTCGTGTCCGTAACAATATTTTCCTTTCAGTATTAAAATCAACTTACCGTGAACATCCATGTCATCCAGAGATGTGGTTTCATTTCCAGCGATCTCAGTGGCTGGAGTAGCGATCTCAGTGGCTGGAGTCGTCCAATGTGTTGGTGCAGACTTTGGGGAGCTCCATATGGAGGGTTCGATCTACAAAATTTTTTTTTGAAGAAAACGTAATTCAGAAAAAATGTTTCTTCCTTCCACAACACATTTTGACAAAGCATAATAAAATCCTTCATACATTCCAGTTATGGATCCCATTCCCCCTAATACACAATACTTATGTACATAAATGTGCACATGGACACAAATACGAACATATTTATACATACATAGAAAAAGTAAGCAATTCTTACCTCCGCCACCAAAGGTGCATGGAAGTTATGTTTTCACCCCTTCCTGTCTGTCTGTGAACAAGATATCTCAAAAAGTGTGGACGGATTCGGACAAAATTTGGCAGAAAAGTAGTGTATGTGACACGGACGAAATGATTAAATTTTGGGGAAGATCCGGCTTCAGATCCGCCTAGAATAATTTTTTAAGTGATTCTTCACCATTGGGAAATAGGGCCAAAAACAATAAATAGCAGAATGTCTCAAAAAGTTAAGGACGGATTTGGATGAAACTTGGTGCATAAATTGGTTCGGTGACAAGAACAAACTGATTCTATTTTGGTTCAGGCCTGCATCCAGATACGACCTATCAGTGGGATACAAAGCGTAAACCGTTCACCTGGCGGAGGTATGGTCTCTACTGAGTGCCGTTCTAGTTTTGCAAATGTTATCCTGGGTGGTTTGCCATTGCTTTCCCATCAGTAGTTACATCAGAAATTTGTAATTTTTTCTCACTGGAATCTCACTGTCTCTCCGTTAAAAGACCATCTGGACAATCCTCCCAGCTATATTCTCAACAATCCCTCAAAGAAGTTCTGTCACTCAAGCTTTTGGGTCTCACTATTCGCCATGATCTTTCCTGAGAAAACCACATTTCCAAGCTGGCCTCCAAAGCCAGTCGCCGACTGGGCATCCTCCGTCATGCGAATTCCTTTCTGGGCACACCTGAGCTCCTCACCACATACAAGGCTTTCATCCACAGCTTAATGGAATACTGCTCTCCCCTCTGGGCTGGTGCTCCTTCCTCACACCTCGCTCAGCTTCCACGGTTGAAACCAAAGCATTCAGAATCATTGGAATCTCCCGTGATGAAGCTGATTCTGAAGGTTTTTGACTCGCTCACCGCAGGCAGGTTGATCGCCTGTCTTCTACCGACTCCTCTCCGGCCTAGCTCCCCTTGCTCTGTCTGTGCTCTGCTCCCCAAATATTCCTCCAGGACGCACAAGATCTGCCAGCAACCCTCTTATGGGAAAACTGCCAAAATCAAGACTCTCTGCTCACCTTGACTCTTTCATTCCTCTTTTCTCCCACCTCTGGAACAAACTTCCTCACTCTCTTCAATCCCACTCCTCCCTCCAGGTCTTTAAAACAGCTGTTCACCACCATCTCTTATCTTCCCCCATCCAAAACCTTGATCTTTTCTACCCCCGTTAAAACAGCACAAATTCGTCTCTTTCAATCTCCAAATTATTTCCTGAAATTCCTAGTAGTGTGCCTTTGCTTTTTTTTTTTTTTTTGTTGTTGTATACTGAATCGAGGCTCGTGAAAGAGCTAACATTTACTTCACAGACAAATCAACCAGACAAACAAAATATATAAAAAGAGGGAGCGGAAGACAAGATGGGGAGAGAAGGGGAAGCACACAAACACAACATTTGAGAGCAGGGAGATGTGTGGGAGGGAGAGGGGTTGGGGGGAGGAGGCGTGGGAAGGGGGGTGGGGGGTGGGAGAAGTATAAAACACAAGGACACCAACTTGTACTTTATACTAACTTGTACTTTATACTGTGTACCACTCCCCTACCCCCTCCCCCAGCTCTCTCCCTTCCACAGATCTACCAACGTCCCTGTTCTCTCCTGCTGTTGTGCTTGTGTGCGTCGTGGGTCACGTGTCTGATGAAAGTGGGACGTCTTGGTTACCCGGTCATCACTGCCAAAAAGTTATAAAGTGGCAGTTCCACTGATCACACACATCAAAGTGTTTATCTCCATAAATTTCAGGCAGATCGGATCATTAAATTTAACTTCTGGTGGAACATTTTATGATATATTTACTTCATAAATGAAAAAGTCATCCACTGAAACAAGTAAACCTGTTCGAGACCTCACAAAATCTCACAAAACACACACGTGGGATTTCGGCACGTGAGTTGCTTGAAGGATTTCAACCCAAGCGATCCAACACTCATCAAAGTAATTTCAACCCAAACTAACTTATACTCATCAAAGTAATTTCAACCCAAACTAACTTATACTCGTCAAAGTGACTTCAACCCAAACTAACTTATACTCGTCAAAGGGGTTTCAACCCAAACTAACTTATACTCGTCAAAGTGACTTCAACCCAAACTAACTTATACTCGTCAAAGTGACTTCAACCCAAACTAACTTATACTCGTCAAAGGGGTTTCAACCCAAACTAACTTATACTCGTCAAAGTGACTTCAACCCAAACTAACTTATACTCGTCAAAGGGGTTTCAACCCAAACTAACTTATACTCGTCAAAGTGACTTCAACCCAAACTAACTTATACGAATCAAATTGACTTCAACCCAAACTAACCTATACTCGTCAAAGTGACTTCAAACCAATCTAACTTATACTCGTCAAAGTGACTTCAACCCAAACTAACTTATACTAGTCAAAGTGTTTTCAACACAAACTAACCAATACTCATCAGTGACTTCAACCCAAACAAACTTATACTCGTCAAAGTGACTTCAACCCAAACTAACTTATACTCGTCAAAGTGACTTCAACCCAAACTAACTTATACTCGTCAAAGGGGTTTCAACCCAAACTAACTTATACTCGTCAAAGTGACTTCAACCCAAACTAACTTATACTCGTCAAAGTGACTTCAACCCAAACTAACTTATACTCGTCAAAGGGGTTTCAACCCAAACTAACTTATACTCGTCAAAGTGACTTCAACCCAAACTAACTTATACGAATCAAATTGACTTCAACCCAAACTAACCTATACTCGTCAAAGTGACTTCAAACCAATCTAACTTATACTCGTCAAAGTGACTTCAACCCAAACTAACTTATACTAGTCAAAGTGTTTTCAACACAAACTAACCAATACTCATCAGTGACTTCAACCCAAACAAACTTATACTCGTCAAAGTGACTTCAACCCAAACTAACTTATACTCGTCAAAGTGACTTCAACCCAAACTAACTTATACGAATCAAATTGACTTCAACCCAAACTAACCTATACTCGTCAAAGTGACTTCAAACCAATCTAACTTATACTCGTCAAAGTGACTTCAACCCAAACTAACTTATACTAGTCAAAGTGTTTTCAACACAAACTAACCAATACTCATCAGTGACTTCAACCCAAACAAACTTATACTCGTCAAAGTGACTTCAACCCAAACTAACTTATACTCGTCAAAGTGACTTCAACCCAAACTAACTTATACTAGTCAAAGTGTTTTCAACACAAACTAACCAATACTCGTCAGTGACTTCAACCCAAACAAACTTATACTCGTCAAAGTGACTTCAACCCAAACTAACTTATACTCGTCAAAGTGTTTTCAACACAAA
This sequence comes from Myxine glutinosa, assembly GCF_964187855.1. NCBI lineage: Eukaryota > Metazoa > Chordata > Myxini > Myxiniformes > Myxinidae > Myxine > Myxine glutinosa. Next base: position 186,995,777 of record NC_136262.1, on the reverse strand, counting down.
CTAACCAATACTCTAAAAGTGATTTCAACATAAACTAACCAGTACTCGTCAAAGTGATTTCAACACAAACTAACCAATACTCGTCAAAGTGATTTCAACATAAATTAACCAATAGTCGTCAAAGTGATTTAAAAACAAACTAACTAATAAGTGTTTGGTGTTTAGAGAGCCTGGAAAGTGTTTAGTTCCCTTGCAGTCAAACATTTGTTCGGGTGGGTGTCTGGTTACATATGTGGTTGTCCTCGTCTGTTGGAAAGTGTAGACACACATAGTTGGACATGCATGTCTGTCCTGTTATCATTTATATCCTCTGGGATTAAAGTGTGTATGTTCCTGGAGTGACGTGTATGCGATCATACCTTCAGAAAGGAGGTCTGAAGGATATCATAGATTTTGTTCCACGTCGACCTGAAAAGTTCTTGTGGGTTCAGAAAGACAATGTTCTGTGTGATAGACACAAGAAAACAATAAATGAGAATTAATGAAAGACATTTCAGCAAAGTGGCCACAGGTGATCAGTTGTCCCTCAACAGTCGGGGATATGTTCTGGACGGTGTGCGGTTACACATGTGGTTTTCCGAGTTGCTATGTTGTTGCGTATGTGGTTGTCCTGGACTGTTAATTAAGTTTGTACATGTTGAGGTGGAGGTGCGTGTCTATCCTTGCGGTAATTATATGCTCTGGGAATAAAGTGTGTGTGTGTTTCTGGAGTGGTGTGTGCGCGATGACACCTTCAGAGTGGAGGCCGGAAGGATGCTGGAAAATCCCTTCCAGAACAAGTTGGAAAATTCGGGTGTCCTCGTCTGTTGGAAAGTGTAGAAACACATAGTTGGACGTGCATGTCTGTCCTGGTATCATTTATATCCTCTGGAATTAAAGCTTGTATGTTTCTGGAGTGACGTGCATGCGATCATACCTTCAGAAAGGAGGTCGGAAGGATATTATAGATCTTGTTACACGTCGACCTGAAAAGTTCTTGTGGCTTCACAAGGACAACGTTCTGTGTGATGGACACAAGAAAACAATAAAATGAATTAATGAAAGACATTTCACCAAAGTGGCCACAAGTGATCAGTTATCCCTCAACAGTCAGGGATATGTTCTGGACGGTGTGCGGTTACACATGTGGTTTTCCGAGTTGCTATGTTGTTGCGTATGTGGTTGTCCTGGACTGTTAATTAAGTTTGTACATGTTGAGGTGGAAGTGCGTGTCTATCCTTGTGGTAATTCTATGCTCTGGGAATAAAGTATGTGTGTTTCTGGAGTGGTGTGTGCGATCATACCTTCCGAGTGGAGGTCGGAAGGATGCTGGAAAATCCCTTCCAGAAAGAGTTGAAAAAGCCAGGGTTCTTCTGAGGAACAGGTTCCTGTGTTATGGGCACATGAAAACAACGTTTGAGATGTCATCAAAGATATTGTCCTGAAATAGTGATCAATGTTGAGGGTGAGGGGACACTCAGGCGAGCATTTTGTCCATATTCATTTTTTTTGAGATTCGTGGTGTTCTGCGTAGTGTTACGTGCTCCTCCCCAAACCCCGGTCACGGTGTACCTCCGAGCCCCGAGAGGAGTCACGGCAGAAAGATGCGTTATTCTGTGTGTCAAAGATCAATGGTGAAACCACACCAATTGTTACCAACAAACAAGTATTGCATTAAGGTCACACAAGAATAACAGTACAATAACAATATTAATCAATTGTACAACCAATATATCATTCCTATGATGGTACCATCAGTTTCGTACAATATAACTGCTCAACACTCACTCCACCCCACCATGCATCTCTGCAATCAAATACCACGGACTCCTGCGATGACCCAGATACATTCATAGAGGCTCCGGTCGCAAGTTTGTTTACTTACAAACAGGTCACTCCAGTCTTGTACTCTGGTCAGCTCAGCGCACTCCCACTCATCGACTACGTCATCACAGCAACGCACACGATCGCGCCTCCTGTCTGCAAACCCTGGCAAAATCACCCGAGTTCATCCCCACCGTACAAAGCAACATGAAGCTCACTCTGTCCCTCAACAACAAAAGCCACATCCTGAACGACTACATTCTGGACAATAAACTGGACTTTCTCTGTCTCACTGAAACCTGGCAACAACCTCTGGACTACTTCTCACTCAACCTCACTACACCCAATGGATATTCATACATCAATAAACCACGCTCGGAGGGCCGAGGTGGTGGAATTGCCGTAATTCACCGACAGGACATCAAGACCAGCCTCATCTCCATCTCATCTGCTCCATCATTTGAACACCTGGCTTTTAAACTCTCTGGTCACACATTGTCAGTCATGGCAGTCGTCTACCGCCCTCCCAAACCACACCCATCATTCCTGTCTGACTTCTCTTACTTTCTGACCCAGCTCTGTTCCTTCTCCCCCTCAATCCTCCTCCTCGGTGATTTCAATATCCACATGGACTCCACTGACTCCACAATAACCACTGACTTCACTGATTTACTCACCTGCTTTAACCTCACTCAACATGTCAACTTTCCTACCCATAACCGTGGTCACATTCTGGACCTTGTCTGCTCTACTGGATTAATCTTGCACCATCTCTCTGGCTCCGATCTCACCCTCTCTGACCACTTAGCCATCACTATGACCATCAACATCCCCGACCCAACACCAAGGCATTATCGCACTATCAACTTCGGTAAGCTGAACGCTCTTTCACCTACCTCATTCTCATCCACCCTCTCTGAAAAAATGTCCACTTCTCCCTTCGTTGACCTCCACACCCCTTCTGACCTCACTGACTACGACAACCACACTCTCTCCTTCTGCCTCGACCAGCTTGCGCCTATAAAAACCAAAACAGTTTCTTTCACCCATTCTGCTCCCTGGTTTACCCCTGAACTCCGCCTGATGAAAACTCGTGCTTGCCAACTTGAAAGACTCCGCAATAAAACAGGTCTCACAATTCACTCCCAAGCCTACAAGGACCACCTGCAGCACTACAAAGATGCCCTCTCCCACGCCCGCTCCACCTACTACTCTTAAATTATCCACTCTGGCTCCGGAAACCCAAAAGCACTCTTCTCTACAATAAACAAACTCCTCAGCCACCTGGACACCACCACCCAGTCATTCACAGTAGACAACTGCATCTCCTTCCTTTCATTCTTCCAAAACAAAATTGACAACATCTACAACAGCTTAACCACCACCGCACCTGCTCCCCCCCAAACTACCTGCCCCCCTTATCCTGCCAACCCCTGTCTCAGTTCTCCCCAGTCTCCCCTACTGACCTCTCTGAACTCCTCATAGGAATGAAAACTGCCACCTGCACTCTTGACCCCATCCCCTCCAGCTTTGTCAAGGCCTCCCTTCCTGCTCTCTCTCCACTTATCACTGCAACAATAAACTCCTCCCTGTCTACATGCATCGTCCCACCATCCCTCAAAATTGCTGCTGTTACCCCCATTCTGAAAAAACCTGGACTCAACCCTGACACCCTTAATAACTTCAGACCCATCTCCAACCTACCCTTTCTGTCAAAAGTTTTGGAACACGCTGTAGCCACTCAACTCAAACATCACATCTCTGCCGATAACCTGTATGAAACATTCCAATCCGGATTCCGCTCCAACCACAGTACTGAAACTGCTCTCCTCAAAATCACCAACGACCTTCTCCTCTCCTCTGACGCCGGCAACCTCAACATTCTCATCCTCCTCGACCTAAGCGCCGCCTTTGACATCATCAATCACACGATCCTCCTCACCCGACTTGAAACTACCTTTAACATTACCGGCACTGCCCTCTCTTGGATCAAATCTTACCTCTCTGACAGACGCCAGTTCATCTCCATCAATAACTGCAAATCCCCCACTGCTCCGCTCCCCCAAGGTGTCCCCCAAGGTTCAGTTCTCGGCCCCCTCCTCTTCATCCTGTACCTGTCCCCCCTTGGTCACTTAATCCGCCGTCATGGTCTCCAATTCCACTGCTTTGCTGATGACATCCAGCTTTTCATCTCCACCAAGTCAATCTCTACCGCCACCCACTCTATCCTGACAAACTGCATCACTGAAATAAAATCCTGGCTTCAAATCAACTTCCTCAAACTTAACTATGATAAATCTGAAATAATCATCATTGGCCCAAAAACGCTCACCAAATCCACCCATAACTTCGCCCTCAACATTGATGGTTTCCCAGTATTCACCTCCCCTCACATCCGGAATCTTGGCATCATTTTTGACCAAACCCGCTCCTTCGACAAATACACTAAACAAATCACAAAGACAGCCTTCTTTCACCTGAAAAACATCGCCCGTCTCCGTCCATCCCTCTCCTCCATGGCTGCAGAAACCCTCATCCACGCCTTCATCACCTCCCGTCTGGACTACTGCAATAGCCTCCTCTTTGGTTCACCCTCAATAATCATCAATAAACTCCAATACATTCAGAACTCCGCTGCCCGTCTACTCACCCATTCCCGGACCCGTGACCACATCACCCCCGTCCTTTACAAGCTTCACTGGTTCCCCATCCCCCAGAGAATCCAGTACAAAATCCTCCTCTTGACCTACAAAGCCTTCCATCACCTGGCCCCATCCTACCTGACTGACCTCCTCTCCAGACACACTCCCACCCGCAACCTCCGCTCTGCTGGTGCCAACCTCCTGTCCCCCCCCCCCCCCCCCCCCATCCAGACCAAATTCAGATCCTGGGGGGACAGGGCCTTCTCCATCGCTGCTCCCACCCTCTGGAACTCACTACCTCACACCATCAGAGACTCCTCCTCACTCACCACATTCAAAACATCACTCAAGACCCACATGTTCAACACTGCATTTAACATTTAACCCACAGCATTTAACCCCTGACTATCTCTTCTCCTTCTCCTTCCTTTCGCTTTGATAATTATTTACCTATTTATGTTTGTCTTTTTGCACTTGTTTTTTGTACTCTGTCAAAGCGTCTTTGGGCTTTTTGAAAAGCGCTATATAAAATAAATGTATTATTATTATTATTATTATTATTATAACTCACTGTGCTCCAAGTGAGCGAAAAGAGCATTCCCAATGTCTCTGTCCCAGCTTCAAACCAAAGTCGATCCACGCTCCAGTGATCGTCAGAACGATGTTGTATCGAGACCAGAATCCCGCTCGGTTGACAGTCACACTGCCAAAGATGGGCAAAGGTGTACTCAAGAGACGACTGAGAAATCACATCTTCGGGTATGGATGTTCAACGGCTCCCCACACGACGAACCGCAAATTCCCACTCAAAATCCATGTTACATATGCAAACCAAGCTAACGGCTGGATGCGTTGAAATGGTTGGAGCGAGGTGAAAAACCTGGAGCAATGCGAAATCAGGCGCGAGGCAAAATGGCCAACGGTCCATTCTCGAGACGTAACGGCACTCCAATGATTCTCTTCGGAATCAACGGCAAAACCTGTCACGCAGGTTTATCTGTCACAGCGATAACAACTCTGTCGCAGGAATCCCTTTCCCAGGAAACCCAAAGTTCACTCGTGACCCTCGTTCGCCAGCGTTTGCTCAAGACCTCCAAGCAGCTCGGCTCCTTCTCCGACCTCACTTGCTTCGCCTCTTTTTCCTCTTCTTCTTCGTCCGGTTCCCGAACCGGTTTCCGGTTTCTTTTTAAAACATTAATTTTTTTTACCTTTTGAAAACAGTTATCTCCAATTCACTTAAACGATAACAATAATATTACATGGAACCAAAAATGTTTACAGTGGATGAGAACCACAACAACGGAATTGACGAATCCGTAACAGTTGGAATGGACGAGTGGTATTCTATTCTATAGGTAACAACCACACCTGAGGACTGTCAGAATGTAGCAACCACATGAGGAAAGGCAAATTCATAGTCCCTTCTCTGATGGTATGTGCCGGATTTTACTGACAGGTGTGAGAGGAAAGGTTTAGTGACAATCGCTGTGATTTCAACACAAACTAACCAATACTCATCAAAGTGATTTCAACACACAGCAACCAATACTCATCGAAGTGGTTTCAAAGGAATCTTCTCCTCCACATCACCTGTATATTTTCCATTCCTCTCACCACTCCCAACCTCTGCTCCTTTACCATGCTTTGGTTAGAACAGGTTGAGAACGCAGGTCTGACACGAAAAAATACAGGTGCTGTTCAGGGACGGGTTGAGTCTTGAATCGAAAGATCATCACCAAGGTCTACATGAATGAACCATACATTTCTGGCAGATCAGATCGCTAAATTTAACCTTTCGTGGACCATTTTATTATAAATTTCCTTCATAAATGAACAACTCATCCTCTGAAATATATAAATCTGTTGTTGACCTATTAACATCCTCACAACACCCAAACGCGGGATGACAGACATTGAGCTGCTCGAATGTTCTTCGGCAGGAGACGAACCATCCGTTCAACCACCGTAAGATACGGTGCCAAGTGTGAGTGTGTCACATCATAACGCCGCAACTTCCACAAATTGAAAATTTCGAGGAAGCATGCAATGAACACCGCACAGGACACATGTGGCCATTGGTGGTGCAGTCAAGAAGTAACGGACGCCTCCGGTTCCTTTTCATTGGAAAGAGCCTGGAAAGTATTGTTGCGAATATGGAATTTGGCCTCCATATCCGCTTGTAAATATTCCCCTATTTCCCCAATACTCCCCAACTATCCCCAATCCCCCATTCCCTAGTCCCATTGCCGGTAAATAACACTCTGTAGAACCGACCTTCCCCTTTTTCCCCCATTAAATGTCGTGCCCAGGTCCACCGCATCACACGTAGACAACTTTCGGACATCTTGCTAGTTATTCTTAGTCTATGTCAGTTAAGGACTCGTTTCCATTAATTATGACTCTTCGTTGCACCAGAATGTGATTATATGGCACCAGTAGTGAGTTTAGGACCTTTCCCATACCTCCTTCCATCTTCTTCCCCAAACAACAACAACAACAACAACTACAGCTACAACAACAACTACAACCACGGCGCGCGGGGGGAGTGTGCGTCCTCCCACCAGCTCGGTTAGCCGCCATGACCATGCGCTCCACGGGGTTACCACGAAGGGGCTGGCTGTCAGCTCCTCGTCAAGGGCGGAGCCTGGTAAACCCCCCGCACGCACCCAATGAGAAGCAACGTGCCGATTCCACGAGGCGGAGCTAACGAGCCGAGGGCGTGTCACTCCCCGCCGGATATACGAAGCGACTCACCGGATGTGAGGTGAGATGCGCCCCCAGCTTGAAGAAGAGCAAGTCACTACCTCGAGCGCTGTGAGACCTCCCGCATCTCTGGACCGGACCGGGTCGATTCTGTCCCTGAGCCCAGGTGCACCTGGAGCCATCGATCCTGCCTTTCCTAGCCATCAATCCCCGTGTGAGTCAGCCTTTTGTCCCGTTTATCTGTCGTCTGTTGGGGTTAATATAAGATTGTGTCTAAGTGCTTGTCTTTCTATGCTGTACCTCTCGTCCCTGTAATCTGACCTTCCGAACGAATATAATCTCCTCCGGAGGTCTTGAGAACCGTATCCATGGTGTCGTGTCATTTTAATCCCAGCCGTGTGTCTTTTCCTTCATTGACCTAGCGTAGCGCGATTAGTCAACGTTCGGGTATAATCGGGTAACTTGTGCAGACGTGGTCATACCAAACCGCTCGGTAAATAACATCTAAGCCACGTCTGTAACAATTGGTTGTCAGGAGTTGGATTCGAACCTGGGACTAAATTTATTTAGCCCAAATTTTGGACACCAATTGTGTTAGTACAGTAACAATTGGTGTCGAGGAGTGGAATTCGGACCCGGGACTAAATTTATTAGGCCCAAATTTGTAGTAGAGTCGATTCGGAGCGCGTTTCCCGCGCGAAATTATAACGGCGAAATTTGAATTTGTTATACGGAAATAAAAACCCGAATTTTGAAAGTCGCGCTATGGCAGACCAAGACAGCTGGGGTCCGGTAGTGGAGAGTGAGGCAGGGTCGATCCAGGACCAAATTGAGGGACAAGAGGAGAGCGAAGCAGTGAGGGTAGCAGATTCGCAAAATAGCGTCGTCACGCACGAGGTAACGGGCGCGCGAAATGGCGCCTCGCACATAGCTACAGCGGCCGCACCCGCTGCACAAGTGGGAGGGATGGCCCAAATGCAGGCCCTCATGGAGCAATTTATGGCGCAAATGCAGGCGTCCCTCAACCTGCAGAAGGACGATATGAGGGCTAATAGTGAGCAAATGAGGGCTGATAGTGAGCGATTGGGTGAGCGATTGGAGGGCCAAATGGGGGTAATGGGGAACCGGATGGATGCTCAGAGTGAGCAATTGGGGGTAATGAGGGACGAAGCGAGGGGTACCAGTGAGGGGTTAGACAATAATTTTAAGGGATTAGACAAGAAATTTGGGAAGTTAGACAATAATTTTGAGGAGTTAGACAAGAAATTTGGGAAGTTAGACAATAATTTTGAGGAGTTAGACAAGAAATTTGGGAGGTTAGACAATAATTTTGAGGGGTTAGACAACGGGATAAAAGAGGTGAGAAATGGGTTAACGGGGGTAGAAAACAGAATGGCCGCTCAAGAGAATCAAATGGAAGGGATGCAAAAAGGGTTAGAGGGGTTAGAAAACACCATGGAAGGCAAATTGAGGGACATGAGGGACCAAGCGGAAAGGGAAGTTAACCAAATGGGGCAGCAGATAGAGGGGGTCAGAATGGGGGTAGAAATCAAACTGGATGCTCACAGGGAGGAAATGGAGCAGATGAGGGTGGCATCTGGGCAGGAGATGCAAGTGATGGGAGAGGAGATCAGAGGAGGAGTGAGTGAGGAGGTCGGAGGAGTGCGCGAGGAGGTGAGGCACTGTAAGGAGCACATGGAGAAGGAGGTGAGAAAGGGGACTGTAAAGTTGCAAGGGGGCATAGAGGACCTGACGCAGGAGGTGGAGCAGCTGACGGTGGGACAGACGGAGTTAGTGGAGCAGGTTCAAAGGAACACTGCGGTATTAGGAGGTTTAAAAGCGACACAGAGAGAACTAAAAGATGACTTGGTAGCGACGAAGAGGGAATGTCAGATGGTACGTGAGGGACTGACAACGAGGTTGGACGAGGTGATAGAGGTAATGGAGACGAAGGACCGGCAGGTGAGGACGCACATGGAAACGGTCAAGGTAGCCTTAGAGGATGAGCTTGAGGAGACGTACCGGGGAATAAAAGAGGTGAAGCAGAAATTAGAAGAAGTGGAAGAAGGGGTGAGCGAAATTAAGAAGCGACGGAGAGGGGATAAGAAAGAGATAAAAGAGGAGATAAAAGAATTGGTCCAAAGTCTGTGTTTGGATCGTGATGATGTGCCCATTAACCGGATGAGGGATTCGCAGGTGATGGAGGAGAAGCGAAGAGGAAGAGGACCCGGTGTAAGTGGTGACCAATATGGTCGTGCGTATGATGCGCCAGGGGATTTAAGAAGCTTGGGGGTCGAGATAGACCCGGGTGTTCGTGAGAGGCCGTTGGTGAAGTGTGCGACAGGTCTGGTGTGCGAAAAAGGAGGTGTGCGAGAAAGTCCGACTCTGGGGTGTGTGAGGAAAAAGTGCGTGCCAAGGAGTGAGTGTGCTGGCGAGAGTGAGTCGGTCGTAGCGCGTGTGCGAGGGAGCATGTGGAAGCGCGGTGTGGTGAGTGTTACAGAGGGTGTGACGGGAGAGTGTGCGCAAGAGTGTGCGCGAGAAAGGTGTGTGACGGACAGGTGCATGAGGGAAGAGTGCGCTGTCAGAAGTAAGGAAGAGTGTCCACCTGTGGTGAGTGTTACAGAGGGTGTAACTGGAGAGTGTGCGCGAGAAAGGTGTGTGACGGACAGGTGCATGAGGAAAGAGTGCGCTGTCAAGAGTAAGGGTGAGTGCGCTGTCAAGAATGGAGGTGAGAGTAGTGAGAGTGAAACGGAGCGTGAGTTGGTTGTGACAGGTGAGCGAGGATGTACACCTGGGATGGAAGGATGCACACCTGGAATGGTAGAGCGTGAGTGGGAATGCACGCTGGAGTTGGTGGTGAGGCACGTGGTTGGGTGTGCGAATGAGGGCACACCTGTGATTGTCACAGAGGAGGTGACAGAGGAGGGGGTGCGAAGAGGTGTGTTGGTGAGGTGTGCTACCAACGAATGTGTGCCAAAGTGTTCGGTGGTCAGGTGTGTGACCAAGGCTGTGAGTGGAATGGGTGTACCTGGGTGTGTAAGGAAAGGTAGCATGGGAACGGCTGGATGTGTGAGCAAGGAACGGGCTTCGGGGTGTAAGCATGCAGGTGAAGCATCGACATTAAACGGGTTAGAGGTTAGGTCGACTTTTAGCCGAATCGGGCCCTCGGTGCGTGCTGGGCCTCGCTTTGAACGGCCGCGTCCGTGCTCCACTAGGCGGAGCGGGCAGCCCGATAGAAAGGGTCGTCATGGCGACCACTTTTGTTGAGGCAGTCCGGCAGGTCGAGATCGGGACATTGGATGGCTCCACGCCGAGATGGTGCGTGGGATCTCGGCCCGGGTAAGCCCCCGTCCCTGCCCCGAGTGCCGGACGCATCCAGCCGCTGGCACAGAACAACCCGCATTCATGGCTTGGCTTTACGAAGCCGGGCTTTGGACAGGAATTGGCGCACCGAGAGGCATTAGTGAGTAGACGGGTGATGAGGATAGTGTTTTGGCCCCGAAATTAGAGAAAAACAAAATTTGATGATTGGCAAAGGATTGGCAGCAGTGATTGGCAGATGATGGGCAGTGATTGGCAAATTTTTGATTTGTGGAAATTTGATGTGCAAAATTGGTAGTGAGCAATGGGCCCGGTGGGTAAGGTTGGCATCCCTGCCACCCTTCCCATATGGGGGCAAAGGAGCAATAGCTTATGGGGTTGATGGCAGTGGAAACTAGCCCGGGTGGGTTAGGTTATTAGTAGGGATCTAGAAGAGATTGACATTAGGTAACGTTAAGTTTAGTTAGTGACTGATACCTGTAGTGGGGACGCAGGTAGATTAGTGTGGATGATAATGACGAGGGAGCGCAATAGTTTAAAGGGACGACTGGGAAGCGCAAGTTTCAGAAGGGAGTAGTTAGCTGAGATGATGCCGTGTGTGTGAGAATTGAACAGGTGTGATTGCACAGGTGTGCAACTGGACAGGTGTGTGGAGCAGTGTGTGAGTAATGAGTGTTGTGGATCAGCGCGAATGCGCTTGGGGAGAGAAGGGTGCAGGTGGCACCAGGTGTGAGAGCACAGGTGTGCCAGTACAGGTGTGTGGAGAGAGTTGGAGTAAGTGGTACGGAGTGGTGTGCATGGTGCGAAGGTGTGGATGGGGGAAGAGTGGACCCCTATCACGGATACCCGGGGCGGGTAGTGTAAGTGTTAGGTAGAGCGTACAGGTAAATTGTGGTTGGATATTGGCATTTGTGGTGCGGTTGCAGAATGGTGTTGTGAATGGGTGCATTAGTGTTGTGGAAATGGCTGGGCGTGTAGCCTGTTAGTGCGTGTAGTTGGTTGGGCACTCCACCACTGTGAGGATGTCGGCCAGGTGAGGCCGCAGGTGGGCTCTGGGAGCCGGTAGTTGTGAGTGGGTGCCTGAGGATCCCGGGTGTGGATCGGGCAGCCCAGTGCCAGAGAGGGCACGGAGTGGGGAGAGCGCCAGAGGGCCCTCCCCAGGTAGTTAGGTTAGGGTAAGGAGCAGGTAAGCTCGGAGGCAACTGCAGTGGTGGAGGTGTGCAGGTGGGTAGACCCGCTGGGAGAGGTACACGCCACAGCCCAGAAATTGTGCGAGGGCACCGGGAGATGAATCGGGGGAGTGAGACCCCAAATTGAAAAGCACCACAGTTTGGCCAATGGGAATTGGTTTTTAGAACCCATAGTGTAAGAGGGCCAATGGTTTGGCCGGAGAAAGACCCCGGGTAGTGTAAAGTTGTTAAAGTCATTTAGGAAATAGTTAGGATTGATGAACCTGTCGCACCATACGCAGCCACTTTCCTGTGGTGATGATGACTCCACACCTGTGTTTTCTTTGTTTTGGTGCAGGAAATGAGAATTGCTGTGAGGATTTGTGAGACGCATCACGACGTGGATGAGACATTGGGGTGATCCCATCTCTCCCTCCTTAGGAGGGACTGATGATGAATTGGTGATGGCAAATTATGATGTTGAGTTGGAGATGGCAAATTTTGAGGAAAGTTGGAAATAGCAAATTTGATTGGTTAGGAGGGAGAGAAGACGAATTTGGTTTATGGGAGGAACGGGGAAGACAGTAGGGATGTTTGTTGATTTGTAAAGTAGATGTTTATGGGTAGTGTTGTGTTTTGTGGATACAGTAAGGGGTAAGGGAGGGGCCATGTAGGTTACCTGGTGGGGGGGGGGGGGGAGCGTACGGTAGGAACGTACCTGTCTCACCTGGTTCCCATGTGCCCCCAGTGTGCATTACCTTGCATTGCGTGCACTTTTGCGCCCTTACCACCTTACTCACTTGTCTGCTTCTTTTGTCTCCCACCTCCGAGGATCTGGCTTTGGGGTAGAGAGAGAGGAGAGAGAGGTGCTGGCTTCGCAGTTGTGGGCCTGCACTTTCGCTGCTTGCTGCTTGGATCGATACACCATATGGACCGCAATGTTTGTGGCCACCCACAATGGACCGCAGTTCTTTTGCGGCCAAGCACCACCCATGGATGGACCTATGGGTCAACGTGGCACCTATGCCATACAAGGTGAACCACTAACAGTTGGCCCCCTGACGGCCACAATAAAGAAATGGACGCGGTTGGCGCCTTTCTTTATTTTTCTAAGGAAGTAAGAACACCAAGTGCACCACACGAAGGCAAGACCAGCGGCAGAACATCGGCCGGCTGCGACACCACACAATGATTTATAGACACTTTATTGGTGCACCGGATGGTGCTCACTGTGTGATGGGGTGGTGCTTGATGCTTGGAAGGGGTGCTCTGCACATTATTAAAGGCCGTAGGCCACAGAGCACTCGTGGGTTGGTGTATCGATGCTAGCATGCGTGCTCTCTCTATGCATAACATCTGCATGTGTTCCTCCAAAAACAGGTCCTGGATCGTAGTGTAAATATCAGCGTAGTCTTGTGTAAATAATGCTCCCTACCGGCTGTATGTTTAGTTTGAGGATTCTTTCCGGATTCGGTTATCCTGTGGGTGTGTTTCTGAGAGGAGAAGGGTGCAACGTCGCAGGGGGACATATTTACTCATTTGTGAATATCTGTAAAACTGTCGCACTCAGGGTAGAGTTAATAGTAGAGGGAACTACATTGCGTGCCACACTAAAGTAGGTAAAAATTTATCGGGTCGGGACGCCCCGAGGGTAGAGAAGGGTGCAATGTTGCGAATATGGAATTTGGCCTCCATATCCGCTTGTAAATATTCCCCTATTTCCCCAATACTCCCCAACTATCCCCAATCCCCCATTCCCTAGTCCCATTGCCGGTAAATAACACTCTGTAGAACCGACCTTCCCCTTTTTCCCCCATTAAATGTCGTGCCCAGGTCCACCGCATCACACGTAGACAACTTTCGGACATCTTGCTAGTTATTCTTAGTCTATGTCAGTTAAGGACTCGTTTCCATTAATTATGACTCTTCGTTGCACCAGAATGTGATTATATGGCACCAGTAGTGAGTTTAGGACCTTTCCCATACCTCCTTCCATCTTCTTCCCCAAACAACAACAACAACAACTACAGCTACAACAACAACTACAACCACGGCGCGCGGGGGGAGTGTGCGTCCTCCCACCAGCTCGGTTAGCCGCCATGACCATGCGCTCCACGGGGTTACCACGAAGGGGCTGGATGTCAGCTCCTCGTCAAGGGCGGAGCCTGGTAAACCCCCCGCACGCACCCAATGAGAAGCAACGTGCCGATTCCACGAGGCGGAGCTAACGAGCCGAGGGCGTGTCACTCCCCGCCGGATATACGAAGCGACTCACCGGATGTGAGGTGAGATGCGCCCCCAGCTTGAAGAAGAGCAAGTCACTACCTCGAGCGCTGTGAGACCTCCCGCATCTCTGGACCGGACCGGGTCGATTCTGTCCCTGAGCCCAGGTGCACCTGGAGCCATCGATCCTGCCTTTCCTAGCCATCAATCCCCGTGTGAGTCAGCCTTTTGTCCCGTTTATCTGTCGTCTGTTGGGGTTAATATAAGATTGTGTCTAAGTGCTTGTCTTTCTATGCTGTACCTCTCGTCCCTGTAATCTGACCTTCCGAACGAATATAATCTCCTCCGGAGGTCTTGAGAACCGTATCCATGGTGTCGTGTCATTTTAATCCCAGCCGTGTGTCTTTTCCTTCATTGACCTAGCGTAGCGCGATTAGTCAACGTTCGGGTATAATCGGGTAACTTGTGCAGACGTGGTCATACCAAACCGCTCGGTAAATAACATCTAAGCCACGTCTGTAACAGTATTTAGTTTCCTCAAAAGTCATAGATGTGCTCTGGAGGGTGCGTGGTTACACATGTGTTTGTCCTCATCTGATGAAAAGTGTAGACACACTTAGTTGGAGGTGCATGTCTGTGCTAGTATCATTCATATCATCTGGGATTAAAGTGCACGTGTTTCTGGAGTGATGTGCATGCGATCATACCTTCAGAATGGAGGTCGGAAGGAAGTTGGAAAGTTCCTTCCAGAAAGAGTTGAAGAAGCCGAGGTTCTTCTGAGGAACAGGTTCCTGTGTTATGGACACATGAAAACAAGATTTGCGAATTAATCAAAGATATTGTACTGAAATAGTGATCAATGTTGAGGGTGAGGCGACACTCAGGCGAGCATTTTGTCCATATTTATTTGTTTTGAGATTAGTGGTGTTCCGTGTGGGAATGGACGAGTGGAATTCCATTCTATAGGAACAAGCGTTACGCCTCGGTCCCCTGTCGGGGAAGTGATGTGAGTTGACAAAGTGGTAGACGCAGAAAACATGCTATCATATTCGCTCACAAGGTTCAGACATACATGGGGGCGGCCATCTTGAATTTTGACGTGGCGACCCAATTTTCAATAGCGTTCTTCCTTATGCCTAGATACACCCACACACCAGATTAGAAGTTGGTACTTCGCTTATTTTTCAAGATATTCCGCTCACAAGGTTCAGACATACATGGCATGAGACATACATGGCGGCGGCCATCTTGGATTTTGACGTTGGTTGCACCCACACACCAAATTCGAATGCGGTGCTTCGCTTACCCACGCACGCACTCACGTACGCACGCACGCACGCACGCACGGACGGACGGACGGACGGAGGGGAAAACCATTGTCCCACTTTCGCTCCGCGGTGCGACGGGGTACAATTAACCACACAGGAGGAGTCATGATGTTTCAACCACACCAGGAAAGGCAAACTCATAGTCCCTTCTCTGATGGTATGTACCGGATTTTACTGACATGTGTGAGAGAGGAAAGGTTTCGTGACAATCCCACATCAGGGATTTGAATCTGGGATCGCAGCATCTTGACCACAGGTTCCAATTGGAACATCTAACATCCCAACCCAGAACAGATTTCTCCTCACTATCAGGAAAATGTGTTTGTGAAGGAATTCATGTTGCCATGCGGGAATAAAACCGAGAAGGTTGGAAGGCTGATGGAGATTTTTTTCTGAGAAGATGAATAGAAGGTCCCAGAGATGCTGCAGGCCAGGAACTAGAACATGAAATACGAATGCCAACACGAGTCAATGTGATTTCAACCCAAACTAACCAATACTCATCAAAGTGATTTCAACACAAACTATCCAATACTCGTCAAAGTGGTTTCAAAGGAATCTTCTTCTCCACACCACCTGCATATTTTCCATTCCTCTCACCACTCCCAACTTCTGCTCCTTTACCATTCTTTGGTTAGAACAGGTTAAGAATGCAGGTCTGACCCGAAATGGTGCAGGTGCTGTTCAGGGGCGGATTGAGTCTTGAATCGAAAGATCATCATCAAGATCTCCATGAATGAACCATAAATTTCTGGCAGATCCGATCGCTAAATTTAACGTTTATTGGACCATTTTATTATAAATTTCCTTCATAAATGAACAACTCATCCTCTGAAATATATAAATCTGTTGTTAACCTAATAACGTCCTCACAACACCCAAACGCGGGATGTCAGACATTGAGATGCTCGAAGGTTCTTCGGCAGGAGACGAACCATCCGTTCAACCACCTTAAGATACGGTGCCAAGTGTGAGTGTGTTACATCAAAACGCCGCAACTTCCACAAATTGAAAATTTCGAGGAACCATGCAATGACCACCGCACAGGACACATGTGGCCATTGGTGGTGCAGTCCAGAAGTAACGGATCAAACGGACGCCTCCGGTTCCTTTTCACTGGAAAGAGCCTGGAAAGTGTTTAGTTTCCTCAACAGTCATAGATGTGCTCTGGAGGTTGCGTGGTTACACATTTGTTTGTCCTCATCTGATGAAAAGTGTAGACACACTTAGTTGGAGGTGCATGTCTGTGCTAGTATCATTCATATCATCTGGGATTAAAGTGCACGTGTTTCTGGAGTGATGTGTATGCGATCATACCTTCAGAATGGAGGTCGGAAGGAAGTTGGAAATTTCCTTCCAGAAAGAGTTGAAGAAGCCGAGGTTCTTCTGAGGAGCAGGTTCCTGTGTTATGGGCACATGAAAACAAGATTTGAGCATTAATCAAAGATATTGTACTGAAATAGGGATCAATGTTGAGGGTGAGGGGACACTCAGGCGAGCATTTTGTCCATATTTATTTGTTTTGAGATTAGTGGTGTTCCGTGTGGGAATGGACGAGTGGAATTCCATTCTATAGGAACAAGCGTTACGCCTCGGTCCCCCGTCGGGGAAGTAATGTGAGTTGACAAAGTGGAAGACGCAGAAACATGCTATCATATTCGCTCACAAGGTTCAGACATACATGGAGGCGGCCATCTTGGATTTTGACGTGGCGACCCAATTTTCAATAGCGTTCTTCCTTATGCCTAGATACACACACACACCAGATTAGAAGTTGGTGCTTCGCTTATTTTTCAAGATATTCCGCTCTCAAGGTTCAGACATACATGGCGGCGGCCATCTTGGATTTTGATGTGGCGACCCAATTTTCAATAGGGTTCTTCCTTATGCCTGGATACACCCACACACCAGATTAGAAGTTGGTACTTCGCTTATTTTTCAAGATATTCCGCTCACAAGGTTCAGACCTTGTGTCCTTTCCTCCTGACAAGGTGGAAAAGTTTCTGTCAACCCTCGACTCGGATTCTGCAACTGGACCTGACGGCATCAGCCCACGGGTCCTAAAATCCTGTTCTTCCACTCTTTCACTCCCTCTCTCTGTTCTCTTCACCCTCTCTTTTGCTCAAGGTCATCTTCCATCTGCTTGGAAATCTGCCAACATCACCGCTTTGCACAAAAAAGGTGCAAGAACAGATCCCAGCAACTACAGACCAATCAGCCTTCTCCCAATTATCAGCAAAGTCATGGAATCCATCATTGCTTCAGATATGAAATCTTTCCTCTTCTCCAATGGCTTGATCTCTGATCATCAATTTGGTTTCAGACCTGGACACTCTACTCTGGACATGCTGCTTCTGCTTTCTCAACAATGGATGGAGGTCCTCAATGCCAAACAGGAAATTAGAGCTGTCTCCCTTGACATATCACGTGCCTTCGATACGGGCTGGCTCCCCGCTCTGCTCACCAAACTCTCCTCTTTTGGTATCCATGGAAATCTCCACGCATGGCTGGCAGACTTCCTCTCTAGTCGCAGTCAACGTGTGGCCCTGAATGGGTTTCTCTCATCTCCTCTTCCTGTTCAGGCTGGAGTTCCACAAGGCAGTGTTCTGGGTCTTGTGCTTTTTCTGGTCTTCATCAATGATCTCTCTGACTCACTTGAAAATCCTCTGTATCTCTATGCTGATGACTCTACTCTCTGTCGCTCCATTCTTCATCCCTCAGATCAGCAGTCTGCAGCCTCCTCACTCTCTGCAGACCTGGACAAAATCACAGACTGGGCAAACAAGTGGAACATGTCTTTCAATCCTGACAAATCTCACACTCTTACGATGTCTCTCCGAAAAGACCGACTGGACAACCCTCCCATCCACTTTCTGAATAATCCTCTCCAAGAAGTTCTGTCACTCAAGCTTTTGGGTCTCACTATCTGCCATGATCTTTCCTGGGAAAACCACATTTCAAATCTGGCCTCCAAAGCCAGTCGCCGACTGGGCATCCTCCGTCGTGCGAAGTCCTTCCTTTGCACACCTGAGCTCCTCACCACATACAAGGCTTTCATCCGCAGCTCAATGGAATACTGCTCTCCCCTCTGGGCTGGTGCTCCTGCCTCACACCTAGCTCGTCTTCACGCTGTTGAAACCAAAGCATTCAGAATCATTGGAATCTCCCGCGATGAAGCTAACTCCAAGGGCCTCTCACTCACTCACTGCAGGCAGGTTGGTGGTCTTTCCGTCTTCTACCGACTCCTCTCTGGCCTTGCCCCCCCAGCTCTCTCTGGGCTCTGTCCCGCAAATATTCCTGCAGGTCGCACAAGATCTGCCTGCAACCCTCTTATGGTTAAACTGCCAAAATCAAGACTCTCTGCTCACCTTCACTCCTTCATTCTTCTTTTCTCCCGCCTCTGGAACAAACTCCCTCACTCTCTTCAATCCCACTCCACCCTCCAGGTCTTTAAAACAGCTGTTCACCACCATCTCTTATCTTCCCCCATCGAAAACCTTGATCTTTTCTACCCCCGCTAATTTCACCCCAATTCCACTTTTTTGAAATTCCAACTTCTGTCCTGGAAGTCCTTGTGTTTTATACTTCTCCCCCCCCCCCCCCTTCCCACGCCTCCTCCCCCCAAGCCCTCTCCCTTCCACACATCTCCCTGCTCTCAAATGTTGTGTTTGTGTGCTTCCCCTTCTCTCCCCATCTTGTCTTCCGCTCCCTCTTTTTATATATTGTTGCGGATATGGGATTTGCATCCATCCATATCCGCTTGTAAATATTCCCCTATTTCCTCAATACTTCCCAACTCTCCCCAATCCCCCATTCCCTAGTCCCATTTGCTGTAAACAACACTCTGTAGACCCGACCTCCCCCTATTTCCCCCATTAAATGTCGTGCCCAGGTTCACCGCATCTCATGTAAGACAACTATAGGACATCTTGCTAGTTATTCTTAGTCTATGTCAGTTAAGGACTCGTTTCCATTAATTCTGACCCTTCGTTGCACCAGAATGTGATTGTATGGCACCGTTAGGAAGCTTAGGACCTCCCAATACCTCCCCGCAGCTCTTCCTCACAGTTCAACAACAACAACAACAACAACAACAAGCGCAGGGAGTGCGCGTCCTCACTCCGGCTTGGTTGGTAGGGGGTGTTGGGAGGGCACCAGGCCTTCCCAACGAGCCGCCATCGAACATGTGCTCGACGGGGTTACCAGACAGGGGCCCCCTGTCAGCTCCTCGTCAAGTGCGGAGCCCGGTAACCCCCGCACCCAATGGAAGCGGCGGACCAGCCCCAGTGGGGCGGAACCAACCAGCCGAGAGCGTGTCATTCCCCGCTGAGCATGCGCAGTGAGAGGGAGGTGACGTCAGATGCGCGCTGAGCTTGGAGCAAGCAAGACGTCCCCTCCGAGCGCTGTGACACCTCCCCGCATCTTCTGGACCGTGCTTTATCCTGTCCCCGAGCCAAGGTGCACCTTGTGCTATCAACCTACCTGTCCATTCCTGCCATCAATCCCTGTGTAAGTCTACCTTGTCCGTTTGTCCGTGCTCTGTCTGGGCTAAGATAAGACTGTATTTAAGTGCCCATCTCTTCTGTGTCTTTACCTCACTACCTTGTAATCTACCCCTTTTCTCCACCACTGTAATTATACCCTCCTCCGGAGGTCTTGAGAACTGTACCCCTTGCGTCGTTTCCTCTTTCCCAGTCGTCGTGTCCTTTCTTCCATTGATTTGACATAGCGCGATTTGGCCAACGTCTGGGTGAATCGGGTGAGTTGGGGAAGAATCGGGGAAACTGTTAGGTCGCGGCAATACCACCGCTCGGTAAATAACATCCTTAACCGCGTCCGTAACAACTGGTGTCGGGAGTGAGATACGGACCCGAAGCGCGCTTAACGCGCTCAAAATTACAAGTCACCGAAATTAGATTTTGTTTTACAAAAAAACCCGAATTTTGAAAGTCGCGCTATGGGAGATCAAGACGGCTGGGTTCCGGTAGAGGAGAGTGAGGCAGGGTCGATCCAGGACCAAATTGAGGGACATGAGGAGAGCGAAGCAGTGAGGGCGGCAGGTTCGCAAAATGGCGTCCTCGCGCACGAGGTTACGGGCGCGCAAAATGGCGCCTCGCACATGGCTACGGCGACCGCGCCCGCGACCGTAGCAGCGCCGCTGGTGGATTTGAACCTTTTTTTAATACAAATGAAGGCCCTTATGGACAAGAATAGTGAAGAAATGGAAAACAGAATGATGGGGGCCCTTATGGGACAAATGGGAGACCAAATTGGAGGTTTGAAACACAGTATGGGGGTGATGGGGGGCGAAATGGGGGGCAAAATGGGAGAAATGGGGGAACGGCTAGAAGCTAAATTTGAGGGGCTAGACAATAATTTTAAGGGATTAGACAAGAAATTTGAGGGGTTAGACAATGGGATAGAAGGGGTGAAACATGGGTTAACGGGGGTGGAAAATAGAATGGCCGCTCAAGAGAATCAAATGGAAGGGATGAAAAAGTGGTTAGAGGGGTTAGAAAACAGTATGGAAGGCAAATTGAGGGACATGAGGCACCAAGCGGAAAGGGAAGTTAAACAAATGGGGCAGCAGATAGAGGGGGTCAGAATGGGGGTAGAAACTAAATTGGATGCTCACAGGGAGGAAATGGAGCAGATGAGGGTGGCATCTGGGCAGGAGATGCAAGTGATGGGAGAGGATATCAGAAGAGGTGTGAGTGAGGAGGTCGGAGGAGTGCGCGAGGACGTGAGGCACTGTGAGGAGCGCATGGAGAAGGAGGTGAGAAAGGGGACTGTAAAATTGCAAGGTGGTATAGAGGAGTTGACGCTGGGAGTGGAACAGCTGACGGAGGGACAAAAAGAACTAACGGAGCAGGTTCAAAGGAACACTGCGGTATTAGGAGGGTTAAAAGCGACACAAAACGACATAAAAAATGACTTGATAGCGACACAGAGGCAATGTCAGATGGTACGTGAGGGACTGACAACGAGGTTGGACGAGGTGACAGAGGTAATGGAGACGAAGGACCGGCAGGTGAGGACGCACATGGAAACGGTCAAGGTAGCCTTAGAGGACGAACTTGAGGAGACGCACCGGGAAATAAAAGAGGTGAAGCAGAAATTAGAAGAAGTGGAAGAAGGGGTGAGCGAAATTAAGAAGCGACGGAGAGGGGATAAGAAAGAGGTAAAAGAGGAGGTAAAAGATTTGGTCCAAAGTCTGTGTTCGGATCGTGATGATGTGCTCATTAACCGGATGAGGGATTCGCAGGTGATGGAGGAGAAGCGAAGAGAAAAGATGTAAGTGGTGACCAATATGGTCGTGCGTATGATGCGCCAGGTGATTTAATGAGCTTGGGGGTCGAGATGGACCCGGGTGTTCGTGAGAGGCCGTTGGTGAAGTGTGCGACAGGTCTGGTGTGCGAAAAAAGAGGTGTGCGAGAATGTCCGACCATGGGGTGTGTGAGGAAAAAGTGCGCGCCGACCAGTGAGTGTGCTGTCGAGAGTGAGTCGGTCGTAGCGCGTGTGCGAGGGAGCACATGGAAGCGCGTAGTGAGGAGTGTTACGGAGGGTGTAAAGGGAGAATGCACGCCTGTGGTGAGTGTTACAGAGGATGTAACAGGAGAGGGTGCGCGAGAAAGGTGTGTAACGGACAGGTGCATGAGGAAAGAGTGCGCTGTCGAGAGTAAGGGTGAGTGCGCTGTCAAGAGTGGTGGTGAAAGTAGTAAGAGTGACACGGAGCATGAGTTGGTGGTGGCAGGTGAGAGAGGATGTACACCTGGAATGGAAGGATGCACACCTGGAATGGTAGAGCGTGTGTGGGAATGCACACTTGAATTGGTAGTGAGGCACGTGGTTGGGTGTGCGAGTGAGAGCACACCTGTGATTGTCACAGAGGAGGTGACCGAGAAGGGGGCGCGAAGAGGTGTGTTGGTGAGGTGTGCGAGCGACGAATGTGTGCCAAGGTGTTCGGTGGTCAGGTGTGTGACCAAGTCTGTGGGCGGAATGAGTGTACCTGGGTGTGTTAGAGAAGGTACGACCAAGAGCAGGGAGACGGCTGGATGTATGAGCAAGAAAGGGGTAGCGTATGCGTGTAAGCATGCAGGTGAGGCATCGACGGTAACCGGGTTAGCGGTTAGAGCGACATAGCCGAATCGGGCCCTCGGTGCGTGCCGGGCGTCACGTGCCGCGAGGACCAGCGGGGATCCGAACCACGGCGGTTTCGAAAGAACCGCCGTACGCAATCCACGCCGGGCCGCGCTTTGAACGGCCGCGTCCGTGCGCCACGAAGCGGAGCGGGCAGCCCGATAGGAAGGGTCGTCATGGCGACCACTTTTTGTTGAGGCTTTCCGGCAGGTCGAGATCGGGCTATTGGATGGCTCCGCACCGAGGTGGTGCGTGGGATCACGGCCCGGGTAAGCCCCCGTCCCTGCACCGAGTGCCGGACGCATCCAGCCGCCGGCACCAAACAACCCGCATTCATTGCTTGGCTGTACGAAGCCGGGCTGTGGACGTGAATTGGCGCACCGAGAGGATCTAATAAGTAGACGGGTGATGAGGTTAGTGTTTTGGACCCAAAATTAGAAAAAGGCGAAATTTGATGATTGGTACGATGATTGGCAGATGATTGGCAAAATTTTTGATTGGCTGAAATTTGGTGAGCCAAATTGATAGTGGGGGCAAATGCGCTATAGTTTATGGGGTGTATGGCAGTGGAAACTAGCCCGGGTGGGTTAGGATATTGTGTGTAGGGACCTAGAAGATGACCTTAGGTGACGTTAAGATTAGGTAGTGACAATGACACATGTAGTGGGGACGCAGAGAGGGTAGTGTGGATGATAATGACGTGGTATGTGCTTAGTTTAAAGGGAAGACGGGGAGCACTAAGTTAGCAGGGCAACAGGTAGTTTAGATGATGCCGTGTGAGTGTTGGAGGTGTATTCAGAGGAACGATTGCGAGTGTACAAGTGATGAATGAGAGAGCATTGCGGATGAGTGTCATGGTGAGTAGTGAGTGTTGTGGATCAGCGCGAATGCGCTTGGGGGAGAGAAGGGTGCAGGCGGCACCAAGTATGAGAGCACAGGTGTGCAAGTACAGGTGTGTGGAATATATGGAGCAGAGAATGAGTGGTGTGGAGAGAGTTGGAGTAAGTGGTACGGAGTGGTGTGCATGGTGCGAAGGTGTGGATGGGGGAAGAGTGGACCCCTTTCACGAGTACCCGGGGAGGGTAGTTTAAAGAGTAGTTAGAAGGTATAGGTAAATTGTGGTTGGATATTGGCATCTGTGGTGCGGGTGGAAGAATGATGATTGGATGGGTGCATTAGTGTTGTGGAAATGGCTGGGCGTGTAGCCTGTTAGTGTGTGTAGTTGGTTTGGGCACTCCACCACTGTGAGGATGTCGGCCAGGTGAGGCCGCAGGTGGGCTCTGGGAGCCGGTAGTTGTGGATGGGGCCCGAGGATCCGGAGGACGGACCCGGGTAGCCCAGTGCCAGAGGGCACCGAGGGGTGACAGAGCCAGGAGGGGCCTTCCCCAGTTAGTTAGGTTAGGGTGAGGAGCAGGTGAGCTCGGGTGGCAACTGCAGTGGTGGAGGTGTGCAGGTGGGTAGACCTGCTGGGAGAGCTACACGTCGCAGCCCAGAAATTGTGCAAGGGCACCGGGAGATGAATCGGGGGAGTGAGACCCCAAATTGAGAAGCACCACAGTTTGGTCAATGGGAATTGGTTTTTAGAACCCATAGTGTAAGTTGGCCAATGGATTGGCAGGGAAAGACCCCGGGTAGTGTAAAGTGTGTTAATGTCATTTAGGAAATAGTTAGGATTGATGAACCTGTCGCACCATACGCAGCCACTTACCTGAGGTGATGATGATGACTCCACACCTGTGTTTTCTTTGTTTTGTGTTGCAGGAAAGGAGAATTACTGTTTGGATTTGTGAGACGCATCGCGACGTGGATGAGACATTGGGGTGATTCCATCTCTCCCTCCTTAGGAGGGACTGATGATGAATTGGTGATGGCAGATTTTGATGTTGAGTTGGAGATGGCAAATTTTGATGAGAGTTGGAAATGGCAAATTTGATTGGTTAGGAGGGAGAGAAGACGAATTTGGTTTATGGGAGGAACGGGGAAGACAGTAGGGACGTTTGTTGATGTGTAAAGTAGATGTTTATGGGTAGTGTTGTGTTTTGTGGATACAGTAAGGGGTAAGGGAGGGGCAATGTAGGTTACCTGGTGGGGGGGGGGGGGCGTACGGTAGGAACGTACCTGTCTCACCTGGTTCCCATGTGCCCCCAGTGTGCATTACCTTGAATTGCGTGCACTTTTGCGCCCTTACCACCTTACTCACTTGTCTTCTTTTGTCTCCCACCTCCGAGGATCTGGCTTTGGGGCAGAGAGAGGAGAGAGAGGTGCTGGCTCCGCAGATGTGGGCCTGTACTTCCGCTGCTTGCTGCCTGGATCGATACACCATATGGACCGCAATTTTTGTGGCCGCCCACCATGGACCGCAGTTCTTTTGCGGGCAAGCACCACCCGTTGATGGACCTCTGGGTCAACGTGGCACCTATGCCATACAGGTGAACCACTTTTAGTTGGCCCCCCTGACGGCCACAATTAAGAAATGGACGCGGTTGGCGCCTTTCTTTATTTCTAAAGAAGCCAGAAGGCCAAGTGCACTCCATGAAGGCAAGACCAGCGGCAGAACATCGGCCGGCTGCGACACCACCGGTGACCATGGACACTTGATTGTGCATTTTTATGAACACTTTATTGGTGCACCGGATGGTGCTGACTGTGCGTAATGGGGTGGTGCTTTTGGTGCTTGGACGGGGTGCTCTGCACATTATTAAAGGCCGTAGGGCCACAGGGCACTCGTGGGCTGGTGTATCGATGCTGGCATGCGTGCTCTCCCTATGCATAATATCTGCATGTGTTCCTCAAAGAACAGGTCCTGGATCGTAGTGTAAATATCAGTCTTGTATAAATGATGCTCCCTACCGGCTGTATGTTTAGTTTGAGGATGCTTTCCGCGATTCGGTTATCCTGTGGGTGTGTTTCTGTTAGGAGAAGGGTGCAACGTCGCAGGGGGACATATTTACTCATTTGTGAACATCTGTAAAACTGTCGCACTCAGGGTTGAGTTAATAGTAGAGGGAACTACATCTGAGTGCCACACTAAAGTAGGTAAAAATTTATCGGGTTGGGACGCCCCGAGGTAGAGAAGGGTGCAATGTTGCGGATATGGGATTTGCATCCATCCATATCCGCTTGTAAATATTCCCCTATTTCCTCAATACTTCCCAACTCTCCCCAATCCCCCATTCCCTAGTCCCATTTGCTGTAAACAACACTCTGTAGACCCGACCTCCCCATATTTCCCCCATTAAATGTCGTGCCCAGGTTCACCGCATCTCATGTAAGACAACTATAGGACATCTTGCTAGTTATTCTTAGTCTATGTCAGTTAAGGACTCGTTTCCATTAATTCTGACCCTTCGTTGCACCAGAATGTGATTGTATGGCACCGTTAGGAAGCTTAGGACCTCCCAATACCTCCCCGCAGCTCTTCCTCACAGTTCAACAACAACAACAACAACAACAACAAGCGCAGGGAGTGCGCGTCCTCACTCCGGCTTGGTTGGTAGGGTGTGTTGGGAGGGCACCAGGCCTTCCCAACGAGCCGCCATCGAACATGTGCTCGACGGGGTTACCAGACAGGAGCCCCCTGTCAGCTCCTCGTCAAGGGCTGAGCCCGGTAACCCCCGCACCCAATGGAAGCGGCGGACCGGCCCCAGTGGGGCGGAACCAACCAGCCGAGGGCGTGTCACTCCCCGCTGAGCATGCGCAGTGAGAGGGAGGTGACGTCAGATGCGCGCTGAGCTTGGAGCAAGCAAGACGTCCCCTCCGAGCGCTGTGACACCTCCCCGCATCTTCTGGACCGTGCTTTATCCTGTCCCCGAGCCAAGGTGCACCTTGTGCTATCAACCTACCTGTCCATTCCTGCCATCAATCCCTGTGTAAGTCTACCTTGTCCGTTTGTCCGTGGTCTGTCTGGCCTAAGATAAGACTGTATTTAAGTGCCCATCTCTTCTGTCTTTACCTCACTACCTTGTAATCTACCCCTTTTCTCCACCACTGTAATTATACCCTCCTCCGGAGGTCTTGAGAACTGTACCCCTTGCGTTGTTTCCTCTTTCCCAGTCGTCATGTCCTTTCTACCATTGATTTGACATAGCGCGATTTGGCCAACGTCTGGGTGAATCGGGTGAGTTGGGGAAGAATCGGGGAAACTGTTAGGTCGCGGCAATACCACCGCTCGGTAAATAACATCCTTAACCGCGTCCGTAACAATATTTTGTTTGTCTGGTTGATTTGTTTGTGAAGTAAATGTTAGCTCTTTCACGAGCCTCGATTCAGTATACAAAAAAAAAGAAGAAAAAAAAAAGACATACATGGCGGTGGCCATCTTGGATTTTGATGTGGCGACCCAATTTTCAATAGGGTTCTTCCTTATGCCTAGATACACCCACACACACCAGATTAGAAGTTGGTACTTCACTTATTTTTCAAGATATTTTGCTCACAAGGTTCAGACATTTATATGGCGGTGGCCATCTTGGATTTTGACGTGGCGACCCAATTTTCAATAGGCTTCTTCCTTGTGCCTAGATACACCCAAACACCAGATTAGAAGTTGGTACTTCGCTTATTTTTCAAGATATTCCGCTCACAAGGTTCAGACATACATGGCATGAGACATACATGGAGGCGGCCATCTTGGATTTTGGCGTGGGTTGCACCCACACACCAAATTAGAATGCGGTCCTTCGCTTACCCACGCCCGCACTCACGTACGCACGCCCGCACGCACGGACGGACGGACGGAGGGGAAAACCATAGTCCCACTTTCGCTCCTCGGTGTGACGGGTACAATTAACCACACAGGAGGAGTCATGATGTTTCAACCACACCAGGAAAGGCAAACTCATAGTCCCTTCTCTGATGGTATGTACCGGATTTTACTGACATGTGTGAGAGAGGAAAGGTTTCATGACAATCCCACATCAAGGATTTGAACCTGGGATCACAGCATCCTGACCACAGGTTCCAATTGGAACATCTAACATCCCAACCCAGAACAGATTTCTCCTCACTGTCAGGAAAATGTGTTTGTGAAGGAATTAATGATGCCATGCGGGAATAAAACCGAGAAGGGTGGAAGGCTGATGGAGATTTTTTTCTGAGAAGATGAATAGAAGGTCCCAGAGATGCTGCAGGCCAGGAACTATGTTAGATGTTAGATGTTAGATGTTAGATGTTCCAACACATGTCCAGAAACATGAAATACGAATGCCAACACGAGTCAATGTGATTTCAACCCAAACTAACCAATAGTCATCAAAGTGGTTTCCAAGGAATCTTCTTCTCCACACCACCTGCATATTTTCCATCACTCTCACCACTCCCAACCTCTGCTCCTTTACCATGCTTTGGTTAGAACAGGTTAAGAATGCAGGTCTGACCCGAAATGGTGCAGGTGCTGTTCAGGGGCGGACTGAGTCTTGAATCGAAAGATCATCATCAAGATCTCCATGAATGAACCATAAATTTCTGGCAGATCAGTTCGCTAAATTTAACCTTTCGTGGACCATTTTATGATAAATTTCCTTCATAAATGAACAACTCATCCTCTGAAATATATAAATCTGTTGTTAAGCTAATAACGTCCTCACAACACCCAAACGCGGGATGTCAGACATTGAGCTGCTCAAAGGTTCTTCGGCAGGAGACGAACCATCCGTTCAACCACCTTAAGATACGGTGCCAAGTGTGAGTGTGTTACATCAAAACGCCGCAACTTCCACAAATTGAAAATTTCGAGGAAGCATGCAATGACAACCGCACAGGACACATGTGGCCAGTGGTGGTGCAGTCCAGAAGTAAGGGATCAAACGGACGCATCCGGTTCCTTTTCACTGGAGAGCCTAGAAAGTACTTAGTTTCCTCAACAGTCATAGATGTGCTCTGGAGGGTGCGTGGTTACACATGTGTTTGTCCTCATCTCATGAAAAGTGTAGACACACTTAGTTGGAGGTGCATGTCTGTGCTAGTATCA
Source organism: Myxine glutinosa (assembly GCF_964187855.1). Lineage (NCBI taxonomy): Eukaryota > Metazoa > Chordata > Myxini > Myxiniformes > Myxinidae > Myxine > Myxine glutinosa. The sequence continues at coordinate 186,967,480 of NC_136262.1, read as the reverse complement.
TTTATATCATCTGGGATTAAAGTGCGCGTGTTTCTGGAGTGATGTGTATGCGATCATACCTTCAGAATGGAGGTCGGAAGGAAGTTGGAAAGTTCCTTCCAGAAAGAGTTGAAGAAGCCGAGGTTCTTCTGAGGAACAGGTTCCTGTGTTATGGGCACATGAAAACAAGAGTTGAGAATTAATCAAAGATATTGTACTGAAATAGTGATCAATGTTGAGGGCGAAGGGACACTCAGGCGAGCATTTTGTCCATATTTATTTGTTTTGAGATCAGTGGTGATCTGCGTTGGAAGGTACGAGGGCAATTCCATTCTATAGGAACAAGCGTTCCGCCTCGGCCTGGTTGGCCATGTCACTCAATGGTGAAGAATCACTTTTAAAATTCTGCTATCTGGATCCTGATCCGGATCTTCTCCAAAATTGAATTGATTCTTCTTTGACATACACACAACCTGTCCAACAAGTTTCGTCCAAATCCATCCACAACTTTTTTGAAATATCCTGCTATGTATCGTTTATCGCCCTTTCTCCCAATGGTGAAGAATCACTTAGAAATTAAATAATTGTCAGGATGACCCAACCATACCAGGAAAGGTAAACTCATAATCCCTTCTCTTATCATCATCTCCTCTCCTATCGAGGTAAACATCCTTTCCTGACCCCGGGACACATTTATTTCTCTCCATTCTATCAAGGGCGTTTGGGGAGGTGATGCTTTTCCTAGTTTGCATTTTGATGCCCATTAGCCACCTTCACATCACCAAAAATTTTCAATTCCTCTCACCGCTCCCTACCTGGTGTCCGCCTGATGGTCGGAAGGCCGATGTGGGGGGGGGGGGGGGGGGGGGGGGAGGAGGATTGGGGATGCGTGTTTACATTCCACCCACTTTAATTTTGAGGTGGGGTGGCCTATAGAATCATACTCCTTACTGCATGTACTATCTTGGGTCCTTCCTTCCTTCTTTCTTCCTTTTTAATTTCTTCATCTGTCTCTAAATGCAAAAATCATTTTAAGTGAATTCGATCTTATTTTAACTGAAAATTAATACTTTGGTTTGTCCCTGGCCTAAGAAAATTTCATTATTTTTCTTTTTGTCAGAAATTTATAATGTTGTTGCAAACACATTGGATAATTTTAGTGTTTCAAACGATTATAATTGTTGTTTTATATTGTCTGTAAAATCAACTTAGGATGAAATGACATTAACCCGACTAGTGAGGTACCCGTGCTACGCACGGGTGGGAGGCCACAAGCAACCAGACAATGCAGAAACGGCGAATGCTAAAGCATGAAACCAATAAATTCCACATTCCTGTAGCACCTTCAATCGCATGTCAGACATGCACAGCAAGTTCGTGAAGGACTTCCATGAAAAACGTACCCTTTCGCAAACAAACGGGTACGTTCACGTATAGAAACATCGATCGTGGGTCCGTGGCGAATCTGCATATAGCGATCCGCGAATTTTACGTTTAGAAAGTAGAAACCGTCACGGTATTTCGTCATTCACTTGAACTAGATATCTCTTTTTCATTCCAAACAGCATAACTCCAATCACAAATTAATCACAAAATAAACTTTTAACAACATTGTTAATGTTTCCTTCATTGTAAATCTACCAAGTCAACAGTTAAAAGGATTTTGAGACGATAGGTGTTACAGCCTTGGCAAGATCGATGGAGACAGCGATTTGTTAGCTTATACACCGCCCAAATAGCTGTGTGGAATTCTCTCATGTAGAGATTAAACCCACATCGTTTGAACTTTGGCCGAGGTCATTATTTACTTTTAATGAAATTTATATACGAATCAAAAAGAAGATAATTGGTTTTGGGTCGTCCTTTCTGCATATCTCGTGGGATTGTGAGTTGGAGAGACGACCGTGATGGCGGGAGGGGGTTGGCATCTCTCAAGCAGGGATTCAACCCATGTCCTTATAAAAGGTCTTTGTCCGAGGTCATTATTTTTAACTGTATGTTTTCATTCGTCAGGTTGCGATCGGTGCAGCCGTTTGTGCGGCACCCGGGAAAATAACGTTATGCAGAAGTCCAAACCTGAAAATGCTGGAGGCCAAAGCTGAAATTGGGAAAACAATACAGCCTATTTTCCTCCAGGAGATCCCAGGATTACCCACCGAAAATATCGTTGCGATCGGTTCAGCCGTTTTTGCGGTACCTTCGAACGGACGAACAGACAGACGGACGGACATTTGGTGAATGATGGTAAGATAATGCACTCGATGGGCCTGGGAGGCCTTGCAGCTTTTTCTTTTGGAATAACTTTATGATGAAAACGTTGATCTGCATGATCTTTCCTGGAAGCTCCTATAAAGTGGTGAGATATTCCTGTGTTGTTTGTAAAAAAAAAAAAATTCGTTCGGTTCCGAGTAAAAAGTTCAATTCATAACACGACTCCAACGCCCAGTTCGTTATCAGCGTTATTTTCATCTCCCTCATTTGCATGACAATAGTTATCGTTCCCGTGAATGTTGTAAACACTGAATCGTGTTCACGAGTCATCTGTGACGTCATCTCGTCAGTGCAGCTTCCCATTATCTTGTGGTTTGTGAGTTTTTCTTGACTTCGCGTTGGTTGTTTCGCCACCTTGACTCTTCGATTCATTGAACTTCAATTCCTTTGAACAAAGATTTGGTTGAAATCGGACCATCGGGCAACCACCGCCTTACCCACCTCTGCTCCTTTACCATCGTTTGGCTATAACAGGTTGAGAATGCAGATCTGACCCGAATGAGTAACGGGTACAAGTGCTGATCAGGGACCAGTTCAGGGCAAGTCGGATCTTGAATCGAAAGATCATCACCAAGATCTCCATTAATGAACATGAATTTTCTGTCAGCTCCGATCGCTAAATTTAACCCTTCGTGGCCCATTTTATGATAAATTTACTTCATAAATGATCAACTCATCTTACTATAATTCACCAAATGTCCGTCTGTCTGTTCGAAGGTACCGTAAAAACTGCATATGTGTATATACATATGCTACATATGTATGTGTCCATATGTATGTATGTGTCCATATGTATGTGTATATACATATGTGCTACATATGTGTATGTGTATATGCATGTGTCGGTGTACATGTGTGTGTACGTGTGCGTGCATATGTGTGTGGATGTGTATGTGTGTTTGCGTGTGTGTGTATATATGTGTGTGTGTATGTGTATATGTGTATGTGTGTCGGTGTACGTGTGTGTGTGTGTGTGTGTGTGTGTGTGTGTATGAATAAGAGAGAGACCGAATTGTGAGATACAGAAATGAAAAAACGAGGTGTGTGTGTGTTATTGTGAAACTGCATGTGCAGCATCTAACTCAATATGTCGAAATGTCACACACGTCCATGCCCGTGGGTTCCCACGGGTGACCCCACTAGTCTTACTATAATTCACCAAATGTCCATCTGTCTGTTCGAAGGTACCGTAAAAACTGCTGAACCGATCGCAAAGATATTTTGGGTGGGTAATCCTGGGACCCCAGTGAGTCAAATAGGCTATTTAATTTTCCCAATTTCAGCTTTAGTCTCCAGCATTCTCAGGTTTGGACTCACGCATAACATTTGCGTTCGCATAACGTTCATTGTTCTCATTGTGATGATGTTGTTTTCCCGGGTGCCGCACAAACGGCTGCACCGATCACTGCACGGCTGCACCGATCGAACTCGGTGACCTCGGACAAAGACCTTTTATATTTTACTAGCAGAAGTACCCGGCATTGCCGGGCGGGGGAGGGGAGGGGAACGGGGGGAGAGCGAGCCCCTTGGTAAAGCGAGCGATTTTTTTTTTCATAGCGTCATAGCGTTTCATAGCGTCATAGCGATTATTTTTTTCATAGCGTCATAGCGTTCATAGCGTCATCGCGTTCATATCGTTCACTGCGTCATAGCGATTTTTTTTTCCATAGCGTCATAGCGTCATAGCGTTCATAGCGTTTCATAGCGTCATATCGTTCATAGCGTCATAGCGTTCATAGCATCATCACGTGATCGCTCTGAGCGAATCAGCGCCCACCTGCTCTGATTCCGTGCGCTGAAATGCGCTGAGGTAAATATGAATAAAAAATATGGATCGTCAAATATTTTGAGTTCGGCCATGTTCGTCCCAGGCGCAATGGCCATGTCTATGCCAAATATCAAGCACGTAAGCCTCTCCGTTTAGGAGTCTATCGGTAACATCACACACACACACACACACACACACACACACACACACACACACACACACACACACACACACACACACACACAAACTGTGTTTTATATATATAGATAAGGACACGGGTTGAATCCCTGCTTGAGAGAATTCTAACACATTTCAACTGAAGGAAACATGTATCGGGAGTACATACGACATAGCGATTGTGAACATGATTAGTTTAATCTCCACATGAGAGAATTCAACAGAGCTATTTGGGCGGTGAATACGCCAACAGATCGCTGTCTTCATCGATCTTGCCAAGGCCATAACAGCTATCGGCTCAAAATCCTTTTAACTGTTGATTTGGAAGTTTTTACAATGAAGGAAACACGTATCGGGAGTGCATATGGCACCGGGAGGACTAACTGCACACGTCTTCAGGATCAAGCTTAAATCTCTCATGGCGGATCTGAAGAGCGCAATGCTTGGAGAAGTGGTGGGCACCTTCGGCATGAAGGAGGATCAGAAACGTGGACTCCCACACTGCCACATCCTGCTCATACTTGCCCCCGCATTACTTTATTTTCCCGGGTGCCGCACAAACGGCTGCACCGATCGAGATTTAACGGATGTTTATATAAATCGTTTAAAAGAAAAAAAGCCTTCAATTTCTGATATTTAGCCTTTTCATTTGGGCCTCCCAATTGAAGCCCCGCCCATAGGGCAGGTACCGTTGCTAGTCTTCTGAAATATATAAACCTGTTCTTCACCTCATAACGTTCTGACAACAATTAAATGCGGGATGTCAGACTGTGAACTTGTCGAAGGTTCCACCACAGGAGACGAACCGTCAGTTCAAACCTCAGGAAAAGGGCGTCAAGTTTGAATGCGTTACCGCATGATGCCATGACGAGGACACGTCGCAAATGCAGACTCTGGAAATCTTCCAGAGACACGCAAAGAGCACCGCACAAAGTGGACATTTTTCTGGAGTTTAGTTTTTGTGAAAAAGGGAAACGAACGAGTCGGAAAGACGGAACCTTCTCGGTACTTGAAGAACACATGAAGGACACGATATGAACTTTGACGCATGCGGCAATTTGTCCCATGAAGCCTCCATTACATCAACACCACATCAATATAATCTACAACATTGAACGGAGAACTCGGTCGATAAATGTCTGAGGAAACGCGTGAAGAAACCGTCCGTTTAAAACTCACCTCTTTGAAGATGTCACCCCGTCCATGGTGGTAAATGGGGTGAAAGATAGTAATTGTAGATAGTACAAGCAAAAAGAGCACAATGAGACACGACACAACCTTCATGTTTCGCTTCTCACGAACAATGGGAGGAACAGCGATTGTGCGTTCAATTATATATACCGAGAGCAATTGTAACCATGGAGACAGAGAGTACAACGGATAACTAGATCGGAACAGTTTCATGCTAATGGTAAAAACTTTGCTTTAAAACAAGATAATTCACAATTAAAAGAATTAACATTTCCTGGATGAACACTTTTACTTATAAACGGCTGCTTTCATATTTAATTTTCATTTATATCCTTCAATTGAACGAGTAAGGCAACATTTTCATTCCCATTAAATAATTCATTCTGACTTGGTTCATCGCCATGGCAATGGATGTTCATTGAACAGAATTTCATTCCTGATGTTTTTCAACCATTAAATCTGTAAATAACCCCAGAACAAAAACAAATAAACAGGAGTGTGTGGGCTGCACCCAAACGCAGGATGTCCGACATTGAGCTGCTCGAAGGTTCTTCGGCAGGAGACGAACCATCCGTTCAACCACCTTAAGATACGGTGCCAAGTGTGAGTGTGTTACATCATAACGCCACAACTTCCACAAATTGAAAATTTCGAGGAACCATGCAATGACCACCGCACAGGACACATGTGGCCATTGGTGGTTCAGTCAAGAAGTAATGGATCAAACGGACGCCTCCGGTTCCTTTTCACTGGATAGGAGAGCCTGGAAAGTATTTAATTTCCTCAAAAGTCATAGATGTGCTCTGGAGGGTGCGTGGTTACACATGTGGTTGTCCTCATCTGATGAAAATTGTGGACACACTTAGTTGGAGGTGCATGTCTGTGCTAGTATCATTTATATCATCTGGGATTAAAGTGCGCGTGTTTCTGGAGTGATGTGTATGCGATCATACCTTCAGAATGGAGGTCGGAAGGAAGTTGGAAACTTCCTTCCAGAAAGAGTTGAAAAAGCCAGGGTTCTGATGAGGAACAGGTTCCTGTGTTATGGGCACATGAAAACAAGATTTGAGAATAAATCAAAGATATTGTACTGAAATAGTGATCAATGTTGAGGGTGAGGGGACACTCAGGTGAGCATTTTGTCCATATTTATTTGTTTTGAGATCAGTGGTGATCTGCGTAGGAATGTATGAGTGGAATTCCATTCTATAGGAATTAACCACACAGGAGGAGTCATGATGTTTCAACCACACCAGGAAAGGCAAACTCATAGTCCCTTCTTTGATGGTATGTACCGGATTTTACTGACAGGTGTGAGAGAGGAAAGGTTTGCTGACAATCCCACATCAGGGATTTGAATCTGGGATCGCAGCATCTTGACCACAGGTTCCAATTGGAACATCTAACATCCCAACCCAGAACAGATTTCTCCTCACTATCAGGAAAATGTGTTTGTGAAGGAATTAATGTTGCCATGCGGGAATAAAACCGAGAAGGTTGGAAGGCTGATGGAGATTTTTTTTTTCTGAGAAGATGAATAGAAGGTCCCAGAGATGCTGCAGGCCAGGAACTAGAACATAAAGTACCATTACCAACACTAGTCAATGTGATTTCAACCCAAACTAACCAACACGAGTCAATGTGATATAAACCCAACTTAACCAACACTCGGCAATGTGATTTCAACCCAAACTAACCAATACTTGTTAAAGTGATTTCAACCCAAACTGACCAATACTCGTCAAAGTGATTTCAACCCAAACTAACTAATACTCTTCAAAATGATTTCATACCAAACAAAACACTACTCATCAAAGTGATTTCAACACAAACTAACCAATACTCATCAAAGTGATTTCTACCTAAACTAACCAATACTCGTCAAAGTGATTTCAACCCAAACTAACCAATACTTGTTAAAGTGATTTCAACCCAAACTAACCAATACTCGTCAAAGTGATTTCAACCCAAACCAACCAATACTTGTTAAAGTGATTTCAACCCAAACTGACCAATACTCGTCAAAGTGATTTCAACCCAAACTAACTAATACTCTTCAAAATGATTTCATACCAAACAAAACACTACTCATCAAAGTGATTTCTACCTAAACCAACCAACACTCATCAAAGTGATTTCAACCCAAACTAATCAATACTTGTGAAAGTGATTTCAACCCAAACTGACCAATACTCGTCAAAGTGATTTTAACACAAACTAGCCAATACTTGTTGAAGTGATTTCAACCCAAACTAACCAATACTCGTCAAAGTGTTTTTTTTTTTGTTCGTTTGTTTTTATTGTGAACTGAATCGAAGCTCGTGAAAGAGCTAACATTTATTTCACAAACAAATCAACCAGACAAACAAAATATATAAAAAGAGGGAGCGGAAGACAAGATGGGGAGAGAAGGGGAAGCACACAAACATAACATTTGAGAGCAGGGAGATGTGTGGGAAGGAGAGGGCTTGGGGGGGGGGGTGGGAAGGGGGGGGGGGGTGAGAGAAGTATAAAACACAAGGACACCAAGGACTTCCAGGACAGAAGTTGGTATTTCAAAAAAGTGGAATTGGGGTGAAATTCGTAGGGGTAGAAAAGATCAAGGTTTTGGATGGGGGAAGATAAGAGATGGTGGTGAACAGCTGTTTTAAAGACCTGGAGGGTGGAGTGGGATTGAAGAGAGTGAGGGAGTTTGTTCCAGAGGTGGGAGAAAAGAGGAATGAAGGAGTGAAGGTGAGCAGAGAGTCTTGATTTTGGCAGTTTAACCATAAGAGGGTTGCAGGCAGATCTTGTGCGACCTGCAGGAATATTTGCGGGACAGAGCCCAAACTAACCAATACTTGTTAAAGTGATTTCAACCCAAACTGACCAATACTCGTCAAAGTGATTTCAACCCAAACGAACTAATACTCTTCAAAATGATTTCATACCAAACTAACCAATACTCGCAAAAGTGATTTCAACACAAACGAACCAAACCTGTTGAAGTGATTTTAACACAAACTAACCAATACTTGTCAAGGTGATTTCAACCCAAACTAACCAATACTCATCAAAGTGATGGTTACACATGTGGTTGTCCTCATCTGATGAAAACTGTGGACACACCACTTAGTTGGAGGTCCATGTCTGTGCTCGTATCATTTATATCATCTGGGATTAAAGTGCGCGTGTTTCTGGAGTGATGTGTATGCGATCATACCTTCAGAATGGAGGTCGGAAGGAAGTTGGAAATTTCCTTCCACAAAGACCTGAAAAAGCCAGGGTTCTTCTGAGGAACAGGTTCCTGTGTTATGGGCACATGAAAACAAGATTTGAGAATTAATCAAAGATATTGTACTGAAATAGTGATCAATGTTGAGGGTGAGGGGACACTCAGGCGAGCATTTTGTCCATATTCATTTGTTTTGAGATCAGTGGTGATCTGCGTAGGAATGTACGAGGGGAATTCCATTCTATAGGAATTAACCACACAGGAGGAGTCATGATGTTTCAACCACACCAGGAAAGGCAAACTCATAGTCCCTTCTTTGATGGTATGTACCGGATTTTACTGACAGGAGTGAGAGAGGAAAGGTTTGCTGACAATCCCACATCAGGGATTTGAATCTGGGATCGCAGCATCTTGACCACAGGTTCCCATAGGAACATCTAACATCCCAACCCAGAACAGATTTCTCCTCACTATCAGGAAAATATGTTTATGAAGGAATTAATGTTGCCATGCGGGAATAAAACCGAGAAGGTTGGAAGGCTGATGGAGATTTTTTTTTCTGTGAAGATGAATAGAAGGTCCCATAGATGCTGCAGGCCAGGAACTAGAACATAAAGTACCATTACCAACACTAGTCAATGTGATTTCAACCCAAACTAACCAACACGAGTCAATGTGATATAAACCCAACTTAACCAACACTCGGCAATGTGATTTCAACACAAACTAACCAATACTTGTTAAAGTGATTTCAACCCAAACTGACCAATACTCGTCAAAGTGATTTCATACCAACCAAAACACTACTCATCAAAGTGATTTCAACACAAACTAACCAATACTCATCAAAGTGATTTCTACCTAAACTAACCAATACTCGTCAAAGTGATTTCAACCCAAACTAACCAATACTTGTTAAAGTGATTTCAACCCAAACTAACCAATACTCGTCAAAGTGATTTCAACCCAAACTAACCAATACTTGTTAAAGTGATTTCAACACAAACTGACCAATACTCATCAAAGTGATTTCAACCCAAACTAACTAATACTCTTCAAAATGATTTCATACCAAACAAAACACTACTCATCAAAGTGATTTCAACACAAACTAACCAATACTCATCAAAGTGATTTCTACCTAAACCAACCAACACTCGTCAAAGTGATTTCAACCCAATCTAACCAATACTTGTTAAAGTGATTTCAACCCAAACTGACCAATACTCGTCAAAGTGATTTTAACACAAACTAGCCAATACTTGTTGAAGTGATTTCAACCCAAACTAACCAATACTCGTCAAAGTGGTTTTTTTTTTGTTCGTTTGTTTTTTTTGTCTACTGAATCGAGGCTCGTGAAAGAGCTAACATTTATTTCACAAACAAATCAACCAGACAAACAAAAGATATAAAAAGAGGGAGCGGAAGACAAGATGGGGAGAGAAGGGGAAGCACACAAACATAACATTTGAGAGCAGGGAGATGTGTGGGAGGGAGAGGGCTTGGGGGGGGGGGAGGCATGGGAAAGGGGGGGGGGGGTGGGAGAAGTATAAAACACAAGGACACCAAGGACTCCCAGGACAGAAGATAGTATTTCAAAAAAGTGGAATTGGGGTGAAATTAGCGGGGGTAGAAAAGATCAAGGTTTTGGATGTGGGAAGATAAGAGATGGTGGTGAACAGCTGTTTTAAAGACCTGGAGGGTGGAGTGGGATTGAAGAGAGTGAGGGAGTTTGTTCCAGAGGCGGGAGAAAAGAGGAATGAAGGAGTGAAGGTGAGCAGAGAGTTTTGATTTTGGCAGTTTAACCATAAGAGGGTTGCAGGCAGATCTTGTGCGACCTGTAGGAATATTTGCGGGACAGAGCCCAGAGAGAGCTGGGGGGGCATGGCCAGAGAGGAGTCGGTAGAAGACGGTAGATTTAATCTTCAACATTGGACGGAGAACTCGGTGGATAAATATCGGGGGAATTACATAAATACACTGTCCGTTTAAAACTCACCTCTTTGAAGATGTCACCCGTACATGGTGGTAAATGGGGTGAAAGATGGTAATTGATAAAAGTACAAGCAAAAAGAGCGTGATGAGACGAGATACAACCTCCATGTTTCACTTCTCACGAACAATGGAAGGAACAGCGATTGTGGGTTCAATTAAATAACACTGAGAACAATTGTAACCATAGAGAAAGAGAGGACAACGGATAACTCGATCGAACAGTTTAATTACAAATAACTATAAACGTTAAAATAAGATAACTCGCAATTAAAACATTTAAAATTTACTTGATGAACACTTTGATTTATAAACAGTAATTTTAATTTCAATATTTTAATTTTCAGACATATCCTTCAATTGAACGAATGAGGCAAAAAATTTCATTCCTATTTATGTTTCATTCTGTCATCCCTTCATCCCCATGGCAACAGATGTTAATTGATCACGTTTGCTTTACTGATGTTTTTTCAACATGAAACTCCCTGGGCCTGGCGTGTCTTCAAATCAACATGTAACTCCCTGGGCCTGGCTTGGCTTCAAATCAACGTCACTCTCTGGGCCTGGCTTGGCCTCAAATCAACATGAAACTCCATGGGCCTGGCTTGGCTTCAAATCAACATGTAACTCCCTGGGCCTGGCTTGGCTGCAAATCAACATGTAACTCTCTGGGCCTGGCTTCGCTTCAAATCAACATGAAACTCCATGGGCCTGGCTTGGCTTCAAATCAACATGAAACTCCCTGGGCCTGGCTTGGCTTCAAAGCAACATGTCACTCTCTGGGCCTGGCTTGGTTTCAAATCAACATGTCACTCCCTGGGCCTGGCTTGGCTTCAAATCAATATATCACTCTCTGGGCCTGGCTTGGCTTCAAATCAACATCTCACTCTCTGGGCCTGGCGTGGCTTCAAATCAACACGCAACTCTGGGCCTGGCTTGGGCGTGGCTTCAAGTTAAACCGGCCTCGCCTCGTCAGTGCTAATTTGGTGCCTGACGAGACTCGTGCGTCCAACATCCTCGGGAGAGAGAGAAAAAAACATCTAAGTTCTTACCAACCAAATTGTGCAATATCTCTACCTGCTCCGATGTTGGGCCCTCTTCAGAGCGTGTCATCATGTCCCACACTCCCTCTGGCCAATCACATTTCCCCAAAATTTCCCCTCTTTCTGGCTGTACTGGCAAACATGTGAATCCACTTCCTCCGGTGACCTCTACTACACGACTGCATTTGGCTACGATGGCTCCGCCCCTTACAGTGCGAGGGCTGTCGGACAAGTTGAGCAGCCTAACTGCCAAGATAGGCCCACGGGTGTCTACGAGGGTGCAACCCACCATCAATCCCTCGGTCCCCTGCGAGGACCACGACTCCACAAGCCCCAGCTGGCCAATGGGTTGAGTACCTGCTGCTAACTCTGCCATCACCACTGTCTCGGACCTGGGAGGCACGGTCACAGTGCGTGGCACCTCTAGCCACGTCCCCTGCACCTCCTCGTCATCCCCCATTCCCACCAACTGCAGTCTCTCAGTGCCCAACTACATATGACCATGCCCAAAGTCTAGTTGGCAGTCGTGTTCCACCAGGAAACTCAATCCCAGCCGAGCATGGCCCCGTATGCTCAGCTCATTCTAGTTTCCCGCACACTCTATTGCGACAGGCCCAGGCATAGGTGATGGTCCTCTTTCTGGCACCTGTGGACCCATTGGGGGCCCCCTCCTTTCTGGACTGTGAAGCCTGTTAGGAGGAGGTGGCCCAGGTGGTTGCCGACAATCCCTCTGCCGGTGCCCCCTTCTCCCACATCTAAAACAAGTCCCCATGAACGGACCGCTCTGGTACCCAGGCGGAGCACCCCTTACTCCCGGACCATCCTGATGAAAATCAGGCCGTCCTGATGGCAAACCTGGACCAAACTGCCGTGACTCACCCCCTGCAAATTTACCCCCTGTCAAACCTGACAGCTGGCGGCTGATCCCCCTTAACATTCGGCCTATGACCATATCCTCCGGCTTCTCTTCCTGGTCCCGCACCTCCGCCTGCCGTACTGTCACAGGTGCCCTCTCTGATGCGTGGTTCAACCTCCTCAAAAAGTCAGTCTCGCCGCGCATTCCACTGCTCGGTGCACCGTGGCCGGGTCCTGCAACTCCACCAGAATCCGGACCTCGGGGTCAGGAAGAGCCGCCATAAATTTCTCTATCGCCAGCTTATCCCACGCTTGTGCGGGTAGGTCCCGGTATGCAATCCTCACAGATTGGTAAATATCCTGGGCCATCTCCTGCAACGTCTCGTTTGGTTTCTGCCTACGATGCAGCAGCTGTGCCCTGACCAGGTCGCACCTCGCACTTGTCCCATACCTGTGGTTCAAGGCATCACAGTTGCCCTTACTGGTCAATATTCCCTCTGGGTCTACGATTAGCACATCTGCGGCTGACCCCCTCAGTGTTGCCACCAGATTCCCCATGCGCTCCCGCTCTCCCCAACCATTGAGCTGAGACACACATTCAAATTGTGTCAGGAAAGCCTCCAAACTCCCCGACCCATCAAAATGCACAAGGGGGATTGCCTTTCCAGAGACTCTACTCCCCGATTCCCCTCTGTCCAAATCCAGCCCGAGGCCAAAACACCCCCCAACTGGGTAATCGGTTTCGGAGTCTCTGGTGCCCAAATGTGGTTTGTGGGGAGGGTCCCTTGGGTCACCTTAATCTCGTCCTGGAGATCCTTAACGGACCGACTCACCTCTTCCCCTCAGACTGTTTGACCTGAGCAACCTCTCCTTTGATGGTATTGTCCCAGGCCTCCAGTTGCTCCTTCATCAAATCACTCAGCCTGTCATCAGTCAATTGCGGCCCCCACGGGCCTTTATCAACAAACACCCACTCCTGCTCCGTTACACGGGCTTCCAACCCTTTTACCTCCTCGGCCAATTCGACCCCTTGTTGTTTGAGGAGTCCCCATTCCTCTACCTGTTGCCGCATTCTGGCATCCACCCGGCCCCGATGGCCTTCCAGATCTCCATTTACTTTATCAATTCTGGTATTTGTGGCCCCAATTCTATCCTTCAATTTCCCCCCCATTCGGACAGCCTGGGTCATGCCCTCTTCTATTTTCGATGTTAATTCTTCCCTCTTTAGCTCGAACTCTATCCCCATGGACTTTTCCATTTCACCGAATTTAGTTTCTACTTTGCCCTCAAATTCACCCAGCCTGTCCGTAATTTGATTTTGCATTTTCCCCTCAATGTTATCAATTCGTTCCCCCAGTTGTTGTTATTTCCTCTATTTTATCAAATTTGTTTTCCATCCTATCCATCTGTTCCTTTAATTCCCCCCTCAATCCATCAATTGTATCACTCTGGGCATTCAATTCCCCCTTCAACCCATCAATTTTATTTCCCATTCCTTCACTGTGTCCTTCCAATCGATCACTCATTCCCTTCATTCCTTCCCTATATTCATTCCCCTGGGACTCCATTTTATTGGTCATCTCTCCCATAAAATCCTTATTTCATTCCATCCATTTTGTTATTTAATCGCTCATTCTGAGCATTAATTCCCTCAAATTTATCGTTCATTTCCCTCATTTCATTCCTTTGGGAATACATTTTTTCACTCATTCCCTTAATCTCCCTAAATAATCGATCCCAAATCTGGTCGGGTATCGCGGCCGCTCCAATTGTTCCCGGCTCCCCGGGAGCCGGGAGGGGAGGAGGATGGGTTGGTGCTCAGGATGGGGGAGGTTCCAAGACTAACCTCCAATTCCCCTACCTCCAGTTCACCTTCTGAGCTGACAGAAGCCTCGCTACGCACCTCCATTTCACCGACCTCCGACATCCGCTTTGAGGAAGGTCGTTTCCCGCGCGCGTATTTATTTTTACCTCACAAATAAAATTTACATTTTCCGAAGACGCGATTATCGCGCTTCGTGTGCCTAATCGACGATGCAAATTTCTCCGCCTCGACACGATGAACAAATTTCGGTTCCAAATGCTGGGCGGGATTTTTCACCCAGCCGGCGTCGACTCGCTACCTCCGGACAAAAAAATTGTCCGCGAGGTTCGAATCCCAACTGCCTGACAAACATTTGTCCTGCGGCCGCCTCTGATGAAAATCAGGCGGTCACGGAATCCGATCGCGAAGGCCTTAGCTCTCGAGGCGAAAACTCAATGGCGGACTCGAAGATAGAAAGCTATACACAATTGTGCAGGGTGGAGGGGCGGCGCAAGACCCCTGCAGTCCAACCTGTTCTCAGGGCGTCTCCAATGCTGCTGCAAATTAAATAAATCATACGGAAAACTGCGTTCAAGTATAATTATACAGAAAATACAATGATTTATTAACGGTTCCGAGGACAAAGAAATGCCGCGCTATGCTATGATGCTCTAAACCCCCTATATGGAGTACTCCCACTCGACAGACTTATTAAACAAACAAAACGAAATGAACAAAGAGGGTGCGTGTGTTTGTGGTGCGTTCTTAGCTTTGCTCGCTCGGGAGCATGGCGTGGAGATGGTGCAGGCGTCGAACAGCTAGGCCCCGATATGTGGATGGGAAGGGGGTCTCCCCGACGCGCCTCGCTCGCCGGCCCCGGTCCTCTCGCACGGCGACTCTCAAACGCTCGCGCCGTCCGAAGGACCACGGTTCCAGCCGCTGTCGTCTCTGCTCGGCGCTTTGGAGATCGTGGGTGGTCGGCGATGGTACGCGCGAGGCCACGAACGCGGCAACCAACGGGCGAACGTCGGCACAACAGCCAACAGCCGTCCACGCAAGCACGCGATCTCATAGTGGTATGACGCCATGACGTCGACACGTCCCAAATGCGGACACCGAAGACCTCCCGGAAACGCGCAACGACCATCGCACAAAGTGGACATTTTTGTGAGAGTTTGGTTTTAATGGAAAAGGAAAAAGAACGAGTCGAACGACGGAACCCTCTCGGTACTTGAACACATGAAGGACAAGAGAGGAACTTTTACACAGGAGAAGGTCATTTGTCCCATCAAGTCTATGTCATGTCAACACCACATCAATTTAATATTCAACATTGGACGGAGAACTCGGTGGATAAATATCGGGAAAATTACATGAAGAAACTGTCCCTTTAAAACTCACCTCTTTGAAGATGTCACCCCGTACATGGTGGTAAATGGGGTGAAAGATGGTAATTGATAAGAGGACGAGCAAAAACAGCGCGATTAGACGAGACACAACCTTCATGTTTCACTTCTCACGAACAATGGAAGGAACAGCGATTGTGGGTTCAATTATGACACTGAGAACAATTGTAACCATAGAGACAGAGAGGACAACGGATAACTCGATCGGAACAGTTTAATAACAAATAACTAGAAACATTAAAATAAGATAACTCGCAATTAAAACAAATAACATTTACGAGATGAACACTTTTATTTTTAAACAGTAATTTTAATTTCAGTGTTTTAATTTTCAGAAATATCCTTCAATTGAACGAATGAGGCAAAATTTTCATTCCGATTTATGTTTCATTCTGTCATCCCTTCATCCCCATGGCAACAGATGTCAATTGATCAGGTTTGCATTGCTGATGTTTTTTCAACATGTAACTCATGTATCAACATGTAACTCCCTGGGCCTGGCTTGGCTTCAAATCAACATGTAACTCTCTGGACCTGGCTTGGCTTCAAATCAACATGTAACTCCCTGGGTCTGGCTTGGCTTCAAATCAACATGCAACTCACAGGGCCTGGCCTGGCTTCAAATCAACATGTAACTCCCTGGGCCTGGCTTGGCTTCAAATCAACATGTCACTCACTGGGCCTGGCCTGGCTTCAAATCAACATGTAACTCCCTGGGCCTGGCTTGGCTTCAAATCAACATGTAACTCCCTGGGCCTGGCTTGGCTTCAAATCAACATGTCACTCACTGGGCCTGGCCTGGCTTCAAATAAACATGTAACTGCCTGGGCTTGGCTTGGTTTCAAATCAACATGTAACTCCCTGGGTCTGGCTTGGCTTCAAATCAACATGTCACTCACTGGGCCTGGCTTGGTTTCAAATCAACATGTAACTCCCTGGGCCTGGCTTGGCTTCAAATCAACATGCCACTCACTGGGCCTGGCTTGGTTTCAAATCAACATGTAACTCCCTGGGTCTGGCTTGGCTTCAAATCAACATGCCACTCACTGGGCCTGGCTTCGCTTCAAATCAACATGTAACTCACTGGGCCTGGCTTCGCTTCAAATCAACATGTAACTCCCTGGGCCTGGCTTGGTTTAAAATCAACATGTAACTCCCTGGGTCTGGCTTGGTTTAAAATCAACATGTAACTCCCTGGGCCTGGCTTGGTTTAAAATCAACATGTCACTCACTGGGCCTGGCTTCGCTTCAAATCAACATGTAACTCCCTGGGCCTGGCTTGGTTTAAAATCAACATGTAACTCCCTGGGTCTGGCTTGGTTTAAAATCAACATGTAACTCCCTGGGCCTGGCTTGGTTTAAAATCAACATGTAACTCCCTGGGCCTGGCTTGGCTTCAAATCAACATGTCACTCACTGTGCCTGGCCTGGCTTCAAATCAACATGGAACTCCCTGGGTCTGGCTTGGCTTCAAATCAACATGTCACTCTCTGGGCGTGGCTTGGCTTTAAATCAACATGTAACTCCCTGGGCCTGGCTTGGCTTCAAATCAACATGTAATTATCTGGGCCTGGCTTGGCTTCAAATCAACATGTCACTCTCTGGGCGTGGCTTGGGCTTGGCTGAAAATCAACACGTAACTCTGGGCCTGGCTTGGCTTC
This sequence comes from Myxine glutinosa, assembly GCF_964187855.1. NCBI lineage: Eukaryota > Metazoa > Chordata > Myxini > Myxiniformes > Myxinidae > Myxine > Myxine glutinosa. Next base: position 186,950,119 of record NC_136262.1, on the reverse strand, counting down.
AAATCAACACGTAACTCTGCGCCTGGCTTGGCTTCAAATCACCACATAACTCTGGGCCGGGTTTGGCTTCAAATCAACATGTAACTGAACATGTAACATGTAACTGCAATGTCATGTAATGTAATGTAATTACATGTGACATATAACTCAACATGTAACTTTCTGTGTCTACCCTCAGGAGTGCCAGGAAGCACTATCTCTCCACACTCAAGAATGAACTCTCAAACCTGTCTCCTTCCTCCAAATCCTGGTGGCGCCTGGTCAAATCCGTTTCTGGTGTTTGTTGCCCTTCCATCCCCTCCCATACCTCAAATGGCTACACAGTTGACACCACACGTGACAAAGCCGCATGCCTCAACTCTGTGTTTGCTTCAAAATCTTGTGTCCCAAACCCATCTCTGTTCCCACCTTACCCAGTCGAACCCAACTGCTCCTGGACTCTGTGTCCTTCTCTCCTGACAAGGTGGAGAAGTTTTTGTCAAACCTCGACTATGATTCTGCAACTGGACCAGACGGCATCAGCCCACAGGTCCTAAAATTCTGCTCTTCCGCTCTGTCTCACCCTCTCTCTGTTCTTTTCACCCCCTCTTTTGCTCAAGGTCATCTGCCAGCATCTTGGAAATCAGTAAACATTCCTGCTTTCCACAAAAAAGGTGCAAAAACAGATCCTTGCAACTCCAGACGAATCAGCCTGCTCCCAATTATCAGCAAAGTCATGGAATCCATCATTGCTTCAGATATCAAATCCTTCCTCTTCTCCAATGGCTTGATCTCCGATCATCAATTTGGATTCAGACCAGGTCATTCTACTCTGGACATGTTGCTTCTGCTGTCTCAACAATGGATGGAGGTCCTCAATGCCAAACAGGAAATCAGAGCTGTCTCCCTTGACATATCACGTGCCTTCGATACGGTCTGGCACCCAGCTCTGCTCACCAAACTCCCCTCCTATGGTATCTATGGAAATCTCCTCGCATGGCTTGTGGACTTCCTCTCTGGTCGTAGTCAACGTGTGGCCCTGAATGGATTTCTCTCATCTCCCCTGCCTGTTCTGGCTGGAGTTCCCCAAGGTAGTGTTCTGGGCCCTGTGCTATTTCTGGTCTTCATCAATGATCTCTCCGACTCTCTGGAAAATCCTCTCTATCTCTTTGCTGATGACTCCACTCTCTGCCGCTCCATACCTCATCCCACAGATCGGCAGTCTGCAGCCTCCTCACTCTCTGCAGACCTGGACAAAATCACAGTTTGGTCAAACAAGTGGAACATGTCTTTCAATCCTGACAAATCTCACACTCTTACTATGTCTCTCCGAAAAGTCAGACTGGAAAACCCTCCCATCCACTTCCTCAACAATCCTCTCCAAGAAGTTCTGTCGCTCAAGCTTTTGGGTCTCACTATCTGCCATGATCTTTCTTGGGAAAACCACATTTCCAAGCTGGCCTCCAAAGCCAGTCGCCGACTGGGCATCCTCCGTCGTGCGAAGTCCTTCCTTGGCACACCTGAGCTCCTCACCACAAACAAGGCTTTCATCCGCAGCTCAATGGAATACTGTTCCCCCCTCTGGGCCGGTGCTCCTGCCTCACACCTGGCTCGGCTTCACGCTGTTGAAACCAAAGCTTTCAGAATCATTGGAATCTCCCGAATAACAGGCGAACTATCTCCGGAATCATGGCCAAATTGCAAATTCGTCCCTCGAGTTTGGATTCCTGCACGAAGCAGGAATTGAAAATCAAATCGGAGAAGTGAAAATCCACCTGATGAGCAAGCAGATAAGCCGCGAAAATCCACCTGAAGATAAGCCGCGGTTGAAGCCGCATGATTGATACCTGGTAATCAGGGAGCCATTGTTAAGTACGTGAAGCGATTGTGCATGGACGTGCAATGGCGACGGTGAATGAATGCGATGAGCAGGGATATTGCGCTTGAGATAACGACTTTGCTAAATTACCACACAATTACAACCTTCCATTCGAGTCTGCGGAGGTTTAAAGTTGGAGAGGATATTTAAGAGCAGGGCGTAACGAATACGCAATTAACGTGACCAATGGGGTAAATTAACGATCTCACTTAAAGAAGTAACAAGCAAAGTGCAATTGACTGATGTGCAAGATCGGGCTTGGGGGATTAGGTCGTCAAGTTTGAATGCGTTCTGGCATGACGCCATGACGTCGACACGTCCCAAATGCGGACACCGAAGACCTCCCGGAAACGCGCAACGACCATCGCACAAAGTGGACATTTTGGTGAGAGTTTAGTTTTAATGGAAAAGGAAAAAGAACGAGTCGAACGACGGAACCTTCTCGGTACTTGAACACATGAAGGACAAGAGAGGAACTTTTACACAGGAGAAGGTCATTTGTCCCATCAAGTCTATGTCATGTCAACACCACATCAATTTAATATTCAACATTGGACGGAGAACTCGGTGGATAAATATCGGGAAAATTACATGAAGAAACTGTCCCTTTAAAACTCACCTCTTTGAAGATGTCACCCCGTACATGGTGGTAAATGGGGTGAAAGATGGTAATTGATAAGAGGACGAGCAAAAACAGCGCGATGAGACGAGACACAACCTTCATGTTTCACTTCTCACGAACAATGGAAGGAACAGCGATTGTGGGTTCAATTATGACACTGAGAACAATTGTAACCATAGAGACAGAGAGGACAACGGATAACTCGATCGGGACAGTTTAATTACAAATAACTAGAAACATTAAAATAAGATAACTCGCAATTAAAACAAATAACATTTACGAGATGAACACTTTTATTTATAAACAGTAATTTTAATTTCAATGTTTTAATTTTCAGACATATCCTTCAATTGAACGAATGAGGCAAAAAATTTCATTCCGATTTATGTTTCATTCTGTCATCCCTTCATCCCCATGGCAACATATGTTAATTGATCAGGTTTGGCATTGCTGATGTTTTTTCAACATGTAACTCATGAATCAACATGTAACTCCCTGGGCCTGGCTTGGCTTCAAATCAACATGTAACTCTCTGGGCCTGGCTTGGCTTCAAATCAACATGTAACTCCCTGGGTCTGGCTTGGCTTCAAATCAACATGCAACTCACAGGGCCTGGCCTGGCTTCAAATCAACATGTAACTCCCTGGGCCTGGCTTGGCTTCAAATCAACATGTAACTCCCTGGGCCTGGCTTGGCTTCAAATCAACATGTCACTCACTGGGCCTGGCCTGGCTTCAAATCAACATGTAACTCCCTGGGCCTGGCTTGGCTTCAAATCAACATGTAACTCCCTGGGCCTGGCCTGGCTTCAAATCAACATGTAACTCCCTGGGCCTGGCTTGGCTTCAAATCAACATGTAACTCCCTGGGCCTGGCCTGGCTTCAAATCAACATGTAACTCCCTGGGCCTGGCTTGGCTTCAAATCAACATGTAACTGCCTGGGCCTGGCTTGGTTTCAAATCAACATGTAACTCCCTGGGTCTGGCTTGGCTTCAAATCAACATGTCACTCACTGGGCCTGGCTTGGTTTCAAATCAACATGTAACTCCCTGGGCCTGGCTTGGTTTCAAATCAACATGTAACTCCGTGGGTCTGGCTTGGCTTCAAATCAACATGTAACTCCCTGGGTCTGGCTTGGCTTCAAATCAACATGTCACTCACTGGGCCTGGCTTCGCTTCAAATCAACATGTAACTCCCTGGGCCTGGCTTGGTTTAAAATCAACATGTAACTCCCTGGGTCTGGCTTGGCTTCAAATCAACATGTCACTCACTGTGCCTGGCCTGGCTTCAAATCAACATGGAACTCCCTGGGTCTGGCTTGGCTTCAAATCAACATGTCACTCTCTGGGCGTGGCTTGGCTTTAAATCAACATGTAACTCCCTGGGCCTGGCTTGGCTTCAAATCAACATGTAATTATCTGGGCCTGGCTTGGCTTCAAATCAACATGTCACTCTCTGGGCGTGGCTTGGGCTTGGCTGAAAATCAACACGTAACTCTGGGCCTGGCTTGGCTTCAAATCAACACGTAACTCTGCGCCTGGCTTGGCTTCAAATCACCACATAACTCTGGGCCGGGTTTGGCTTCAAATCAACATGTAACTGAACATGTAACATGTAACTGCAATGTCATGTAATGTAATGTAATTACATGTGACATATAACTCAACATGTAACTTTCTGTGTCTACCCTCAGGAGTGCCAGGAAGCACTATCTCTCCACACTCAAGAATGAACTCTCAAACCTGTCTCCTTCCTCCAAATCCTGGTGGCGCCTGGTCAAATCCGTTTCTGGTGTTTGTTGCCCTTCCATCCCCTCCCATACCTCAAATGGCTACACAGTTGACACCACACGTGACAAAGCCGCATGCCTCAACTCTGTGTTTGCTTCAAAATCTTGTGTCCCAAACCCATCTCTGTTCCCACCTTACCCAGTCGAACCCAACTGCTCCTGGACTCTGTGTCCTTCTCTCCTGACAAGGTGGAGAAGTTTTTGTCAAACCTCGACTATGATTCTGCAACTGGACCAGACGGCATCAGCCCACAGGTCCTAAAATTCTGCTCTTCCGCTCTGTCTCACCCTCTCTCTGTTCTTTTCACCCCCTCTTTTGCTCAAGGTCATCTGCCAGCATCTTGGAAATCAGTAAACATTCCTGCTTTCCACAAAAAAGGTGCAAAAACAGATCCTTGCAACTCCAGACGAATCAGCCTGCTCCCAATTATCAGCAAAGTCATGGAATCCATCATTGCTTCAGATATCAAATCCTTCCTCTTCTCCAATGGCTTGATCTCCGATCATCAATTTGGATTCAGACCAGGTCATTCTACTCTGGACATGTTGCTTCTGCTGTCTCAACAATGGATGGAGGTCCTCAATGCCAAACAGGAAATCAGAGCTGTCTCCCTTGACATATCACGTGCCTTCGATACGGTCTGGCACCCAGCTCTGCTCACCAAACTCCCCTCCTATGGTATCTATGGAAATCTCCTCGCATGGCTTGTGGACTTCCTCTCTGGTCGTAGTCAACGTGTGGCCCTGAATGGATTTCTCTCATCTCCCCTGCCTGTTCTGGCTGGAGTTCCCCAAGGTAGTGTTCTGGGCCCTGTGCTATTTCTGGTCTTCATCAATGATCTCTCCGACTCTCTGGAAAATCCTCTCTATCTCTTTGCTGATGACTCCACTCTCTGCCGCTCCATACCTCATCCCACAGATCGGCAGTCTGCAGCCTCCTCACTCTCTGCAGACCTGGACAAAATCACAGTTTGGTCAAACAAGTGGAACATGTCTTTCAATCCTGACAAATCTCACACTCTTACTATGTCTCTCCGAAAAGTCAGACTGGAAAACCCTCCCATCCACTTCCTCAACAATCCTCTCCAAGAAGTTCTGTCGCTCAAGCTTTTGGGTCTCACTATCTGCCATGATCTTTCTTGGGAAAACCACATTTCCAAGCTGGCCTCCAAAGCCAGTCGCCGACTGGGCATCCTCCGTCGTGCGAAGTCCTTCCTTGGCACACCTGAGCTCCTCACCACAAACAAGGCTTTCATCCGCAGCTCAATGGAATACTGTTCCCCCCTCTGGGCCGGTGCTCCTGCCTCACACCTGGCTCGGCTTCACGCTGTTGAAACCAAAGCTTTCAGAATCATTGGAATCTCCCGAATAACAGGCGAACTATCTCCGGAATCATGGCCAAATTGCAAATTCATCCCTCGAGTTTGGATTCCTGCACGAAGCAGGAATTGAAAATCAAATCGGAGAAGTGAAAATCCACCTGATGAGCAAGCAGATAAGCCGCGAAAATCCACCTGAAGATAAGCCGCGGTTGAAGCCGCATGATTGATACCTGGTAATCAGGGAGCCATTGTTAAGTACGTGAAGCGATTGTGCATGGACGTGCAATGGCGACGGTGAATGAATGCGATGAGCAGGGATATTGCGCTTGAGATAACGACTTTGCTAAATTACCGCACAATTACAACCTTCCATTCGAGTCTGCGGAGGTTTAAAGTTGGAGAGGATATTTAAGGGCAGGGCGTAACGAATACGCAATTAACGTGACCAATGGGGTAAATTAACGATCTCACTTAAAGAAGTAACAAGCAAAGTGCAATTGACTGATGTGCAAGATCGGGCTTGGGGGATTAGGTCGTCAAGTTTGAATGCGTTCTGGCATGACGCCATGACGTCGACACGTCCCAAATGCGGACACCGAAGACCTCCCGGAAACGCGCAACGACCATCGCACAAAGTGGACATTTTGGTGAGAGTTTAGTTTTAATGGAAAAGGAAAAAGAACGAGTCGAACGACGGAACCTTCTCGGTACTTGAACACATGAAGGACAAGAGAGGAACTTTTACACAGGAGAAGGTCATTTGTCCCATCAAGTCTATGTCATGTCAACACCACATCAATTTAATATTCAACATTGGACGGAGAACTCGGTGGATAAATATCGGGAAAATTACATGAAGAAACTGTCCCTTTAAAACTCACCTCTTTGAAGATGTCACCCCGTACATGGTGGTAAATGGGGTGAAAGATGGTAATTGATAAGAGGACGAGCAAAAACAGCGCGATGAGACGAGACACAACCTTCATGTTTCACTTCTCACGAACAATGGAAGGAACAGCGATTGTGGGTTCAATTATGACACTGAGAACAATTGTAACCATAGAGACAGAGAGGACAACGGATAACTCGATCGGGACAGTTTAATAACAAATAACTAGAAACATTAAAATAAGATAACTCGCGATTAAATCAATTAACATTTACGAGATGAACACTTTTATTTATAAACAGTAATTTTAATTTCAATGTTTTAATTTTCAGACATATCCTTCAATTGAACGAATGAGGCAAAAAATTTCATTCCGATTTATGTTTCATTCTGTCATCCCTTCATCCCCATGGCAACATATGTTAATTGATCAGGTTTGGCATTGCTGATGTTTTTTCAACATGTAACTCATGTATCAACATGTAACTCCCTGGGCCTGGCTTGGCTTCAAATCAACATGTAACTCTCTGGGCCTGACTTGGCTTCAAATCAACATGTAACTCCCTGGGTCTGGCTTGGCTTCAAATCAACATGCAACTCACAGGGCCTGGCCTGGCTTCAAATCAACATGTAACTCCCTGGGCCTGGCTTGGCTTCAAATCAACATGTAACTCCCTGGGCCTGGCTTGGCTTCAAATCAACATGTCACTCACTGGGCCTGGCCTGGCTTCAAATCAACATGTAACTCCCTGGGCCTGGCCTGGCTTCAAATCAACATGTAACTCCCTGGGTCTGGCTTGGCTTCAAATCAACATGTAACTCCCTGGGCCTGGCTTGGCTTCAAATCAACATGTAACTCCCTGGGCCTGGCCTGGCTTCAAATCAACATGTAACTCCCTGGGCCTGGCCTGGCTTCAAATCAACATGTAACTCCCTGGGTCTGGCTTGGCTTCAAATCAACATGTAACTCCCTGGGCCTGGCTTGGCTTCAAATCAACATGTAACTCCCTGGGCCTGGCCTGGCTTCAAATCAACATGTAACTCCCTGGGCCTGGCTTGGCTTCAAATCAACATGTAACTCCCTGGGCCTGGCTTGGCTTCAAATCAACATGTCACTCACTGGGCCTGGCCTGGCTTCAAATCAACATGTAACTCCCTGGGCCTGGCCTGGCTTCAAATCAACATGTAACTCCCTGGGTCTGGCTTGGCTTCAAATCAACATGTAACTCCCTGGGCCTGGCTTGGCTTCAAATCAACATGTAACTCCCTGGGCCTGGCCTGGCTTCAAATCAACATGTAACTCCCTGGGCCTGGCTTGGCTTCAAATCAACATGTAACTCCCTGGGCCTGGCCTGGCTTCAAATCAACATGTAACTCCCTGGGCCTGGCTTGGCTTCAAATCAACATGTAACTCCCTGGGCCTGGCTTGGCTTCAAATCAACATGTAACTCTCTGGGCCTGGCTTGGCTTCAAATCAACATGTAACTCCCTGGGTCTGGCTTGGCTTCAAATCAACATGCAACTCACAGGGCCTGGCCTGGCTTCAAATCAACATGTAACTCCCTGGGCCTGGCTTGGCTTCAAATCAACATGTAACTCCCTGGGCCTGGCTTGGCTTCAAATCAACATGTCACTCACTGGGCCTGGCCTGGCTTCAAATCAACATGTAACTCCCTGGGCCTGGCTTGGCTTCAAATCAACATGTAACTCCCTGGGCCTGGCCTGGCTTCAAATCAACATGTCACTCACTGGGCCTGGCCTGGCTTCAAATCAACATGTAACTCCCTGGGCCTGGCTTGGCTTCAAATCAACATGTAACTCCCTGGGCCTGGCCTGGCTTCAAATCAACATGTAACTCCCTGGGCCTGGCTTGGCTTCAAATCAACATGTAACTCCCTGGGCCTGGCCTGGCTTCAAATCAACATGTAACTCCCTGGGCCTGGCTTGGCTTCAAATCAACATGTAACTGCCTGGGCCTGGCTTGGTTTCAAATCAACATGTAACTCCCTGGGTCTGGCTTGGCTTCAAATCAACATGTCACTCACTGGGCCTGGCTTGGTTTCAAATCAACATGTAACTCCCTGGGCCTGGCTTGGTTTCAAATCAACATGTAACTCCGTGGGTCTGGCTTGGCTTCAAATCAACATGTAACTCCCTGGGTCTGGCTTGGCTTCAAATCAACATGTCACTCACTGGGCCTGGCTTCGCTTCAAATCAACATGTAACTCCCTGGGCCTGGCTTGGTTTAAAATCAACATGTAACTCCCTGGGTCTGGCTTGGCTTCAAATCAACATGTCACTCACTGTGCCTGACCTGGCTTAAAATCAACATGGAACTCCCTGGGTCTGGCTTGGCTTCAAATCAACATGTCACGCTCTGGGCGTGGCTTGGCTTTAAATCAACATGTAACTCCCTGGGCCTGGCTTGGCTTCAAATCAACATGTAATTATCTGGGCCTGGCTTGGCTTCAAATCAACATGTCACTCTCTGGGCGTGGCTTGGGCTTGGCTGAAAATCAACACGTAACTCTGGGCCTGGCTTGGCTTCAAATCAACACCTAACTCTGCGCCTGGCTTGGCTTCAAATCACCACATAACTCTGGGCCGGGTTTGGCTTCAAATCAACATGTAACTGAACATGTAACATGTAACTGCAATGTCATGTAATGTAATGTAATTACATGTGACATATAACTCAACATGTAACTTTCTGTGTCTACCCTCAGGAGTGCCAGGAAGCACTATCTCTCCACACTCAAGAATGAACTCTCAAACCTGTCTCCTTCCTCCAAATCCTGGTGGCGCCTGGTCAAATCCGTTTCTGGTGTTTGTTGCCCTTCCATCCCCTCCCATACCTCAAATGGCTACACAGTTGACACCACACGTGACAAAGCCGCATGCCTCAACTCTGTGTTTGCTTCAAAATCTTGTGTCCCAAACCCATCTCTGTTCCCACCTTACCCAGTCGAACCCAACTGCTCCTGGACTCTGTGTCCTTCTCTCCTGACAAGGTGGAGAAGTTTTTGTCAAACCTCGACTATGATTCTGCAACTGGACCAGACGGCATCAGCCCACAGGTCCTAAAATTCTGCTCTTCCGCTCTGTCTCACCCTCTCTCTGTTCTTTTCACCCCCTCTTTTGCTCAAGGTCATCTGCCAGCATCTTGGAAATCAGTAAACATTCCTGCTTTCCACAAAAAAGGTGCAAAAACAGATCCTTGCAACTCCAGACGAATCAGCCTGCTCCCAATTATCAGCAAAGTCATGGAATCCATCATTACTTCAGATATCAAATCCTTCCTCTTCTCCAATGGCTTGATCTCCGATCATCAATTTGGATTCAGACCAGGTCATTCTACTCTGGACATGTTGCTTCTGCTGTCTCAACAATGGATGGAGGTCCTCAATGCCAAACAGGAAATCAGAGCTGTCTCCCTTGACATATCACGTGCCTTCGATACGGTCTGGCACCCAGCTCTGCTCACCAAACTCCCCTCCTATGGTATCTATGGAAATCTCCTCGCATGGCTTGTGGACTTCCTCTCTGGTCGTAGTCAACGTGTGGCCCTGAATGGATTTCTCTCATCTCCCCTGCCTGTTCTGGCTGGAGTTCCCCAAGGTAGTGTTCTGGGCCCTGTGCTATTTCTGGTCTTCATCAATGATCTCTCCGACTCTCTGGAAAATCCTCTCTATCTCTTTGCTGATGACTCCACTCTCTGCCGCTCCATACCTCATCCCACAGATCGGCAGTCTGCAGCCTCCTCACTCTCTGCAGACCTGGACAAAATCACAGTTTGGTCAAACAAGTGGAACATGTCTTTCAATCCTGACAAATCTCACACTCTTACTATGTCTCTCCGAAAAGTCAGACTGGAAAACCCTCCCATCCACTTCCTCAACAATCCTCTCCAAGAAGTTCTGTCGCTCAAGCTTTTGGGTCTCACTATCTGCCATGATCTTTCTTGGGAAAACCACATTTCCAAGCTGGCCTCCAAAGCCAGTCGCCGACTGGGCATCCTCCGTCGTGCGAAGTCCTTCCTTGGCACACCTGAGCTCCTCACCACAAACAAGGCTTTCATCCGCAGCTCAATGGAATACTGTTCCCCCCTCTGGGCCGGTGCTCCTGCCTCACACCTGGCTCGGCTTCACGCTGTTGAAACCAAAGCTTTCAGAATCATTGGAATCTCCCGAATAACAGGCGAACTATCTCCGGAATCATGGCCAAATTGCAAATTCGTCCCTCGAGTTTGGATTCCTGCACGAAGCAGGAATTGAAAATCAAATCGGAGAAGTGAAAATCCACCTGATGAGCAAGCAGATAAGCCGCGAAAATCCACCTGAAGATAAGCCGCGGTTGAAGCCGCATGATTGATACCTGGTAATCAGGGAGCCATTGTTAAGTACGTGAAGCGATTGTGCATGGACGTGCAATGGCGACGGTGAATGAATGCGATGAGCAGGGATATTGCGCTTGAGATAACGACTTTGCTAAATTACCGCACAATTACAACCTTCCATTCGAGTCTGCGGAGGTTTAAAGTTGGAGAGGATATTTAAGAGCAGGGCGTAACGAATACGCAATTAACGTGACCAATGGGGTAAATTAACGATCTCACTTAAAGAAGTAACAAGCAAAGTGCAATTGACTGATGTGCAAGATCGGGCTTGGGGGATTAGGTCGTCAAGTTTGAATGCGTTCTGGCATGACGCCATGACGTCGACACGTCCCAAATGCGGACACCGAAGACCTCCCGGAAACGCGCAACGACCATCGCACAAAGTGGACATTTTGGTGAGAGTTTAGTTTTAATGGAAAAGGAAAAAGAACGAGTCGAACGACGGAACCTTCTCAGTACTTGAACACATGAAGGACAAGAGAGGAACTTTTACACAGGAGAAGGTCATTTGTCCCATCAAGTCTATGTCATGTCAACACCACATCAATTTAATATTCAACATTGGACGGAGAACTCGGTGGATAAATATCGGGAAAATTACATGAAGAAACTGTCCCTTTAAAACTCACCTCTTTGAAGATGTCACCCCGTACATGGTGGTAAATAGGGTGAAAGATGGTAATTGATAAGAGGACGAGCAAAAACAGCGCGATGAGACGAGACACAACCTTCATGTTTCACTTCTCACGAACAATGGAAGGAACAGCGATTGTGGGTTCAATTATGACACTGAGAACAATTGTAACCATAGAGACAGAGAGGACAACGGATAACTCGATCGGGACAGTTTAATTACAAATAACTAGAAACATTAAAATAAGATAACTCGCGATTAAATAAATTAACATTTACGAGATGAACACTTTTATTTATAAACAGTAATTTTAATTTCAATGTTTTAATTTTCAGACATATCCTTCAATTGAACGAATGAGGCAAAAAATTTCATTCCGATTTATGTTTCATTCTGTCATCCCTTCATCCCCATGGCAACATATGTTAATTGATCAGGTTTGGCATTGCTGATGTTTTTGCAACATGTAACTCATGTATCAACATGTAACTCCCTGGGCCTGGCTTGGCTTCAAATCAACATGTAACTCTCTGGGCCTGGCTTGGCTTCAAATCAACATGTAACTCCCTGGGTCTGGCTTGGCTTCAAATCAACATGCAACTCACAGGGCCTGGCCTGGCTTCAAATCAACATGTAACTCCCTGGGCCTGGCTTGGCTTCAAATCAACATGTAACTCCCTGGGCCTGGCTTGGCTTCAAATCAACATGTCACTCACTGGGCCTGGCCTGGCTTCAAATCAACATGTAACTCCCTGGGCCTGGCTTGGCTTCAAATCAACATGTAACTCCCTGGGCCTGGCCTGGCTTCAAATCAACATGTAACTCCCTGGGCCTGGCTTGGCTTCAAATCAACATGTAACTCCCTGGGCCTGGCCTGGCTTCAAATCAACATGTAACTCCCTGGGCCTGGCTTGGCTTCAAATCAACATGTAACTGCCTGGGCCTGGCTTGGTTTCAAATCAACATGTAACTCCCTGGGTCTGGCTTGGCTTCAAATCAACATGTCACTCACTGGGCCTGGCTTGGTTTCAAATCAACATGTAACTCCCTGGGCCTGGCTTGGTTTCAAATCAACATGTAACTCCGTGGGTCTGGCTTGGCTTCAAATCAACATGTAACTCCCTGGGTCTGGCTTGGCTTCAAATCAACATGTCACTCACTGGGCCTGGCTTCGCTTCAAATCAACATGTAACTCCCTGGGCCTGGCTTGGTTTAAAATCAACATGTAACTCCCTGGGTCTGGCTTGGCTTCAAATCAACATGTCACTCACTGTGCCTGGCCTGGCTTCAAATCAACATGGAACTCCCTGGGTCTGGCTTGGCTTCAAATCAACATGTCACTCTCTGGGCGTGGCTTGGCTTTAAATCAACATGTAACTCCCTGGGCCTGGCTTGGCTTCAAATCAACATGTAATTATCTGGGCCTGGCTTGGCTTCAAATCAACATGTCACTCTCTGGGCGTGGCTTGGGCTTGGCTGAAAATCAACACGTAACTCTGGGCCTGGCTTGGCTTCAAATCAACACCTAACTCTGCGCCTGGCTTGGCTTCAAATCACCACATAACTCTGGGCCGGGTTTGGCTTCAAATCAACATGTAACTGAACATGTAACATGTAACTGCAATGTCATGTAATGTAATGTAATTACATGTGACATATAACTCAACATGTAACTTTCTGTGTCTACCCTCAGGAGTGCCAGGAAGCACTATCTCTCCACACTCAAGAATGAACTCTCAAACCTGTCTCCTTCCTCCAAATCCTGGTGGCACCTGGTCAAATCCGTTTCTGGTGTTTGTTGCCCTTCCATCCCCTCCCATACCTCAAATGGCTACACAGTTGACACCACACGTGACAAAGCCGCATGCCTCAACTCTGTGTTTGCTTCAAAATCTTGTGTCCCAAACCCATCTCTGTTCCCACCTTACCCAGTCGAACCCAACTGCTCCTGGACTCTGTGTCCTTCTCTCCTGACAAGGTGGAGAAGTTTTTGTCAAACCTCGACTATGATTCTGCAACTGGACCAGACGGCATCAGCCCACAGGTCCTAAAATTCTGCTCTTCCGCTCTGTCTCACCCTCTCTCTGTTCTTTTCACCCCCTCTTTTGCTCAAGGTCATCTGCCAGCATCTTGGAAATCAGTAAACATTCCTGCTTTCCACAAAAAAGGTGCAAAAACAGATCCTTGCAACTCCAGACGAATCAGCCTGCTCCCAATTATCAGCAAAGTCATGGAATCCATCATTGCTTCAGATATCAAATCCTTCCTCTTCTCCAATGGCTTGATCTCCGATCATCAATTTGGATTCAGACCAGGTCATTCTACTCTGGACATGTTGCTTCTGCTGTCTCAACAATGGATGGAGGTCCTCAATGCCAAACAGGAAATCAGAGCTGTCTCCCTTGACATATCACGTGCCTTCGATACGGTCTGGCACCCAGCTCTGCTCACCAAACTCCCCTCCTATGGTATCTATGGAAATCTCCTCGCATGGCTTGTGGACTTCCTCTCTGGTCGTAGTCAACGTGTGGCCCTGAATGGATTTCTCTCATCTCCCCTGCCTGTTCTGGCTGGAGTTCCCCAAGGTAGTGTTCTGGGCCCTGTGCTATTTCTGGTCTTCATCAATGATCTCTCCGACTCTCTGGAAAATCCTCTCTATCTCTTTGCTGATGACTCCACTCTCTGCCGCTCCATACCTCATCCCACAGATCGGCAGTCTGCAGCCTCCTCACTCTCTGCAGACCTGGACAAAATCACAGTTTGGTCAAACAAGTGGAACATGTCTTTCAATCCTGACAAATCTCACACTCTTACTATGTCTCTCCGAAAAGTCAGACTGGAAAACCCTCCCATCAACTTCCTCAACAATCCTCTCCAAGAGGTTCTGTCGCTCAAGCTTTTGGGTCTCACTATCTGCCATGATCTTTCTTGGGAAAACCACATTTCCAAGCTGGCCTCCAAAGCCAGTCGCCGACTGGGCATCCTCCGTCGTGCGAAGTCCTTCCTTGGCACACCTGAGTTCCTCACCACAAACAAGGCTTTCATCCGCAGCTCAATGGAATACTGTTCCCCCCTCTGGGCCGGTGCTCCTGCCTCACACCTGGCTCGGCTTCACGCTGTTGAAACCAAAGCTTTCAGAATCATTGGAATCTCCCGAATAACAGGCGAACTATCTCCGGAATCATGGCCAAATTGCAAATTCGTCCCTCGAGTTTGGATTCCTGCACGAAGCAGGAATTGAAAATCAAATCGGAGAAGTGAAAATCCACCTGATGAGCAAGCAGATAAGCCGCGAAAATCCACCTGAAGATAAGCCGCGGTTGAAGCCGCATGATTGATACCTGGTAATCAGGGAGCCATTGTTAAGTACGTGAAGCGATTGTGCATGGACGTGCAATGGCGACGGTGAATGAATGCGATGAGCAGGGATATTGCGCTTGAGATAACGACTTTGCTAAATTACCGCACAATTACAACCTTCCATTCGAGTCTGCGGAGGTTTAAAGTTGGAGAGGATATTTAAGAGCAGGGCGTAACGAATACGCAATTAACGTGACCAATGGGGTAAATTAACGATCTCACTTAAAGAAGTAACAAGCAAAGTGCAATTGACTGATGTGCAAGATCGGGCTTGGGGGATTAGGTCGTCAAGTTTGAATGCGTTCTGGCATGACGCCATGACGTCGACACGTCCCAAATGCGGACACCGAAGACCTCCCGGAAACGCGCAACGACCATCGCACAAAGTGGACATTTTGGTGAGAGTTTAGTTTTAATGGAAAAGGAAAAAGAACGAGTCGAACGACGGAACCTTCTCGGTACTTGAACACATGAAGGACAAGAGAGGAACTTTTACACAGGAGAAGGTCATTTGTCCCATCAAGTCTATGTCATGTCAACACCACATCAATTTAATATTCAACATTGGACGGAGAACTCGGTGGATAAATATCGGGAAAATTACATGAAGAAACTGTCCCTTTAAAACTCACCTCTTTGAAGATGTCACCCCGTACATGGTGGTAAATGGGGTGAAAGATGGTAATTGATAAGAGGACGAGCAAAAACAGCGCGATGAGACGAGACACAACCTTCATGTTTCACTTCTCACGAACAATGGAAGGAACAGCGATTGTGGGTTCAATTATGACACTGAGAACAATTGTAACCATAGAGACAGAGAGGACAACGGATAACTCGATCGGGACAGTTTAATGACAAATAACTAGAAACATTAAAATAAGATAACTCGCGATTAAATAAATTAACATTTACGAGATGAACACTTTTATTTATAAACAGTAATTTTAATTTCAATGTTTTAATTTTCAGACATATCCTTCAATTGAACGAATGAGGCAAAAAATTTCATTCCGATTTATGTTTCATTCTGTCATCCCTTCATCCCCATGGCAACATATGTTAATTGATCAGGTTTGGCATTGCTGATGTTTTTTCAACATGTAACTCATGTATCAACATGTAACTCCCTGGGCCTGGCTTGGCTTCAAATCAACATGTAACTCTCTGGGCCTGGCTTGGCTTCAAATCAACATGTAACTCCCTGGGTCTGGCTTGGCTTCAAATCAACATGCAACTCACAGGGCCTGGCCTGGCTTCAAATCAACATGTAACTCCCTGGGCCTGGCCTGGCTTCAAATCAACATGTAACTCCCTGGGCCTGGCTTGGCTTCAAATCAACATGTCACTCACTGGGCCTGGCCTGGCTTCAAATCAACATGTAACTCCCTGGGCCTGGCTTGGCTTCAAATCAACATGTAACTCCCTGGGCCTGGCCTGGCTTCAAATCAACATGTAACTCCCTGGGCCTGGCTTGGCTTCAAATCAACATGTAACCTCCTGGGCCTGGCCTGGCTTCAAATCAACATGTAACTCCCTGGGCCTGGCTTGGCTTCAAATCAACATGTAACTGCCTGGGCCTGGCTTGGTTTCAAATCAACATGTAACTCCCTGGGTCTGGCTTGGCTTCAAATCAACATGTCACTCACTGGGCCTGGCTTCGCTTCAAATCAACATGTAACTCCCTGGGCCTGGCTTGGTTTAAAATCAACATGTAACTCCCTGGGTCTGGCTTGGCTTCAAATCAACATGTCACTCACTGTGCCTGGCCTGGCTTCAAATCAACATGGAACTCCCTGGGTCTGGCTTGGCTTCAAATCAACATGTCACTCTCTGGGCGTGGCTTGGCTTTAAATCAACATGTAACTCCCTGGGCCTGGCTTGGCTTCAAATCAACATGTAATTATCTGGGCCTGGCTTGGCTTCAAATCAACATGTCACTCTCTGGGCGTGGCTTGGGCTTGGCTTCAAATCAACACCTAACTCTGCGCCTGGCTTGGCTTCAAATCACCACATAACTCTGGGCCGGGTTTGGCTTCAAATCAACATGTAACTGAACATGTAACATGTAACTGCAATGTCATGTAATGTAATGTAATTACATGTGACATATAACTCAACATGTAACTTTCTGTGTCTACCCTCAGGAGTGCCAGGAAGCACTATCTCTCCACACTCAGGAATGAACTCTCAAACCTGTCTCCTTCCTCCAAATCCTGGTGGCGCCTGGTCAAATCCGTTTCTGGTGTTTGTTGCCCTTCCATCCCCTCCCATACCTCAAATGGCTACACAGTTGACACCACACGTGACAAAGCCGCATGCCTCAACTCTGTGTTTGCTTCAAAATCTTGTGTCCCAAACCCATCTCTGTTCCCACCTTACCCAGTCGAACCCAACTGCTCCTGGACTCTGTGTCCTTCTCTCCTGACAAGGTGGAGAAGTTTTTGTCAAACCTCGACTATGATTCTGCAACTGGACCAGACGGCATCAGCCCACAGGTCCTAAAATTCTGCTCTTCCGCTCTGTCTCACCCTCTCTCTGTTCTTTTCACCCCCTCTTTTGCTCAAGGTCATCTGCCAGCATCTTGGAAATCAGTAAACATTCCTGCTTTCCACAAAAAAGGTGCAAAAACAGATCCTTGCAACTCCAGACGAATCAGCCTGCTCCCAATTATCAGCAAAGTCATGGAATCCATCATTGCTTCAGATATCAAATCCTTCCTCTTCTCCAATGGCTTGATCTCCGATCATCAATTTGGATTCAGACCAGGTCATTCTACTCTGGACATGTTGCTTCTGCTGTCTCAACAATGGATGGAGGTCCTCAATGCCAAACAGGAAATCAGAGCTGTCTCCCTTGACATATCACGTGCCTTCGATACGGTCTGGCACCCAGCTCTGCTCACCAAACTCCCCTCCTATGGTATCTATGGAAATCTCCTCGCATGGCTTGTGGACTTCCTCTCTGGTCGTAGTCAACGTGTGGCCCTGAATGGATTTCTCTCATCTCCCCTGCCTGTTCTGGCTGGAGTTCCCCAAGGTAGTGTTCTGGGCCCTGTGCTATTTCTGGTCTTCATCAATGATCTCTCCGACTCTCTGGAAAATCCTCTCTATCTCTTTGCTGATGACTCCACTCTCTGCCGCTCCATACCTCATCCCACAGATCGGCAGTCTGCAGCCTCCTCACTCTCTGCAGACCTGGACAAAATCACAGTTTGGTCAAACAAGTGGAACATGTCTTTCAATCCTGACAAATCTCACACTCTTACTATGTCTCTCCGAAAAGTCAGACTGGAAAACCCTCCCATCCACTTCCTCAACAATCCTCTCCAAGAAGTTCTGTCGCTCAAGCTTTTGGGTCTCACTATCTGCCATGATCTTTCTTGGGAAAACCACATTTCCAAGCTGGCCTCCAAAGCCAGTCGCCGACTGGGCATCCTCCGTCGTGCGAAGTCCTTCCTTGGCACACCTGAGCTCCTCACCACAAACAAGGCTTTCATCCGCAGCTCAATGGAATACTGTTCCCTCCTCTGGGCCGGTGCTCCTGCCTCACACCTGGCTCGGCTTCACGCTGTTGAAACCAAAGCTTTCAGAATCATTGGAATCTCCCGAATAACAGGCGAACTATCTCCGGAATCATGGCCAAATTGCAAATTCGTCCCTCGAGTTAGGATTCCTGCACGAAGCAGGAATTGAAAATCAAATCGGAGAAGTGAAAATCCACCTGATGAGCAAGCAGATAAGCCGCGAAAATCCACCTGAAGATAAGCCGCGGTTGAAGCCGCATGATTGATACCTGGTAATCAGGGAGCCATTGTTAAGTACGTGAAGCGATTGTGCATGGACGTGCAATGGCGACGGTGAATGAATGCGATGAGCAGGGATATTGCGCTTGAGATAACGACTTTGCTAAATTACCGCACAATTACAACCTTCCATTCGAGTCTGCGGAGGTTTAAAGTTGGAGAGGATATTTAAGAGCAGGGCGTAACGAATACGCAATTAACGTGACCAATGGGGTAAATTAACGATCTCACTTAAAGAAGTAACAAGCAAAGTGCAATTGACTGATGTGCAAGATCGGGCTTGGGGGATTAGGTCGTCAAGTTTGAATGCGTTCTGGCATGACGCCATGACGTCGACACGTCCCAAATGCGGACACCGAAGACCTCCCGGAAACGCGCAACGACCATCGCACAAAGTGGACATTTTGGTGAGAGTTTAGTTTTAATGGAAAAGGAAAAAGAACGAGTCGAACGACGGAACCTTCTCGGTACTTGAACACATGAAGGACAAGAGAGGAACTTTTACACAGGAGAAGGTCATTTGTCCCATCAAGTCTATGTCATGTCAACACCACATCAATTTAATATTCAACATTGGACGGAGAACTCGGTGGATAAATATCGGGAAAATTACATGAAGAAACTGTCCCTTTAAAACTCACCTCTTTGAAGATGTCACCCTGTACATGGTGGTAAATGGGGTGAAAGATGGTAATTGATAAGAGGACGAGCAAAAACAGCGCGATGAGACGAGACACAACCTTCATGTTTCACTTCTCACGAACAATGGAAGGAACAGCGATTGTGGGTTCAATTATGACACTGAGAACAATTGTAACCATAGAGACAGAGAGGACAACGGATAACTCGATCGGGACAGTTTAATTACAAATAACTAGAAACATTAAAATAAGATAACTCGAGATTAAATCAATTAACATTTACGAGATGAACACTTTTATTTATAAACAGTAATTTTAATTTCAATGTTTTAATTTTCAGACATATCCTTCAATTGAACGAATGAGGCAAAAAATTTCATTCCGATTTATGTTTCATTCTGTCATCCCTTCATCCCCATGGCAACATATGTTAATTGATCAGGTTTGGCATTGCTGATGTTTTTTCAACATGTAACTCATGTATCAACATGTAACTCCCTGGGCCTGGCTTGGCTTCAAATCAACATGTAACTCTCTGGGCCTGGCTTGGCTTCAAATCAACATGTAACTCCCTGGGTCTGGCTTGGCTTCAAATCAACATGCAACTCACAGGGCCTGGCCTGGCTTCAAATCAACATGTAACTCCCTGGGCCTGGCCTGGCTTCAAATCAACATGTAACTCCCTGGGCCTGGCTTGGCTTCAAATCAACATGTAACTCCCTGGGCCTGGCTTGGCTTCAAATCAACATGTCACTCACTGGGCCTGGCCTGGCTTCAAATCAACATGTAACTCCCTGGGCCTGGCTTGGCTTCAAATCAACATGTAACTCCCTGGGCCTGGCCTGGCTTCAAATCAACATGTAACTCCCTGGGCCTGGCTTGGCTTCAAATCAACATGTAACTCCCTGGGCCTGGCCTGGCTTCAAATCAACATGTAACTCCCTGGGCCTGGCTTGGCTTCAAATCAACATGTAACTGCCTGGGCCTGGCTTGGTTTCAAATCAACATGTAACTCCCTGGGTCTGGCTTGGCTTCAAATCAACATGTCACTCACTGGGCCTGGCTTGGTTTCAAATCAACATGTAACTCCCTGGGCCTGGCTTGGTTTCAAATCAACATGTAACTCCGTGGGTCTGGCTTGGCTTCAAATCAACATGTAACTCCCTGGGTCTGGCTTGGCTTCAAATCAACATGTCACTCACTGGGCCTGGCTTGGCTTCAAATCAACATGTCACTCACTGTGCCTGGCCTGGCTTCAAATCAACATGGAACTCCCTGGGTCTGGCTTGGCTTCAAATCAACATGTCACTCTCTGGGCGTGGCTTGGCTTTAAATCAACATGTAACTCCCTGGGCCTGGCTTGGCTTCAAATCAACATGTAATTATCTGGGCCTGGCTTGGCTTCAAATCAACATGTCACTCTCTGGGCGTGGCTTGGGCTTGGCTGAAAATCAACACGTAACTCTGGGCCTGGCTTGGCTTCAAATCAACACGTAACTCTGCGCCTGGCTTGGCTTCAAATCACCACATAACTCTGGGCCGGGTTTGGCTTCAAATCAACATGTAACTGAACATGTAACATGTAACTGCAATGTCATGTAATGTAATGTAATTACATGTGACATATAACTCAACATGTAACTTTCTGTGTCTACCCTCAGGAGTGCCAGGAAGCACTATCTCTCCACACTCAAGAATGAACTCTCAAACCTGTCTCCTTCCTCCAAATCCTGGTGGCGCCTGGTAAAATCCGTTTCTGGTGTTTGTTGCCCTTCCATCCCCTCCCATACCTCAAATGGCTACACAGTTGACACCACACGTGACAAAGCCGCATGCCTCAACTCTGTGTTTGCTTCAAAATCTTGTGTCCCAAACCCATCTCTGTTCCCACCTTACCCAGTCGAACCCAACTGCTCCTGGACTCTGTGTCCTTCTCTCCTGACAAGGTGGAGAAGTTTTTGTCAAACCTCGACTATGATTCTGCAACTGGACCAGACGGCATCAGCCCACAGGTCCTAAAATTCTGCTCTTCCGCTCTGTCTCACCCTCTCTCTGTTCTTTTCACCCCCTCTTTTGCTCAAGGTCATCTGCCAGCATCTTGGAAATCAGTAAACATTCCTGCTTTCCACAAAAAAGGTGCAAAAACAGATCCTTGCAACTCCAGACGAATCAGCCTGCTCCCAATTATCAGCAAAGTCATGGAATCCATCATTGCTTCAGATATCAAATCCTTCCTCTTCTCCAATGGCTTGATCTCCGATCATCAATTTGGATTCAGACCAGGTCATTCTACTCTGGACATGTTGCTTCTGCTGTCTCAACAATGGATGGAGGTCCTCAATGCCAAACAGGAAATCAGAGCTGTCTCCCTTGACATATCACGTGCCTTCGATACGGTCTGGCACCCAGCTCTGCTCACCAAACTCCCCTCCTATGGTATCTATGGAAATCTCCTCGCATGTGTTACGTGGTCCCCTCGGTGAATACCTGGTCTCGGTGACCCCCGGACCGTGAGAGGAACTTCGCCAGAAAGCTGTATTAAATATGCGCTTTCGCCACGCAATCCATATGAATTTCACCCCAGAGACAACTGACGTTCAAGGATATATTTCAAGGGGAATGACCATACAATTGCAATGACACAACCACGGAGATTTTCCCCGAGCAATCAACCATATACAACCATCAACAATTCCCAATTCACAAGCACTTTCCTATGAGTAAGATGGCCATCTTATATACGTGTGTCCCGGTGAGTACTCACGACACCCTTTTGGTCTCGGTCCCGCACAATGTCTCTGGGCCCCTCCTGACCAAGATGATGGTCGCCGTCACCGCACTCGGGCGGTAGAACGAACCCCGGGTGGACGTGTTTCCACCGGGCAGGTATCGTACCAGGCACCGTGGCTGCAGCCCCTCGTGGCCACGCGAGGCGGATACGGTAAAGCAAGCCAAACCCCACGCCGCTTGCAAGGCGGGTTAGGCCCCAACGTGCGACCCGCACGCGTCTGTTTGGACGGTGCCGCGAACGAGGCCAGGCGCGGGGTCGATGCACGGCCCCACGTCAACTTGCCGTCTCCACCGGGCAGGTATCGTCCCGGTAATTCCTCTCGCCAGACAGGCTTCGGATCGGAACGCCGCTTTTCCACGCAGCGCAAGGTCGATCCCACCTTTTGTCGGAGCGGGGCGAGGAAGAATAATAATCGTCCTTTTTTCCACGTGTCTTTTTCTCTTCCGTTTCCGGTCACTTCCGTTTCCGGCCACTCCCTCAGAAGGGCTCCTGACCCTCCAACCACAACAACTACACAACAACTTGATATACTACACACGGATAAGCAAAGACATGAATGGTAATTCACATACATTCACATAAATATGTAACACTCCCCCCCTTCAAGAAAGAAAGTTTGAACCCAGCGAAAACTTTCTTTGCCGGCCAATTTGGAGAAACAAACCAGATAACTCAACCCCCCCCACATTATCCGTTCCCCCCGGGCTAGTTATCACTTAAAAATAAAGCAACCAAAATTTCACCACAACCCCTCCAGATTACTCCCTCTGGACTAAGTACCAACAACGACATTGTCCCTGCCAAATCAAACTCCATCTCATGACCCTCTGACTTTGACCGTCAGTTTCTTGGGAATGAAGGTTAAGGGGTTGATCAAAGATCCAAAGTTAAGCAACTCGATAGCACGTTTTCCGGGAGGCCAAGCCGAGTATTCACTACATGGATGCCTTTAGGAATGCGGAGTTCACGGTTAGTCCGTGCAGGAATCTTGGCTCGGCGGCTCCGCCGCCTTCAGTGCTTCAACTTCTCAGAACTTCCCTAATAATTAGGGTGGGACCACTGGTCCCTGTAGTCCCATGAATAGCGGTCTCCTTCTCGGCCACTACCAAAACTACCGCCCAGTTGTCCTCTCCTGTAGACCTCTCGGCGCCTACGAAATGCCTTCCCTACTGTTATGGTCCGACCCTCCAAATCCTTGCCATTCCAATTCTTCTCTGCCTCTTTGGCATCTTTTGTGCTGGCAAACGTGACAAAGCCGAACCCTCTTGACTGTTGCGTTTCCCAGTCTCTTACCAACCGCACTTCCACCAGCGGCCCATATCTGTTGAAGACAGAGGTCAGAACTTCTTCCTCTGTTTTGAAGTTCAGTCCCCCTACAAATAACTTGGCACTTTTGTCGCCATCCCGAGCTGGTGTGGTGTTATTTTCCCTGCTGGGCTCTTTACCAACCCTCAGGTTACCATAAACTTGACCCCCGGCCAAATCATTCCCGATAACCACAGATACACCCTCTACAGGAAGCGTGGCTTGTAAACCGACGGTGACCGGTCCTGACACCAAATCGGACTCCAACTGGATGACCTGAAGGGGAGCACTAACACCGCCCCCGATCCCCTGTAAACGAACACTATCCCCCGTTGCCGTCTCCTCGGACCATGGCAAAATGCCTTCAAGCATTAAAGATTGCTGGGCCCCTGTGTCCCTCAATATCCTAACCGGTCTCCGGTTAGTCGAGGCTCCATCCAGTGACACAAACCCCTCTGAAATAAATGGTTGGTAACCCTTTTGATGGCGATTTCTTACGCTAGCCATCGCATTCGGAGTTGTCATAGTCGGACTCCGCTCTGGGTTGTCCCTTTTCATGAGGTAACAACTGGACATCAAGTGTCCAGGTTTCTTGCAAAACGCGCAAGTAGGCCCGGAGGAAAAACTCGGGGTCTGCCTCGGGCCCCCCGAACTATAAGTTTGTCTTGGGCCCGCATCCCTCTGATTTCGAACCGGTGGGGTATCATAGTTGTCCCCATAATCATCTCGAGGCCGCCGCCATGTATGGTCGTTCTCCGCACCTGCTGTTCCCCACCTCCCCTGCGGAGATCTAGGCGAGGAGTTAGGTTCGTGGACCCCTATTCGGTGGGTTAAGGCATAATCATCTGCCATGGTGGCTGCGTCCCACAACTTTGGTACCTTCTTTACCTGCAGGTACACTTTGATGTCCTCGTGGACACACTGCTGGAATTCCTCCACCAGGATCAAGTCCCGCAATGTCTCGAAGTCTTTCCCGACTCCTTTTGACTCACACCACCGATCAAACATGTTTTCTTTCACTCTGGCAAACTCCACATGGGTCTCACTCTCCCTCTTCCTGGCATTCCTGAATTTTTGCCTGTAAGCTTCCGGAACCAACTCATAGGCCTTGAGGATGTGCTTCTTCAGTACCTCATAATCTGCACATTGGTCCATTGGTAGCGCCGAATAAATTTCCTGAGCTTTCCCCACCAGCACACTTTGCACGAGTATGGTCCAGGCCTCCTCCGGCCAGTTTAATTGTCGAGCCACTTTCTCAAAGTGTGGAAAAAATTTCGCGACTTCTTTTTCACTGAACGGTGGAACCAGCCTCACATGTCTGCCCACATCCCAGGTTTTCTGGTTAGGTGTCGACCCCGTCAGCAAGGGTGGTGCCTCTCCCCGTTCTCTCATTAACTCCAGCTCCTTGAATTTGATTTCTTGCTGAAGCTCCATGTCACGTTCCTTTAATTCCCTTTCCGCTTTTCTCTCCTCTGCTTCGAGGTCCCTTGCAGCTCTCCTTTCCTCTGCTTGTTCCTTTTCTCTTCTTTCCTGGAGTTCTCTTTCCACTCTCCTTTCCTCTGCTTGTTTCTCTTCTCTCCTCGCTTCTGCTTTCCTTTCTTCTTCTTTTAACCTTTCCTGGAGTTCTCGTTCCACTCTCCTTTCCTCCGCTTGTTTCTCTTCCCTCCTCTCTTCTGCTTTCCTTTCTTCTTCTGCTCTTTCCTTTTCTGCTTTCCTTTCTTCTTCTGCTCTTTCCTTTTCTGCTTTCCTTTCTTCTTCTTTAATCCGTTCCTGGCTCCGTAATTGCAACTCCAGTTTCCGGAGCTCAACGTCTTCTGGTTCTTCAGGTAGCCACTCCCAGGCTAACTCGTCCCATGTTCCTAATCCCACCATAGATTGTATCACCGTGGCCTGCAACTCTGCCTTCCTCAAATTAGTTCGGACCTCCAAGTTAAAATGTTTGGCCAATTTCAAGAGGTCCGACTTTAGCAACGCTCGGAACTGTGCCTCACTCGGGGTTACCCCAAAGTTCTGTGCCACAAACGCCATGGTGCCTATCGTTAACACCTGTTAACCTTCACCCAAGACTTTACCCCAATTTCTCAAAAAAAAATTACCAATTAATAATTAATTAATAATTTTTAATTAATAAAAAATTATTATTTTATTATTTTATACAATTTTAAATCCCGGACGTAGACCCAATTGCGAAACCGCAAATCGTAATTTGGACGAGCCCCCAATTCTGTTACGTGGTCCCCTCGGTGAATACCTGGTCTCGGTGACCCCCGGACCGTGAGAGGAACTTCGCCAGAAAGCTGTATTAAATATGCGCTTTCGCCACGCAATCCATATGAATTTCACCCCAGAGACAACTGACGTTCAAGGATATATTTCAAGGGGAATGACCATACAATTGCAATGACACAACCACGGAGATTTTCCCCGAGCAATCAACCATATACAACCATCAACAATTCCCAATTCACAAGCACTTTCCTATGAGTAAGATGGCCATCTTATATACGTGTGTCCCGGTGAGTACTCACGACACCCTTTTGGTCTCGGTCCCGCACAATGTCTCTGGGCCCCTCCTGACCAAGATGATGGTCGCCGTCACCGCACTCGGGCGGTAGAACGAACCCCGGGTGGACGTGTTTCCACCGGGCAGGTATCGTACCAGGCACCGTGGCTGCAGCCCCTCGTGGCCACGCGAGGCGGATACGGTAAAGCAAGCCAAACCCCACGCCGCTTGCAAGGCGGGTTAGGCCCCAACGTGCGACCCGCACGCGTCTGTTTGGACGGTGCCGCGAACGAGGCCAGGCGCGGGGTCGATGCACGGCCCCACGTCAACTTGCCGTCTCCACCGGGCAGGTATCGTCCCGGTAATTCCTCTCGCCAGACAGGCTTCGGATCGGAACGCCGCTTTTCCACGCAGCGCAAGGTCGATCCCACCTTTTGTCGGAGCGGGGCGAGGAAGAATAATAATCGTCCTTTTTTCCACGTGTCTTTTTCTCTTCCGTTTCCGGTCACTTCCGTTTCCGGCCACTCCCTCAGAAGGGCTCCTGACCCTCCAACCACAACAACTACACAACAACTTGATATACTACACACGGATAAGCAAAGACATGAATGGTAATTCACATACATTCACATAAATATGTAACACATGGCTTGTGGACTTCCTCTCTGGTCGTAGTCAACGTGTGGCCCTGAATGGATTTCTCTCATCTCCCCTGCCTGTTCTGGCTGGAGTTCCCCAAGGTAGTGTTCTGGGCCCTGTGCTATTTCTGGTCTTCATCAATGATCTCTCCGACTCTCTGGAAAATCCTCTCTATCTCTTTGCTGATGACTCCACTCTCTGCCGCTCCATACCTCATCCCACAGATCGGCAGTCTGCAGCCTCCTCACTCTCTGCAGACCTGGACAAAATCACAGTTTGGTCAAACAAGTGGAACATGTCTTTCAATCCTGACAAATCTCACACTCTTACTATGTCTCTCCGAAAAGTCAGACTGGAAAACCCTCCCATCCACTTCCTCAACAATCCTCTCCAAGAAGTTCTGTCGCTCAAGCTTTTGGGTCTCACTATCTGCCATGATCTTTCTTGGGAAAACCACATTTCCAAGCTGGCCTCCAAAGCCAGTCGCCGACTGGGCATCCTCCGTCGTGCGAAGTCCTTCCTTGGCACACCTGAGCTCCTCACCACAAACAAGGCTTTCATCCGCAGCTCAATGGAATACTGTTCCCCCCTCTGGGCCGGTGCTCCTGCCTCACACTTGGCTCGGCTTCACGCTGTTGAAACCAAAGCTTTCAGAATCATTGGAATCTCCCGAATAACAGGCGAACTATCTCCGGAATCATGGCCAAATTGCAAATTCGTCCCTCGAGTTTGGATTCCTGCACGAAGCAGGAATTGAAAATCAAATCGGAGAAGTGAAAATCCACCTGATGAGCAAGCAGATAAGCCGCGAAAATCCACCTGAAGATAAGCCGCGGTTGAAGCCGCATGATTGATACCTGGTAATCAGGGAGCCATTGTTAAGTACGTGAAGCGATTGTGCATGGACGTGCAATGGCGACGGTGAATGAATGCGATGAGCAGGGATATTGCGCTTGAGATAACGACTTTGCTAAATTACCGCACAATTACAACCTTCCATTCGAGTCTGCGGAGGTTTAAAGTTGGAGAGGATATTTAAGAGCAGGGCGTAACGAATACGCAATTAACGTGACCAATGGGGTAAATTAACGATCTCACTTAAAGAAGTAACAAGCAAAGTGCAATTGACTGATGTGCAAGATCGGGCTTGGGGGATTAGGTCGTCAAGTTTGAATGCGTTCTGGCATGACGCCATGACGTCGACACGTCCCAAATGCGGACACCGAAGACCTCCCGGAAACGCGCAACGACCATCGCACAAAGTGGACATTTTGGTGAGAGTTTAGTTTTAATGGAAAAGGAAAAAGAACGAGTCGAACGACGGAACCTTCTCGGTACTTGAACACATGAAGGACAAGAGAGGAACTTTTACACAGGAGAAGGTCATTTGTCCCATCAAGTCTATGTCATGTCAACACCACATCAATTTAATATTCAACATTGGACGGAGAACTCGGTGGATAAATATCGGGAAAATTACATGAAGAAACTGTCCCTTTAAAACTCACCTCTTTGAAGATGTCACCCCGTACATGGTGGTAAATGGGGTGAAAGATGGTAATTGATAAGAGGACGAGCAAAAACAGCGCGATGAGACGAGACACAACCTTCATGTTTCACTTCTCACGAACAATGGAAGGAACAGCGATTGTGGGTTCAATTATGACACTGAGAACAATTGTAACCATAGAGACAGAGAGGACAACGGATAACTCGATCGGAACAGTTTAATTACAAATAACTAGAAACATTAAAATAAGATAACTCGCGATTAAATCAATTAACATTTACGAGATGAACACTTTTATTTATAAACAGTAATTTTAATTTCAATGTTTTAATTTTCAGACATATCCTTCAATTGAACGAATGAGGCAAAAAAATTCATTCCGATTTATGTTTCATTCTGTCATCCCTTCATCCCCATGGCAACATATGTTAATTGATCAGGTTTGGCATTGCTGATGTTTTTTCAACATGTAACTCATGTATCAACATGTAACTCTCTGGGCCTGGCCTGGCTTCAAATCAACATGTAACTCCCTGGGCCTGGCTTGGCTTCAAATCAACATGTAACTCCCTGGGCCTGGCTTGGCTTCAAATCAACATGTCACTCACTGGGCCTGGCCTGGCTTCAAATCAACATGTAACTCCCTGGGCCTGGCTTGGCTTCAAATCAACATGTCACTCACTGGGCCTGGCCTGGCTTCAAATAAACATGTAACTGCCTGGGCCTGGCTTGGTTTCAAATCAACATGTAACTCCCTGGGTCTGGCTTGGCTTCAAATCAACATGTCACTCACTGGGCCTGGCTTGGTTTCAAATCAACATGTAACTCCCTGGGCCTGACTTGGTTTCAAATCAACATGTAACTCCATGGGTCTGGCTTGGCTTCAAATCAACATGTAACTCCCTGGGTCTGGCTTGGCTTCAAATCAACATGTCACTCACTGGGCCTGGCTTCGCTTCAAATCAACATGTCACTCACTGGGCCTGGCTTCGCTTCAAATCAACATGTAACTCCCTGGGCCTGGCTTGGTTTAAAATCAACATGTAACTCCCTGGGTCTGGCTTGGTTTAAAATCAACATGTAACTCCCTGGGCCTGGCTTGGTTTAAAATCAACATGTAACTCCCTGGGCCTGGCTTGGCTTCAAATCAACATGTCACTCACTGTGCCTGGCCTGGCTTCAAATCAACATGGAACTCCCTGGGTCTGGCTTGGCTTCAAATCAACATGTCACTCTCTGGGCGTGGCTTGGCTTTAAATCAACATGTAACTCCCTGGGCCTGGCTTGGCTTCAAATCAACATGTAATTATCTGGGCCTGGCTTGGCTTCAAATCAACATGTCACTCTCTGGGCGTGGCTTGGGCTTGGCTGAAAATCAACACGTAACTCTGGGCCTGGCTTGGCTTCAAATCAACACCTAACTCTGCGCCTGGCTTGGCTTCAAATCACCACATAACTCTGGGCCGGGTTTGGCTTCAAATCAACATGTAACTGAACATGTAACATGTAACTGCAATGTAATGTAATTACATGTGACATGTAACTCAACATGTAACTTTGTGTGTCTACCTTCAGGAGTGCCATGAAGCACTATCTCTCCACACTGAAGAATGAACTCTCAAACCTGTCTCCTTCCTCCAAATCCTGGTGGCGTCTGGTGAAATCCGTTTCTGGTGTTTGTTCCCCTTCCATCCCCTCCCATCCCTCAAATGGCCACACAATTGACACCACACGTGACAAAGCCGAATGCCTCAACTCTGTGTTTGCTTCAAAATCTTGTGTCCCAAACCCATCTCTGTTCCCACATTACCCAGTCGAACCCAACTGCTCCTGGACTCTGTGGTCTGTGTCCTTCTCTCCTGACAATGTGGAGAAGTTTTTGTCAAACCTCGACTATGATTCTGCAACTGGACCAAACGGCATCAGCCCACGGGTCCTAAAATTCTGCTCTGCCGCTCTATCTCACCGTCGCTCTGTGCTTTTCACCCTCTCTTTTGCTCAAGGTCATCTGCCAGTATCTTGGAAATCAGCAAACATTCCCACTTTACACAAAAATGGTGCAAAAACAGATCCTTGCAACTCCAGACCAATCAGCCTGCTCCCAATTATCAGCAAATACATGGATTCCATCACTGCTTCTTATATCAAATGCTTCCTCTTCTCCAATGGCTTGATCTCTGATCATCAATTTGGATTCAGACCAGGTCATTCTACTCTGGACATGTTGCATCTGCTGTCTCAACAATGGATGGAGGTCCTTAATGCCAAACAGGAAATCAGAGCTGTCTCCCTTGACATATCACGTGCCTTCGATACGGTCTGGCACACAGCTCTGCTCACCAAACTCCCCTCCTATGGTATCCATGGAAATCTCCTTGCATGGCTTGCGGAATTCCTCTCTGGTCGTAGTCAACGTGTGGCCCTGAATGGATTTCTCTCATCTCCCCTTCCTGTTCTGGCTGGAGTTCTCCAAGGTAGTGTTCTGGGCCCTGTGCTATTTCTGGTCTTCATCAATGATCTCTCCCCCCCGGTGTGTACCCCTGGTTAGAATAGGTACACCATATCCCTGCGTGTCGGAAGAGGCGACTAAAAGGGTTGGCGTCAGGAAGGGCATCCGGCCATAAAAACATTGCCTCAAAAAGAGAACCATGACAATTACAACTACATATGGGCAGGGTACAGCCCGAAGTACCCCATGGGGGACCCCACTCCCGCTCGTCAAAACTCAAGGTGGGGAACCCGATTGATGCAAGGGTGGAAATCACTCCATTTATGACGACGAAAAGTCTGATGCCCGACGTGGAGATCGGTTTCTGAGGTTTGGGACTTGGAATGTAGGGACAATGCCAGGGAGATCAGAAGTGGTAGAAGTATTGCTCAGAAGAAGAGTGGACATATGTTGTGTGCAGGAGACGAGATGGAAGGGAAGTGGTGTGAGAATGGTGAAGGGTAGGCAGGGACAGAAATACAAGTTTGTGTGGCAAGGGTGCCCAGAGGGCGTGAATGGTGTTGGTGTCCTGTTTTCTGAGGAGTTTGTAGACAGTGTCGTGAGTGTGACGAGAGTGAGTGAAAGGGTGATGATGGTGAAAATGATGATTGGAAAGCTCTTGGTGAACGTCATCTCGGGATATGCTCTGCAGGTTGGTCAGAGCGATGAAGAGAAGGAAAAGTTCTGGTGTGCAATGGAGAAGCTGATGGAAAACGTGAAAGATGAGGAAGTTGTTGTGGTAGGAGGAGACCTAAATGGACATGTGGGAAGGAGTATGGATGGTTTTGAGGGAGTTCATGGGGGTTACGGATATGGTGTGAGAAATGGAGAAGGTGAAAGGATTTTGGAGTTTGCTGATGGAGCTGATTTGTAATACTCAGTTCCAGAAAGAGGATAATAAGCTTGTTACATACACGTCAGGTGGGTCGACGACAACCATTGACTACCTGATGGTGCGTAGGCGAGATAGAGGGCACCTCCAGGACACAAAGGTGATCCCGGGGGAGGAGGCTGTTTGACAGCACCATTTGGTTGTCTGCGACATAAGGTTGAAAGGTGCGAGGAGAGCTCGGCGGGTGAAGTACCAACCGAGAATGAAGGTGTGGAGGTTGAAAGAGGTGACAGTGAGGGAGGCATTAAAAGAGAGGCTGAGTATGGTAGAGGATGATGTGGTTGAGCTTGAAACTGGTTGGATGTCAATGAAAGATAGTCTGTTGGGAGCCGTTGGTGAGGTATGTGGATGGACAAAAGGACCACCGAGGCACTCGGAAACATGGTGGTGGGATGATGAAGTTGGAAAGAGGATTGACGAGAAGAGGAAGAAGTTCAAGGAGTGGCAGAAGGCGAAGGGTACGGGGGAAGAAAAGGAAGAGCTTGAAAGTTATAAGGCAGCCAAGAAGGCTGCAAAGAAAGAGGTAGCAAAGGCACAGGAGGCATGTAGGAAATGTTCGGAGAACGCTTGGATTTGGAAGAGGGTCAGAGAGCGGTATTCAGGATTGCAAAGCAGATAGCGAAAGAGAGGTGTGATGTGATGGGGGTGAGTTGCTTGAAGGACGAAGTGGGACAAATCGTTGTGGACCCAGATGGAATTAAAGGAAGATGGAAGAGAAAAAAGAAATACTGTTGAATGCAGAGAATGAATGGGATGGCAACATGGAGAGTAACCCAGTTTTAGGACTGGCAGAGAAGATAACCGAGGAGGAAGTTGAGGAAGCGATTGAAGCAATGAAGAGTAGAAAGCGGGAGGGCCGATGGGAGTTGTGGAAGATATGTTGAAGGCAGCGGAAAATTGGGGTGAGAAGAGAATGACAGAGATCTGCCATCTGGCGGTGAAGGAAGGCTGCATTCCAGTGGATTGGGAACTGAGTACCCTCGTCCCTCTATACAAGGGGACAGGTGACCCTCTGGTCTGTGGCTCGTATCGAGCAATAAAGTTATTGGAGCATGGAATGAAGGTATTGGAAAGGGTGATGGATAGGAGGATAAGGAAGAAAGTGAAGATTGACGAAATGCAGTTTGGATTTATGCCAGGAAGAGGAACGACAGACGTGCTTTTTATTGTGAGGCAGTTGCAGGAGAAGTACATGGAGAAGAGGAAGAAGTTGTTTATTGGGTTTGTTGATCTGGAGAAAGCATTCGATAGAGTTCCACGTGAAGTAGTGACATGGGCATTGAGGAAGTTAGGAGTGGAGGAATGGTTGATCCGAGTAGTGATGGCAATGTACAAAAGAGCGCGCACAGCTGTAAGGACGAAGGACGGGAACAGTGGTGAGTTTGAGGTGAAGATGGGAGTGCATCAGGGGTCGGTACTAAGTCCACTACTATTTGTAGCTGTGATGGAGGTGCTGGCTCGGAACGTAAAGGAGGGTTTACCGTGGGAGTTGTTGTATGCAGATGATCTGATGTTGATTGCAGAAAGTATGGATGGACTGAAGGAGAAGATGAACAAGTGGTAGGAATGTATGGAGACGAAAGGTCTGAAGGTGAATATCGGAAAGACGAAGGTGATGGCAAGTGGTAAAGCATGTGGTGAGGTGGAAAGAACTGGGAAGTGGCCATGTGCTATGTGCAGGAAGGGTGTCGGAGTGAACTCAATTCAATGTACAATGTGCGCTGAGTGGGTTCATCAAAAATGTAGTAGTTTGAGAGGGTCATTAACCAGTGTGGCAGCTACATTCAAGTGTAAGGTGTGCACAGAGGGAGCTGCAGATGGAGGAAATGTTGAGTTGGATCCTGGAGATGGTGTGAAGCTTGAAGGTGTGAAACCATTTTGTTACCGAGGAGACATGCTGAATGGAGAAGGTGGATCAGACTCGGCAACGGTTGCTGGAGTGAGATGTGCATGGAAGAAGTTTCGGGAACTGAGTGGCGTGCTGACGAGGAGGGGAGTGTCGTTGAAGCTGAAGGGAAGTTATGACATAACAGGGAAGTTATGACTAACTTCCCTGAAAATGTCTGCTGCTCTTCTTCTGCTCCGATCGGATCATCTGATCATGTCCTTGTTAAAGTGGACATCTCTCTGACCATCCTCAGGGAGCCTGCTCAGCGTCGACGAGTCTGGCATTTCACTCAGGCCAACTGGCACGGTCTTCAAGCAGCCATCAATCATCTGGACTGGTCTCCCATCTCTACCACCTCTGACATCAACTCATCCTGGGAATTCTTCCAAAGTAAATTGCTCTCTCGCATGCACAGATTTATCCCATCTCGTCTTCAGTTGTCATACCCTTCCTCCCGTCCATGGTACATGGAATCTTGTGGTGAGGCTGTTGCCCAGAAACAACTTGCCTTCGTCTCCTGGAAAGCAAATCCAACGGAAGGAAATCTCATTTCCTTTCACAAAGCCCGAAACAAGTGTGTGTCCACCCTCAGGAGAGCCAGGAAACAATATCTTTCCGTTCTCAAGACCGAACTCTCTTATCTGTCTCCCTCTTCCAAATCCTGGTGGCGTCTGGTCAAATCCGTTTCTGGTGTTTGTTCCCCCTCCATCCCCTCCCTTACCTCAAACAGCTACACAGCTGACTCCGCACGTGAAAAAGCTGAATGCCTCAACTCTGTGTTTGCCTCTAAATCTTGTGTCCCAAACCCATCCCTCTCTGTACCCACCATACCCAGTTGTACCCTGCTGCTCCTGGACTCCGTGTCCTTTCCTCCTGACAAGGTGGAAAAGTTTCTGTCAACCCTCGACTCTGATTCTGCAACTGGACCCGACGGCATCAGCCCACGGGTCCTAAAATCCTGCTCTGCTGCTCTATCTCACCCTCTCTCTGTTCTCTTCACCCTCTCTTTTGCTCAAGGTCAACTGCCATCTGCTTGGAAATCAGCCAACATCACCGCTTTGCACAAAAAAGGTGCAAAAACAGATCCTAGCAACTACAGACCAATCAGCCTTCTCCCAATTATCAGCAAAGTCATGGAATCCATCATTGCTTCGGATATGAAATCTTTCCTCTTCTCCAATGGCTTGATCTCTGATCATCAATTTGGTTTCAGACCAGGTCACTCTACTCTGGACATGCTGCTTCTGCTGTCTTAACAATGGATGGAGGTCCTCAATGCCAAACAGGAAATTAGAGCTGTCTCCCTCGACATATCACGTGCCTTCGACACGGTCTGGCACCCCGCTCTGCTCATATTGCCGCTCCATACCTCATCCCACAGATCGGCAGTCTGCAGCCTCCTCACTCTCTGCAGACCTGGACAAAATCACAGTCCGGTCAAACAAGTGGAACATGTCTTTCAATCCTGACAAATCTCACACTCTTACTATGTCTCTCCGAAAAGACCGACTGGAAAACCCCTCCCATCCACATTCTCAACAATCCTCTCCAAGAAGTTCTGTCGCTCAAGCTGTTGGGTCTCACTATCTGCCATGATCTTTCTTGGGAAAACCACATTTCCAAGCTGGCCTCCAAAGCCAGTCGCCGACTGGGCATCCTCCATCATGCGAAGTCCTTCCTTGGCACACCTGAGCTCCTCACCACATACAAGGCTTTCATTTGCAGCTCAATGGAATACTGTTCCCCCCTCTGGGCCGGTGCTCCTGCCTCACACCTAGCTCGGCTTCACGCTGTTGAAACCAAAGCTTTCAGAATCATTGGAATCTCCCGAATAACAGGCGAACTATCTCCGGAATCATGGCCAAGTTGCAAATTCGTGCCTCGAGTTTGGATTCCTGCACGAAGCAGGATTTGAAAATGAAATCGGAGAAGTGAAAATCCACCTGATGAGCAAGCAGATAAGCCGCGAAAATCCACCTGAAGATAAGCCGCGGTTGAAGCCGCATGATTGATACCTGGTAATCAGGGAGCCATTGTTAAGTACGTGAAGCGATTGTGCATGGACGTGCAATGGCGACGGTGAATGAATGCGATGAGCAGGGATATTGGGCTTGAGATAACGACTTTGCTAAATTACCGCACAATTACAACTTTCCATTCGAGTCTGCGGAGGTTTAAAGTTGGAGAGGATATTTAAGGCTGGTTAAATTTTTTTTCCTGTTTATCATCGCCGCCCGCCCCATAAAAGTCGTCCGGCCCTAATTTTTTTTTTTCTCGCTAAGTCAGTAAAATCCGTTCCCGCTCAGTGGAACAGGTTCGAATTTTGTATGTGCTCACGTAGGCCTATATATAGATAACTAGCTGAAAGCACCCGGCGTTGCCCGGGTTATTTTTGAATGAATTTACTACTATAATTCAGCTTTTACCCGCGGCCGTAGACGATTGACTACCATAATCCCGACATTTTTTGAATTAGAAGTTTCCTCCTATCTTTCACCGTTCAGGAGATTCGCTTGCGCAGACAAACAAACAAAAACTTTCTTTTATAATATAGAGAGATGAAGGCGGGGCTAGGCATGCGCATAACGGTAAACAGTGGGGAATAGCAGGAGGCGGGGTCAGATAAGCGTAACGGGGGGGAGGGGGGGAGGGGGGGGGGGAGATAAATTCAGTATAACGAGATAATGAGGAGGTGATGAAGAAGATTTGTAGTGGAGAAGTTGTAGTGCCAAACAATGGATTATAAATGATTGTAAATTGCGGTGATTTTGATTGGTGCGGTTTTAACAAAATAATATTGTTCATTTGGGGAAAGGGGGTCAACAAAACAATGAAGGTTAAAGTGATGGCTACAACTGATAGTAAAGGTATATGAGATCCTCGGGCAGGAAAAGAGTGATTTTAAATAATGAAGGGTTAAAGTGATTTATGAAATGGCACTAATTGCTAGTGTATTTGGTATTATAAGAATTATTGTTTTTAGTGGTGCACATGATATTACATGTGGGTGACCGTTTGTAGCGTATGTACTAATGGGGAGATTATTAAAAAGGGGACGGGAGGGAGAGTAAGAAGATGTGAGATTATGAAGGAGGGGATTCTGGGAGAGGAGGAAGTAGATTGACAGACAATGAAGGAGGAGATGGAAGAGGCAGTGGAAAGGGTGGTGGTGGTGGTGGAGGAGGGGATTCTGGGAGAGGAGGAAGTAGCTGGATAGACAATGAAGGAGATGAAAGAAGCGGTGGAGAGGGTGGTGGTGGTGGTGGAGGAGGGGATTTTGGGTGAGGAGGAAGTAGATGGATAGGCAATGGAGGAGGTGGAAGAGAGGGTGGTGGAGGAGGATGGGAGAAGGAGTTGGGAGAAACTGGAAGAAGATGCAAGTCACAGTTTGATAATAAACAGAGACCTGTTGGTGGTTGTTGTGCAAATGAATGGTGTGGCTGTAGGCAGTAGTCGTGGGATGAGGAGAGATTCCGTTGTGAGGTTGGAACAGGGTAACCAACGAGTGATGGAGGAGGGGAATCTGGAAGTGGGGGGTAGGGGTAGAGAGGAGATGCCATGCTGGAAGATGCACAATGTCTCGAGTTGACTGGCATGTTGGGGGTCCGAGTCCAGGTTCCTGGCATGTTTCTGGGACAGGGAATTGGATTTGTTGTGGATTTGGACCCAGCTATGGGATTGTGAGAAGCTGATGTTGTCGTGACTACATTGTCAGATTTGCTTCAGTTTGAATATTCAACAGAAGCGGAGGCTCTGGATGACACCAGTTCCAAGTCCTGCGGATGAGAGCAGAATACTGTCGCCATTGCTCGCTAATTAAACAAACATATTGATTTGGAGGGAATAAGAACAGAGAGTAGATGGTTAACATTATTTACAAATCGTACAAAATCGATTGAAACGAAGTTTATTGGTATCAGGAAAGACTTTTCGGGTGAACATATTTCGAGATGAGGGACATGCTGGATGATCCTATCATTGTTGGTGAGGTTAGTGTGATGGGCGTCCTTTAAACAATGGCTTTTCGTTCATCTTGATTACAATAATAATAAAAATAGGGGAAATACCCATCCGCGCTCACCTGGTAGAATTAATAGTATACTACACTGAATAAAGGTATTGTTACGGCCTGGAGTTTGGGGTCTACTACGAGGGGGTGAGCCTCCGTTCCCGCCCGAACTTACTGGACCTGAGGCTGCTGCGCACGAATAACTTCGTACTTCAGCAGGTTGCGAACCAGCAACTACGAACACCAATTGGTCCATTGCGTGATAGCAGGGTCCATCCGCTTACCTGTACCACTTGACGGTTTAAATCGGGTAAACTAACCCTCCGGCGGTGTACCACTTTTGTTCCTGGATGGAAATTTAGACAGCCGAGCAACCGTTGGTACCCGCGGTGCTGATAGTAATTTTGTTACGGCCAATCGTTACTCTGGGTGCGAGCAATGGCGGACCAATGGAAGAAAGGACATTCGCGGACAGTTGGAAAGGAAACGTTTAACGATTCGATTTAATTACAAATATTGACAGTGAAACTTATCGATAGGAAAGAAAAAAGGACAAGAGGCAGAAACTTAGCTTATTCTACGCCTTATGACGATTACAACAAATAAACGCAACATGGGCGCCCAGCACACACTCACGAGGTCGGGAGAGGGGAAACGAACGTTGGGATCCTGCTACCAAATGGTTGCAATGTTACCAGGACCTTGTTGTGTCCACTGCAACGACCTCGTCTTGTCGTCACCAACAAGCACCACGCCGACAAAATGGCCACCCCCAGCACGAGCAGGAAGAGGCAAAGGTGATCCCCAGCATGAACACGAAGAGGCAAAGAGTGATCCCCAGCACGAACATGAAGAGGCAACGGCGATCCCCAGCATGAACACGAAGAGGCAACAGCGATCCCCAGCATGAACACGAAGAGGCCAAGAACGTCGGGAACTCGGCAGAGTGAGTGCGCCAGGAACTGTGCAGGTAATAGCCAGTACACGTGGAGAGAGAGCACGTCGTGATCTCGTGCAGAGTAAGAGTACTGTTACGTGCTCCTCCCCAAACCCCGGTCACGGTGTACCTCCGAGCCCCGAGAGGAGTCACGGCAGAAAGATGTGTTATTCTGTATGCCAAGGATCAATGGTGAAACCACACCAATTGTTACCAACAAACAAGTATTGTATTAAGGTCACACAAGAATAACGGTACAGTAACAATATTAATCAAAAGTACAATCAATATATATCATTCCTAGGATGGTACCATCAGTTTCGTAATATAAAACACACTGTGCTCCAAGTGAGCGAAAAGAACATCCCCAATGTCTCTTTCCCGGCTTCAAGGCAAAGTTGCTTCCGGCTTCAAGCCAAAGTCGATCCACTCCAGTGATCGTCCGTACGATGTCGTATCGAGACCAGAATCCCGTTGGGTTGACAGTTACACTGCCAAAGATGGGCGAAGGTGTCCTCGAGAAGCGACGGGGAAATCACATCTTCAGGTATGGATGTTTGACGGCTCTCAATCGGCGAACCGCAGATTTCCCACTCAAAAGCCACGTTACACACACACCAAATTAACGTCTGGATGCGGTGAGAATGGTTGAAGCGAAGTGAAAAACCTTGAGCGATGCGCAAAGCGCGCTAGTCAAAATGGCCGACGGCCCGTTCTCGAGGCGTAACGGCACTACGTTGATTCGCCTCGGAATAAACCGCAAAACCTGGCATGCAGGTTTATCTGTCACAGCGATGACAACTCTGTCGCAGGAATCCCTTTCCCGGGAAACCCAAAGTTCACTCGTGACCCTCGTTCGCCAATCGTTCGCTCCAGACCTCGAAGCAGCTCGGCTTCTTGTCCGACTCACTCGCTCCGCCTTCTTTTCCTCCTCTTCCTCTTCGTCCGGTTCCAGTTTCATTTAAAACATTAACTTTTTTACCTTTTGAAAATAGTAATCTCTATTTCCCTCAAACGACAACAATAATAGTACATGGAATCAAAAATGTTTACAGTGGATGAAAACCACAACAAAGGAAGTGACGAATCTGTAACAGTACGTCATGGCCTCGTGCAGAAAGTCCAATGGCCACGTGCAGAGTGGAACCGGCAGGCAGAGAGCAGGCACGTGCAGTGAGAACACAAGTCCAAGGCCTTTCTATCCAGCAGACAGCGTCATGCAGGCACGTGAAGAGAGAACCAAGCCCAAGGCCTTTCTGTCTAGCAGAGAGTGTCATGCAGACACGTGCAGAGAGAACAAAGTCCAAGGCCTTTCTGTCTAGCAGAGTGTGTCATGCAGACACGTGCAGAGAGAACAAAGCCCAAGGCCTTTTTATCCAGCAGAGAGCATCATGAAGGTACGTGAAGAGAGAACAATGTCCAAGGCCTTTCTGTCTAGCAGAGAGCGTCATGCAGACACGTGCAGAGAGAACAATGTCCAAGGCCTTTCTGTCTAGCAGAGAGTGTCATGCAGACACGTGCAGAGAGAACAAAGTCCAAGGCCTTTCTGTCTAGCAGAGAGTGTCATGCAGACACATGCAGAGAAAACAAAGTCCAAGGCCTTTCTATCCAGCAGAGAGCGTCATGCAGGTATGTGAAGAGATAACAAAGTCCAAGGTTTACGCTGTCCAAGGAAACCGGGGAAGGATTACGCTGTCCGAGGTTTTCTGGGTTCCTGATTGGTGGAGTTTGTCACCCTGCCCCCACAATCCCTCTCAAAGAGATTTTTACCATGACACTCTTTGGCGAAGGGACTTTTATTGTGACGCTCTTTGGCCTCTATGGGGCATAAGGCTGCCTCATCTCGTGAACTCCAGCGCAACAGGTTAATTTGAGGACGCACTTGCCTGGTGTGCTTTTGAGCCTGCTTGCACTGCCTGGCAAATTATCCCCTTATGAGTGGAGGGCCTCGCTTCCCATCTCCAATGCATAACGACATACTAACCCATATAAGGGGAAGAATGAATGAATATGAATGATCGTTTTAAGGCCATTTTCCCTGCTAGAGCGGGGGTTAGCCTTGCGGGCACCATGACAATCATGGTTCCCTGTTTGAGGCAATGTTTTTATGGCCGGATGCCCTTCCTGACGCCAACCCTTAGTCGCCTCTTACGATGTGCAGGGATACAGTGTACCTATTCTAAACCGGGGTACACACCGGAAGGGACTAAGATAATGTTCTGCTAGGAAACAACTATTCTAAGGGACCTGTATGGTGGTTGACATCACTTCTTATCGGTTTTCCAAAACCATAACAGTATTTTAAACCAATTTCAATGGTTTCTATAAGACAGGGCAGCATGTAGAATCATACTAACATAATCATAAGACTTTAAACAAACAAACAAAAAAATACCTATTTTGGGGGGCAATCCCTCTCCCCCACCCCCTCCACCCAGTATACCTCCTCAGACCCCAATTTTTGTAATGCCTTGAACAAACTTTGGCACATCATAGGTGATTAAGGTTGTGGTGAAGTTTCATCAAGTCGTGTATGTAGTTTCAGAGAAAAGAGCAAATAACTACTTTGGGGTGGGGTGGGTTAGGGGGAGGGACGGTAGGGGGGGCAACAGCAACAACAGAGTGAGTGCAACATACCCTCCCCCCCCCATAAACAAACTTTAGTCAAAACATAAATATAATTTGGGCCAAATTTGGTTACCATCCAATCAGCGGTTTCGGAGAAGAAGTTGGAAGTGTTTATGGACTGACTGACGACGCGCCATCGCATAAGCTCCCCGGAACTTCGTTCCAGGTGAACTAATCTGTATATATAGAACTGAAAAAACACGGTCCGGGAAGCCATCCATCCGCCCGTCCAAAACAATAGTCAAGGCTCATGGAAGAGCGAGAACAGTGAGCGGATTTGAACAAACAGAACAGCAGAAAGAGGGGGAAACACCAGCAGCAGGGTTGAAGGACGAAATAGAGGGAGATTTGGACAAGCAATAAGTGTGGGGCGGAATGGGGGCGCATGGGGTTGATAAGATGGATACAGAATCAAACTCTCAGGAAGGAAAAACTGGAAATTTGGAAGGAGTTGTGCTTGGGAGTGGGGGATTTACGGGGGTAGAAATGATCATGGTTTGCGATGGGGAATGATGACCTGAGATGATTTTGGATGGGGATGACAAGAGATGATTTTGGATGGTGATGACATGAGATGATCTTGGATGGGGATGACCTGAGATGATTTTGGATGGGGATGACCTGAGATGATTTTGGATGGGGATGACAAGAGATGATTTTGGAAGGGGATGACATGAGATGATTTTGGATGGGGATGACAAGAGATGATTTTGGATGGAGATGACCTGAGATGATTTTGGATGGGGATGACTTGAGATGATTTTGGATGGGGATGACTTGAGATGATTTTGGATGGGGATGACCTGAGATGATTTTGTCTGGGGATGACCTGAGATGATTTTGGATGGGGATGACCTGAGATGATTTTGGATGGGGATGACTTGAGATGATTTTGGATGGAGATGACCTGAGATGATTTTGGATGGGGATGACCTGAGATGATTTTGGATGGTGATGACATGAGATGATTTTGGATGGGGATGACCTGAGATGATCTTGGATGGGGATTACAAGAGATGATCTTGGATGGGGATGACCTGAGATGATTTTGGATGGGGATGACCTGAGATGATTTTGGATGGGGATGACAAGAGATGATTTTGGATGGGGATGACTTGAGATGATTTTGGATGGGGATGACTTGAGATGATTTTGGATGGGGATGACCTGAGATGATTTTGGATGGGGATGACCTGAGATGATTTTGGATGGTGATGAC
The DNA here is from genome assembly GCF_964187855.1 of Myxine glutinosa. Lineage (NCBI taxonomy): Eukaryota > Metazoa > Chordata > Myxini > Myxiniformes > Myxinidae > Myxine > Myxine glutinosa. The sequence continues at coordinate 186,907,992 of NC_136262.1, read as the reverse complement.
ATGAGATGATTTTGGATGGGGTTGACCTGAGATGATTTTGGATGGGGATGACTTGAGATGATTTTGGATGGGGATGACTTGAGATGATTTTGGATGGGGATGACCTGAGATGATTTTGGATGGTGATGACATGAGATGATTTTGGATGGGGTTGACCTGAGATGATTTTGGATGGGGATGACTTGAGATGATTTTGGATGGGGATGACTTGAGATGATTTTGGATGGGGATGACTTGAGATGATTTTGGATGGGGATGACCTGAGATGATTTTGGATGGTGATGACATGAGATGATTTTGGATGGTGATGACATGAGATGATTTTGGATGGGGATGACCTGAGATGATTTTGAATGGGGTTGACCTGAGATGATTTTGGATGGGGATGACTTGAGATGATTTTGGATGGGGATGACTTGAGATGATTTTGGATGGGGATGACCTGAGATGATTTTGGATGGGGATGACTTGAGATGATTTTGGATGGGGATGACCTGAGATGATTTTGGATGGGGATGACTTGAGATGATTTTGGATTGGGGATGACCTGAGATGATTTTGGATGGGGATGACAAGAGATGATTTTGGATGGGGATGACATGAGATGATTTTGGATGGGGGTGACCTGTGATTATTTTGGGTGGGGAATGATGTGAGATGATTTTGGATGGGGAATGACCTGAGATTCTTTTGGATGGGGGATGATCTGAGATGGTTTTGGATGGGAATGACCTGAGATGATCTTAGATGGTGGTGAAGAGCTGTTTTGAAGACCTGAGGCTTTTTTTTTCTCTCTACTTTTTTTTACTTCTCTCATATTAATGTCATATCCCTGACCCCCCCCCCACCCCCTTTTTTGCCTCATGGTGTTCCTTAATCATCGAATCCCATATTAGCCAGGTAGAAATAAAGATGACGACGCAAAATTATTCAATAATACCTGAAGGAGATTGTGCAGAGGCAGAACTTCCTTCCTTTTGCCTTGGAATGCGTTTAATACTGTTGTCCTTTGTGAAGTTTTCGATGACACCACAAAGGACATAGAATTGGGCATCACAAAGGTGGTGGGATGTTAATAGGTCGTCATGTGCAGGTGACCCAAAGAGGAAAGTTTGGAGTTTAAATTGTTGACACTCAAATGAGGCCAGCAGAGCAGATATTGGGAGAAATACATAAACTTTTTATTAGCAGACATAGGTATTAGTACAAATGTATAAGAAATTGCATTCTAAACACATTTTAAGGTGTATCTATGAAACATTGCACTTTGACAATGTACATGACGTAAAAGTACCACGTAGAGAAAAACCTAAGGCCAGGAAAACTGATGCAAGAAATATTTTAAAACAGTTGGTCCGTTTGATGTTCCCATCTGATCACGTGGTTGATTATGCTGGGATCCCAGGTTAAAATCCAAGAAACTTAGGCTTGTCTATTCTGTCTCTCTATCTCTCTCTCTCTCTGCCTCCTCCCCCTTTCTTCATCGCCCCTCCCTCTTTTTCCTCTGCCCCGCCCCTTTTTTCCTTCACCCTCTCTGGGTATGTCCACACTCTGCTGACAGATCGAAGTCGCCTCTTGGCAAGGATTACACTGGTTAGTTTGCCATTTGCCTTCCAGCAGTCAATGAGGATCGGAATTTGTCATTTGTTCAGGATGCCGAAGATAGCTCGCCTACCCTTATCTACAATATACACTATGGTGTCGTTAGACGTGCACCAACTAATGCCAGCACATGGGACACCTAGCTTGTCGTCCAATCGGAGGGACCACACCCTACACCATAAAAACCAATCCTTCAGCTTATAATCTTGTAATTGGGTTGGGAAACCAGAATTGATAGAATCGATTTGTCCTTGTCGAACACCCAACCTCTCCACCACATTTCCTACGAATCTGTCCCCTTTTTGAGATATCCTGTTCACAGACAGCTAAACAAACAAGAAGGCGTCAGGAGGGAGCTTGACATGTATGACAAAAATCGATATCAATGAAACATTATCAATGAATTTTTTTTTATAGCAATGAATTTTTTTTAAATCCAAATAGCTTCCGAGCTCAAAAGGTGTCTGAAATATTGCCCTGAGGAGAAAGAAAATAAGTAAGAAATTAATAATTAAAATAAATAAATAATAATTGTAAAATCATTCGTTTCTGAATCAATTGGCTAATGGCATACCTAAATCACCTCTGTTTAATCAGAATCGGCAACTTTTTGAAAATCAATTAATAAAGTAATTAATCGAAAAATTAAATAATTAATTGATTAATTGATTAATAAATGAAAAATACTCTTTATAGCCAAATCCCTTGGTCACTGTTGTGTCCAAAAATCAGCTTCATAGCTCAAAAGGTGCCTGAGATATTGCCCAGATGAGAAAGAAAATAAATAAGTGATTAATAAATCGATAATAATTAAGTAATTAATCAATTAATTGATTAATCAAAAAACATACCATTTTGCCAAAGCACGTGCTCACTGTTGTGTCCAAATTTCAACTTCCTAGCTCAAAGGATGGCTGAGATATCGCCCAGACAAACAAACGAGAGAACCTTGATCTTTGACCTTGACCTTTCATCTATGTAGTCAAAAAACGTTCCCAGCCTCACTTTTATCCTTCAGAACCCTCTGGTAAAGTTTGACGAAGATAGCTGAAAGCATTCGCGAGTTATCGCTCTCACAGACGAACAAACAAATGAGACAGACAGAAATTGAAAATTTTCGTCATAACAGACAGTGGTGAACACATAACCTCCATCTACCTTCGGTGGCGAAGGTAAATATGGCATTGTAAAAATTATGACAAAACTGTTACGAAACCGGGGTCAGGGGTTACCACGAGGGGCTCTTAAGTCCTGCTCCCCGATCTCCGGGCCTGAGGCCACTGGTCACGGATAACTCCATGGTCCAGCAGATTGCTGGTCAACCATGGACGCCGATTGAAACCACTAAATCAAGCAGGTTCTCACTCCTTTATTAACGTGTTACCTTACCGGTGGTTTGGTAATCCCGATTGGGGACTGTACACTCAACGCCCACCTGTCTACTTATTACAGCCGAGCGAAACCATGGGTTCTACGTTGGCTAAACCAGTGGCCAAACAGTGGGGCAGAACTTCCCATCTATCTGATTCTTTACACACTATGTTGAAACGATGAAAGAGACAATTGAGCAGGTTTGAAAGCTGTTTACCAACAATAAAGGATGCATATATGAGCACGCACGGTATTTACAAAGCAATATTCACACAGTTAAATGGTAGTCAAACAATAGTTACACAATAAGCAAGCAATAGTCAAACATTCACAAGCACGTATCACGAGCAGGAGCAAGTCATGAAGCACATATGACAAGTAGGCAAAGACAGCGGAGAAAAAGTAGTTACCATTTTCACCAAACAATTAGACATGGACACCTCAGTGCATTCAGGGATGATTAGGGAAAAAGGGACCAGAGCGAGAGAGAGGAAGAGAGGGAAAGAAGAAGAATTTGGGTATGGGGTATTCAAACCCAGCCTCACCCATACGTGAAGCAATAGGTTGTACGGTATGGTGAATGGCTTGGCGTTACTCATCTTTCCACTTGGAGGTTTACTTGGCACCCCCTTTTGACGCCTGGCACTCCTCAACGCTCACTTAAGTCATTATCAATAGCAATGGGCACACAATGGAGGTTGTAGCGACTTACTTTGGCTTCCCTCCCCAAGGGGGATTTCCACCTTGGACAAATTCCAAGTTAAGGTGTATAAATAGCTCAGCGTGGCATTTTATGGGGAAGTATAAATTATTATGCCCCACTGGAAGTAAAAATTATAATAACCACAACCTATTCTGTCAATTCTTTCCAAGGTATGATTACCTTTTTAAATAGTCACTTCTGTTAGTTTTTTTTTTTTTTTTAACAGTAGCTACTGAAATAAATTTGGAGCAAACCAGGGATGTGTTCCATCACCAATAGTCTTGTTATCCTTAGCAACCGTTTCAATGGAGTGCTTGCCTGAGTGCTTATGCAACACGGTGAGCGCTCTACAAGCTGATTGGTAATGGAATATATTCCCGACGTCCTTGAGTCATTCTATGCTAATCGCATTCCCCCCAGACTAATGGATCCGAACCTTCTCAACTTTCTAGGCCTATATAGGTAAGGTGCTCAAATGAGTCTTTACCATGAATGATGTATCTCATTGCGTGTCCGATTTTTCTAGCCATAAGATTTTGTGGACTGTACATGGATTGTTTATAATATTTATCTTTGGGCCTCATATGTCATTTCTCCTGGCCAAGGCTTCAAGTGTGATGTGCTACATTACCCCTGAAAACCCCACAGCCCAATTGTGACCTTTATTCGATGTACAGTACAACACTGGCCTCCAAGTTGTCTGGCCTGGGTTTTAATATCGGCCCAGCTAATAAACTGTCATCCTGGTGTTTCACAGCCAAGGTGATTCATCATTGTATGTGCCGTCCCTCAGATAAACATTAAGTTGGGAGTCCTATCTGCCGGCGTTAGTTGGTGGACCTTAAATATCCCACAGTGTACTTCGCAAAGAGTAGGCGAGTTAGTGCTGGCACCCTAAACAAATTACAAATTCCTGCCTTAATCTTGGTTGAATGTCAGGCCTGGCTAGCCACAGTTCGTGAATGACTTGGTGAAATAATCTGGTCAGGTCAGTCTTTTGGGTCTGCCACTGGTAACATGTAACCCAGTGCTACCTGCCGCATGGTCGGGATGTCAGCGACTAAACCGACACTCCTCATTGGCTTTGCCAGTGGGGAGGGTGACTGTGACACCCTGCCAGGACCAAAAACAACACCTGGCAAAGGTCAGATGAGCTTCCGTAGGGAGCCAACTGCCATCCAGTAAGGAGATGGTGTCTCCTAAAAAACACCCATCTGGTTTGGACCAGTTCAAGTCATACCAAAGACTTTAAAATGATACGTGCTGCTTCCTTGCTTGAAAAGGATAGAGTATGGACAATCCCCATCGTTTGGCATCCATGGGGAGGAGGAAATTCCTCTTGAGGAAATGCCCCACTGAGTACGGTAAGAAAAGCGGTGCCATTATTATGACATCACTGATTATGAATATCAAGATGCCTTTTATGTTTGTTGTTTCAATACTATCGGTAGCACTTCCTAATTGGTGCAGTGTTCAATGGTTTTTGTATTCTGCCAGGAGTTGGTCCACTTTTGCTCTGACGAAGGGTAAGGCGAGAAATAGCTTCACTTTTATTCATGGCAGATCAATTACCATTTATGATATTATATTTCTTACGAGCAGAGATCCGCGGAACATCTGCCCAATGTAAAATGTGACTTCACGTCCTCAACTCTCCTCCAGCCCCACCCCACAATCCAAAGTCAACAACCCTCCATCCCAAATCCCAAGTCCTCCCCCTCCCCTTTTCAACCCTAGGGCACCAATCCCTTCCCCCACTCTAAGCCTTCAAAACAGACCGCTGCCTTTATCGCTGAGGCCTATCTTCACAAGGCCTGTGGCGCCTATCGAACCAAAATAATGTTGCGGATCTCAAACGTCGGCCTTCCCCTTACCAAGGGGGGATTAATCCCCTTGTCTTTTACTAGCCGACGTGATCCAGAGCTATTACGTTCCTTCCGGTCAGCGCTGAATAGGGTGGTAGGCCGAATTATTCCTATTACCTAATTACCAGCGCCTCCCAGGAAGCAAGGGAATAACCCCGCCCGAACCACGGTTTTAGGTGGAAACGCCGAGCGATAGCGAGCCGTGATCCGGGCCGTTAACAGGTACTAAACCCGATCCGAGCGGTTCTGAATCGTGCCACGCTTACCCAATGGAAGAAATCACTAATACGGTCGGATTAAGAAGAAAGGAAGAACAGATTGGTTTATCAACACTTTGTACAATGAAGAAGAAGAAACAGAATACACCGTGCAGCCTTTTTACAGTCTTATACTTATCCCCTGGACAAACGGGCCCGCACACACAGACACACTCACACGGGGATGTAGATGGTCAGGGTTGATGGTCCAGGGATGATGTCCACAGCTCGTTCTCCGGGTCCCCGACTCGTACCGCGAAGAAGATGGAAGGACGGCAGGCGTTCCCCGCGTGTCGTTGGCGCGGATCGGACAATTATCGGGGGAAAGGTACGCTAGGCTGGCGGTTACTTCGTGGCTCAGCCGCGTATGTAATAAATGAACCGGCGCTATATGCGCTCCCAACAGTTCAAATGGCGAAGCGCCTCTCCCGCCGAATTCCTCAACAATGCGCCACTGATGTGAGTTCTTTATACAGGGCGCTCTCCAATCGTTCTTGCTTATACAATGTGCTCTCCCAGCAAGTCCTGTTAATGCAGCGAGTCCTTCACAAAGCCAATCCTTGTACACCGCCAGCCTTCCCAAACGAGTCCTGTAGACAAAGCGCCTCTCCCAATAGTCCTTATCAATTCTTCCGCACGAGAGTCCTCTTTACCTCTTGATACCAGCGCTTTTGCGTAAGTCCTCTATCATGCCAATGCTTGGCTTCCCTCACGAGTTCTCTGGAAGGGCTTTGCGTGCGCGTTTATATATCGCCGCCCAGCGAACCCTCTCGAATTTGCCAGCTGCGCTTTGACCACGCCCCTCACGCCATTCCACCCGAGCCCTGGTTGGTCGTTGGCTCTTACCGGCTCCGCCCTTGACGTCTGCTTGACGTGGCCACACCCCGACCTCGCGCTCCTCCCCCTTTTCAGGCCTACCTCATGGCATTTGGCTGGTTTGAGCATCCCAATGCGAGGGCAATAGCAAAAATTGGGCGCGGACTGGATGCTGCCCAACGAGGTAGATTTGGAGGGTGGGCCGCAAAATGAATGGGACCTACTCTTATTTCTTTTACACAACGCAGGTATCACTATTGGGAATGGCCTTATTCTACACCTATACTATGACATAACTAATGTTCTAAGGTGGCCTACGTGTTGCATGTGGACTAACTATGGGGGCAAACCTTTAACCTTTATTAATCATATATGTACACTTTCTCAGAACCGCAACAATACTTTTAACTGTCACTTTGGTCGTTTTCCACTGAGGGAAAACTTGTAGGGAGGGCATGGCGATTGTGAATATGACAGCTCCGAAGATGTCTTTGGCTTCACATAGCAGTGAGCACCAACATGGTGGCAGTATGATTTTTCAGGTTGAAATTGTGGGTGGCTTCAGGTGAACTGTCCAACCAATGGTGGAACGGGATGTAACACATTCGCAGTCGGACGGACAAACAAGGGTATCATTATGTTCGTTGGAGGTGGAGTTCGACGGAACAAGCATCATCCGAACAGTAAAAGCTCGCCTTACTGCAGACACGGTGCTCGCACATTACGAACCTTCACGTCCTCTCATTCTGGTGTGTGGCAGCTCCTCGTCGGCATCGGTGCCGTCTTGTCTCACGTAATGAGTGACAGTGCTGAGCATCCGGTGTGTTTTGCGTCACGTGCTCTGAGAGCTGCAGAGCAGAACTTCGCTCAGATTGAGTGTGAAGCGCTGAGTTTGGTATGGGGCGTGTATAAATTTCGTCAGTACTTGGTAGGTCGGCATTTTCTCCGACAAACTGATCATCAGCCGGTTCAGTTCTTGTTTAATCCTCAGAAACGCATTCCAGTCACGACCGCTGCTCGGACTACACTACAGAGATGGTGTCTTGTCCTCAGTGCGTACGACTATGAAATCAAATTTCGTGCTTCCGAACGGCACGCTAACTGTGATGGCCTGTCTTGATTGCCATCTACAATGGCCGTTGTCGAACCTGAGGATGAGGCCGAGGTGTTCAGGTTGGAACAGATCATGCGAGGCCGCTGTGGGCGGGACCGATCGAGGCCGCTGTGGGCGGGGCCGATCGAGGCCGCTATGGGCGGGGCCGATTGAGGCCGCTGTGGGCGGGGCCGAGTGGAGGCCCGTGTTGCCTGGAATAAAATATGGTGCTTGATCCTCTCTGTGTGTCCGCACCTTCATAACAGACATTACACAAAATTGGCACCAATACAATACATGAGTACCGTATACATATACAGAAGATTTGTTTTGTCATCCGTCCAAAGATGGCCGACTGACAGCCTTTAATCAGACAAAACACGGCGGGGGCTATGACATTTTATGTCTTTTTCTTCTTGATGCTCTAATACTAATACAGGCAATATGCGTGGTGTTGGCTTAATGGTTAAAGTGGCTGGCTTAAGATCTTAGCGTCTTAGGGTGTTGAGTTTGAGTCCCTGTCAGCCATTAATTAACACCAGGTTGGTTGACTGGGCCTGTCATCCTTCTGAGGTCTGCAAAATAAGTACCAGCTTACTGGAAACAGGGGGCACCACATCAGCGGCACAGCGGCGCTTCCAGCAATAATGCAACCAGCAGCCACAGACTGCATATGAAATATTAATATTTTTTCTAATCCTGATCATATTATTGATTTTTAATTACTTATTTCATCAGCCCAAGTGAAAGTTTCAAAGTAAGATTTTTGCGAGTGATTATATATTTGAGATGTATTCAAGTAAAGCATCATAAATTGATCACATGTTTCACACCTAAATTGTTGTGATGACTATTGTCAGAGGCCTAGTGTGAATAGACAACTGTATTATATTTATTACTAGATTAATTCAGCCTGATATTGTATTGTAAATACTTAAAATATTAGGTTGTGGTGATCCAAAGCCAGCAGGGGGCGGTAGTGTGACGTATTCGTGATTGTTTAAACTGAATATTTTAAACGGAATATTTTAAACTGGAAATATTTTATTTTATTTGAAGAAAAGTAATAGATATTGCATGTTGCCTTGTTTACATTAAATAAATGTTCATTAGAGGAGCCTGGGCCTACATGACATCACTCAAGAGGTGGTTACAGGTAGTATCATGGCCGGATTTAAAATAATTAAAAGTTACAATAGGACAGATTAATTGAGGGATTTAAAGTTTGTAATCTGTTCAGATCCTCATGACAAGCTCTTTGACCAAGGTGCTACAGGTGGTATAAATCATGAATGAGAAAAAGCTCTTTGACCAAGGTGCTACAGGTGGTATAAATCATGAATGAGAAATCTTGCCAATGAGCATGAAGAAAAGAATGGGTTTTGCGAACTTTTGGAAAATGAAATTGGTAAATATCCAAGACAACCACCAACTTGCATCCCTTTGGGGCAGGTAGACATGAATAGCTGAATCACTGGTGCAAGGAGAAGCATTATTATATAAACTACATGGTGAGCCATAGGTCCCAGGATAATAACATGTTACAGTAATAACATGTGGTGCATGGTCTTGAAATTCTTCAATATAATGTGGATTAGCATCAGTCCAAAAGTAAACATTGCGTTGATATGAACTGATGTAAACAGCACACACATCACCAAATATAACCTTTGATCTTTTAGGAAATGTATCGAAGTGCTCCGCAGTCAGTCATGAGCTGTCAACCTGTTTTCATGATCTGCATCTGAGAATTCATAAATTCACAAATTGCTTTATATGGTTTTATGTGAAGGTCTTATTTCATTGTGTGACGTAACGGTGAATACAAAACGCCCAACTCTGCAGAACGTTTCTGCAATGATTTTTCCGGAGAGCTGAGAACGGATATTTTATAGTTTTGAATTCCCAAATCATTAATTTTGGTCGTTAAGTATGACAGTATGAAATGCCTTTTTCCCAAAGATGAAGATTTTATCCAGACCTGAACAAAAATGGAAACTTTTTCAGTTATCGTGCTATATATCGTATTTTGCCTTATCTCTCAATGGTGAAAAATCATTTGAAATATTCTTTGATGAGGATTCGGATCTTCACCAAAATCTAATCAATTCTTCATTGTCACACACCCAACCTCTCCACCAAGTTTCGTCCTAATCCGTCCATAACTTTTTGAGGCATCCCGCTCACAGACAGACAGACAAACAGACATGGGTGAAAACATAACCTCCGTCCATATTGGTGGTGGAGGTAACTATGTAGCGTGTAAAATAGACCGCTTTATGTAAAGAGCATTCAATTACATCTTACATATGTCAACAAAGAGGGATGGATTGAGGAGAAGGGCGAGAGGGAGGGATGAGTGAATACTTGTAAAAAGGAAAGCAAGGTGTAGATATAGTTGGGGAGACAACAACAACAACATGCATTTTAAGGCCATTTTCCCTGCTAGAGCGGGGGTTAGCCTTGCGGTCCCCATGACAATCTTCTCCATTTTGCCCTATTTTCTGCACCTCTCCTTGTTAACCCCCTTGCCCACATTTGTTCTTCCACCATCTTTAGCCAAGTCTTTCTCGGTCTTCCCCGTCCTCTACCTCCTTCTACATTCATTTCCATCACTCTTTTCAACTAGTCACTTTCATCCTTCCTCAACACATGACCAAACCATCTCAACCTGTTCCTCTTCACAGCATCAATCACAGGCTCTATTCCCATCATCTTTCGCAATTCATCATTTGTCTTCCTCTCTCTCAACGATACTCCGCACATCCACCGAACCATTCGCATTTCCACCCTTTTCAGCCTTCGTTGCTGCTCTACGTTCATTACCCATGTCTCGCTCCCATAAATCATAACACTTCTCACACATGCAGCAAAATTGCAGCATACACCTTTCCCTTCAGCTTCAACGACACTCCCCTCCTCATCAGCACGCCACTCAGTTCCCGAAACTTCTTCCATGCACATCTCACTCTAGCAACCGTTGCCGAGTCTGATCCACATTCTCCATTCAGCATGTCTCGGAGGTAGCAAAATGTTTTCACACCTTCCAGCTTCACGCCGTCTCCAAGATCCAACTCAACGTTTCCTCCATCTGCAGCTCCCTCTGTGCACACCTTACATTTGAATGTAGCTGCCACACTGGTTAATGACCCTCTCAGACCACTACATTTTTGATGAACCCACTCAGCGCACATTGTGCATTGAATGGAGTTCACTCCGACACCATTCCTGCACACAGCACATGGCCACTTCCCAGTTCTTTCCACCTCACCACATGCCTTACCACTTGCCATCACCTTCGTCTTTCCGATATTCACCTTCAGACCTTTTGTCTCCATACATTCCTTCCACTTGTTCATCTTTTCCTTCAGTCCATCCATACTTTCCGCAATCAACACCAGATCATCTGCATCCAACAACTCCCACCATAAACCCTCCTTTACATTCTGAGCCAGCACCTCCATCACAGCTACAAATAGTAGTGGACTTAGTACCGACCCCTGATGCACTCCCACCTTCACCTCAAACTCACCACTGTTCCCGTCCTTCGTCCTTACAGCTGTGCGTGCTCTTTTGTACATTGCCATCACTACTCTGATCAACCATTCCTCCACTCCTAACTTCCTCAATGCCCATGTCAATACTTCGCGTGGAACCCTATCAAATGCTTTCTCCAGATCAACAAACCCAAGAAACAACTTCTTCCTCTTCTCCATGTACTTCTCCTGCAACTGCCTTACAATAAAGAGCGCGTCTGTCGTTCCTCTTCCTGGCATAAATCCAAACTGCATTTCGTCGATCTTCACCTTCTTCCTTATCCTCCTCTCCAACAGCCTTTCCAATACCTTCATTCCATCCTCCAATAACTTTATCGCTCGGCACGAGCCACACTCCAGAGGGTCACCTTTCCCCTTGTATAGAGGGACGAGGGTACTCAGTTCCCAATCCACTGGAATGCGGCCTTATTTCACCACCAAATTACAGATCTCTGTCATTATCTTCACACCCCAACTTCCTGCTGCCTTCAACAAATCTCCCACAACTCCCGTCGGCCCTCCCGCTTTTCTACTCTTCATTGCTTTTATCGCTTCCTCAACTTCCTTATCAGTTATCTTCTCTGCCGGTCCTAAAACTGGGTTACTCTCTATGTTGCCATCCCATTCATTCTCTGTATTCAACAGCATTTCCATATATCTTTTCCATCTTCCTTTAATTCCATCTGGGTCCACAACGATTTGTCCCACTTCATCCTTCAAGGAACTCACCCCCATCACATCACACCTCTCTTTCGCTATCTGCTTTGCAATCCTGAATACCGCTCTCTGACCCTCTTCCAAATCCAAGCGTTCTCCGAACATTTTCCTCCATGCCTCCTGCGCCTTTGCTACCTCTTTCTTTGCAGCCTCTTTGGCTGCCTTATAACTTTCATGCTCTGTTTTTTCTGATCCCATACCCTTCGCCTTCTGCCACTCCTTGAACTTCTTCCTCTTCTCGTCAATCCTCTTTCCAACTTCATCATCCCACCACCATGTTTCCGAGTGCCTCGGTGGTCCTTTGGTCCATCCACAGACCTCACCAACGGCTCCCAACAGACTATCTTTCATTTGCATCCAACCACGTTCAAGCTCAACCACATCATCCTCGACCCTACTCAGCCTCTCTTTTAATGCCTCCCTTACTGTCACCTCTTTCAACCTCCACACCTTCATTCTCGGTTGGTACTTCACCCGCCGAGCTCTCCTCGCACCTTTAACCCTTATGTCGCAGACAACTAAGTGGTGCTGTGAAATAGCCTCCTCCCCCGGGATCACCTTTGTGTCACGGAGGTGCCCCCTATCTCGCCTACGCACCATCAGGTAGTCAACGGTTGTCGTCGACCCACCTGACGTGTATGTAACAAGCTTATTATCCTCTTTCTGAAACTGAGTATTACAAATCAACAAATCAGCTCCATCAGCAAACTCCAAAATCATTTCACCTTCTCCATTTCTCACACCATATCCGTAACCCCCATGAACTCCCTCAAAACCGTCCATACTCCTTCCCACATGTCCATTTCGGTCTCCTCCTACCACAACAGCTTCCTCATCTTTCACGTTTTCCATCAGCTTCTCTATTGCACACCAGAACTTGTCCTTCTCTTCATCGCTCCGACCAACCTGCGGAGCATATCCCAAGATGACGTTCACCAAGAGCTTTCCAATCATCATTTTCACCATCATCAACCTATCACTCACTCTAGTCACACTCACCACACTGTCTACAAACTCCTCAGAAAACAGGACACCAACACCATTCACGCCCTCCGGGCACCCTTGCCACACAAACTTGTATTTCTGTCCCTGCCTACCCTTCACCATTCTCACACCACTTCCCTTTCATCTCGTCTCTTGCACACAACATATGTCCACTCTTCTTCTGATCAATACTTCCACCACTTCTCCTGATCTCCCTGTCATTGTCCCTGCATTCCATGTCCCAAACATCAGAAACCGATCTCCACTTCGGGCTGTACCCTGCCCATATGTACTTGTAATTGTCATGGTTCTCTTTTTGAGGCAATGTTTTTATGGCCGGATGCCCTTCCTGACGCCAACCCTCTTAGTCGCCTCCTACGACACGCAGGGATACGGTGTACCTATTCTAAACCAGGGTACAGTTGGGGAGAGGGTGACAAAAATAACACAAGGTGATTGGAAGGTAAGAGGAGTAATGGAAATCTGGGAGATTAAAGGGAAAATGCTGTGGAATATTCTGCCACTTTTGCATATGCAATATGTAGATGATCTTTCAGTGTGATTTAATCATCGTTGCTGACCATTTGCATCCATACAATAAATCCTCTTGCTTGGGCGAGGGGTCTTCACCCATTTGCTACAAACAGTGTTTTTATTTTAAAAAATATTTGCCCGAATGTTGTCCTGAAAAATGTGCAAACTGCTCCTGACACAGAGTGATGTGATATTTGCTGTGTGGCATGACATCGGAATGACCGGTGGCTTCACCTTCATCCTGATCCAATCGATTCTGCTTGTTGATTTGCTCATTCATGGAACAAGAACTGGTACGATGAACAAGAACTGGTACGATGAACAAGAACTGGTACGATGAACAATAACTGGTACGATGAACAAGAACTGGTACGATGAACAATAACTGGTACGATGAACAAGAACTGGTACGATGAACAAGAACTGGTACGATGAACAAGAACTGGTGCGAACTTAACCAGAAGCCACAGAAGTTTTTTTTCTTTTTTTGTCAAGTTATCAGAATTCTCTGGCGGGTGTCTTATTTTCACTGCGTTAGCCTTAGGCTTATGAAGGAGCTGTTTCATTCCAAGCTCCACCATAACATCTAGAAATACCAAAAAGGCATTTTCCATTTTTTTGAGGGGGGGAGGAGAGAGTTTGTCATTTTGTCCAAATAAAGTGGTCTTACCTGTGAGATACCAGGATGACAGTTTATAGCTGGGCCGAGATTCGAACCCAGGCTAGACAGCTTGGAGGTGAGTGTGCGTATGTGCATACCTGTAGGCCATCCTGCCTGCCCCATTGACTTTGTGAAAGCCAAGAAGTCTATATCATTTCAGCCCATGTTTCTCAAAATACCTCCTTCCACTCCCCCAGTACTTCCTGCATCTCCCATCCACTCTCCACCACAACAGCTAGGTCGTCTGCATACAATATCCTCCCCACAATATCTTTCTTGTTTACCTTCCTGCTTACCAACTCCATCACCATGATGAGCAAGATTAGGCTGAGAGCACTTCCCTACCTCCAACTGATGTTCATCCATGAACATCCCATGTTTCTGCCATGTTAGCCATTAAATCAGCATATCTTTCTTGCTATTGATTTAACCATATGACAGTCTAAAAATCAGTAGATATCATTTGAGTAACTTTTTCTTCGATGCACCACAACATGAAAGGAGGGTACGTTCACAACATTGTAACATGTTGATAAATATGTTGACATATAATATGGTTTGAGATAATATGGTAACAGGGTCTTGGTATCGGCATTATATATTTATTTATATTGGGAGAGAGGCCATAAGGTGGCTGGGGGCAGTAGACTTTAAGTCCTGGAGGGAACAGTATTCAGGAGGCTCAAAATGATTCTACATGTGAGAAAAGAGGTGAATGATGACAGGTAAGCATTAGACTTTGACTTCGAGAGGATAGGAACTGAAAGGGTTGTGATATGATGAGTGAATGACTGCGTTTGTCTGTCTGTTTGTGAATAGTTGTGGACAAATTCGTACAAAACATGGTGGATCGGTTGGGTGTGTGACAAGGATGAAGTGATTTAATTTCGGTGAAGATTCGAATCTGGATCTGGAACAGAGATTTTTTTTTATTGATTCTTCACCATTGAGTGATCGGGCCAAAACCGATATATAGCACGATATGCCAAAAAGTTGTGGACGACTTATGACAAAACTTGGTGGATGAGTTGGTTAGGTGACACGAAGAAGCAATTAGCTTTTGGTTCAGGTCCGAATCCAGATCCGGCCTATCAGTGGGATACAAAACGTTACCTGTTCAGCCTGGCGCAGGTATGCTCTCTACCGAGTGTCGTTCTAGTTCCTTGTGATATGCCCCAAAGTGCAAATCTATCCCGCCCCTAAATGCCAAAAGAGACATCACAGTCCCAGGCCAAAATAATGAGGTCTACTCTCTGACAATTTACTTACAAACATCTTTATAAATATTGATTCATTGTTGTAGTCATAGTTTAATTGTATGGTCCAAGGGTTGGTTGTATCACAACCTTGTAGGCCCCAGTTCTCCCTTTTTTGGTTGAAAAACACCTAATTTGTTGACAATGGGTGGAATATTTTGCTTCTGCACATTTGCGGTTTCCAGAGGAAGGAGGGAGTCGTTCACCGCTCGCTTCCATATCATGCGGAATGCGCAGGAAGCATGCAATCATCATTTTCAGCAGTTTCACTTCTTACCCACTGCATACTTGGCCATTATCTGGCTTTCATACAGCATTTGGTCCATTATCCTGTCAAGCGATTCCATCTTGTATTGTTCTTGCCAACCATGCTGGTTCAGCCGGTGTATCATTCGAAAAGCATCCATACAAATGATTCTTTATACTGTAGTGGTTACCTTATTCACATGTCGCGGTTACCTTATTCACTTGTCGCGGTTAACTTATCCGCATGTGACGGTTACCATTACGATGGGTTTGGTCTAACCCACGCACACGGACGTTTGGTTGTGTCGTCGTGACGCACACGCGGCTGTTGGAGCCACGCCCTCCGAAGAGGGTGCTTGGTTTTATATAAGCCGTTACGACTTCCGTTCGCTAGCAGTTGCTGGAGATTTCTGTACAAGAAACAACCTTTTGTACCCAACGAAATGGCCTCTTCTTATCGTCTTCGGCAACCGCTAAACTGGTGACCCCGTTGCCCCCGAACGTATTCGGGGGCCACATGAACACGGCAGGATTGCGACCGCAATTTCTTCCACAAGACCTAAACTCGAACTGCCGGAGTTTTAGCAACGACGAGCGGCCATGTGGTTCGCGCATCGCACTCGGTTCCTCCTCTACGACTAGAGGGGCGAACCAGCTCCGGGACCCTCCGAAGGAACGCCGTTACGGGGCGTTGGCAGCACGGCTACTTCGTCGCCTTCGCGCACACAGGCCGAGTACTGCTACTTCGTTGCCTCCACGCACACAGGCCGGGCACGGCTACTTCGTCGCCTTTGCGCACACAGGCCGAGCACCGCTGCTCGTCGCCTCCGTGCACACAGGCCGAGTACTGCTGCTCGTCGCCTTCGCGCACACAGGCCGAGTACTGCTACTTCGTCGCCTCCGCGCACACAGGTCGAGTACTGCTGCTCGCCACTCCTACTACTGCTGCTACGGCAGATCCCGAGGCTGATGCTCCTGCAACTACAGCTACTACCGCTGCTCATCTCTTGCGCACGCACGGCTGCTTTGTTACCTTCGCGCACACTGGCGCCTCGTTGTCTTCGCGCGCACTGCTGCTCGCCGCTCCCGCAATTCCTACTGCTGCAACTACAACGGCTACAGCTGCTCAGCACCCGCGGCCCGGCTCTGTTCCACCCGCGGCCCGGCTCTGTTCCACCCGCGGCCCGGCTCTGTTCCACCCACGAACTACGTACACGCCCGTGGCATGCCTTCTGGGGGGGGGCGCATGTAGTGGTTACCTTATTCACATGTCGCGGTTAACTTATCCGCATGTGACGGTTACCATTACGATGGGTTTGGTCTAACCCACGCACACGGACGTTTGGTTGTGTCGTCGTGACGCACGCGTGGCTGTTGGAGCCACGCCCTCCAAAGAGGGTGCTTGGTTTTATATAAGCCGTTACGACTTCCGTTCGCTAGCAGTTGCTGGAGATTTCTGTACAATAAACAACCTTCTGTACCCAACGAAATGGCCTCTTCTTATCGTCTTCGGCAACCGCTAAAATACTTTTTATAAAGGTCTTCGGTGGTTGTCTTATTTTATTGACGATTTTTGTTTTCTACAGTGTTCAAGTATATAATTGCTTAAATAAAAGCTTTTTCTCCTTCTTTAACGGTCACTATAAAGCCACCTATTCGTGTGCGGTCTGCCAGGGAAAGCTTGGGCCTAATCTTCATGAACCGGCTGGCCAGGCCTGGCGTTCGACTAGTTAGGGCAGGAGTTTGTAATTTGTTTAGTGTGATATAGCACACACATTGATGAATCACCCCGCCTGTGAAACACCAGGATGGCAGTTTATAATTATAGTTGCGTCGGGATTCAAACCCAGGCGAGACAGCTTAGAGTCGAGTGTGTCATTTATGGTTTTGTTTTGAAAACCACCAATGAAACCCGCTTTTCCTGCTGTTTAACACAAAACTGAAAGGGAGGAAGACCGGGGTGTGCTCATTTACCAAGCAGCTAGCCAGTGCTTGCCAAGCCAGCCGTTCCTTAACGGTTTTGAATTGAGTGCTTGCTCGAATGCTTAAACCACTTGGCGATCTCTCCACAAGAAACTTGGTCAATGAACACACACCCAATGTTTTGAGACCCGACCATAGATCGACTGTAATCTATATACCCCAAAGAGGCATGACCCTTTCTGCCGCTCCCGTAGTGAGCGGGTGTACCAGTTTAAAATGTCGGTCGGTGGAGTCAGCCATCGTAATGACGTCATAGACGTAATGACGGAGCGTGACAGCCAGACACAAAATTGCCGCTACTTTAATATATAGATGATTATATATTTTAACCTCCAGTAACTTTGCAGTCACTACGAAGGGATTAGTGTTACGATTACATTTACTGTAATATTAACGTTACGTTATCATTATTCTGAAATTGATATTACTAAAAAAAAACCTGAGGCTAATTCCTTACTTCCGCGATATTTGTACCGTACACCACTTATCATTGATTCTTGAACCATACACCGCTTCAAACTAGAAACCTTGCAATAACGACAAAGGGATTGCATTGTTTCGATTATATTTACTATATTATTAGTATTAACTCAATTATTATTATTACGAAAACAATACGACTGTATTAAGAAACCTGGGCTAATTTGTCTGAAGTGGCCCGAAGGTGAGGCATGAAGGCTTCAAGCCTAAGGCCTATAGTCCTATACGTACTGCGTCGTTGGAAGATCCGTAACGCTGATGCTTTCGATATTTCATGGTCATTTTAACAATCGGTTTGTTTGTGTTTCACACCGAATGAAAAACATAAAGGTAGAGCATGGCGATTGTGATATATGACAGGTTCGACGATATGTTCAGCATGAACGGCATATAAATCAAAATGGCGGTGTGTGTAGAGTCACCTACCGTACCGCCATAAGGACATCAGACGTAATCACATCACCCTGTCATGTGACCAGATCCTCAGCTCTGATTGGTATACGTTTGAGGGGACATACATACATACATACATACATACATACATACATACATACATACATACATACATACATACATACATACGGATGGACAAACACTGTTCTCGACTGCTTTGTCCTGTGGGCTACACCATAAAAAGAAGAGCTCCAGAGCTATGGATTGTTTTTTTTTGAAATACAAGATTGAGGCTCGTGAAAGAGCTATTAACATTAATCGCACAAAAAGTCAAACTGACACATAAAACATATAATAAGGAGAGTGGTAGACAAGATGGGGAGAGAGGAGGAAGGACACAAACACAACATTTGAGAGCAGGGACATCGGGAGATCTGTGGGAGGGAGAGGGCTTGGGGGGAGGTGGGAGAGGGCTTGGGGGGAGGTGGGAGAGGTATAAAACATATGGACACTGCAAGGACTTCCAGGAAAGAAGTTGGAATTTTAAAAAAAAGTGGATCTGGGGTGAATTCGCGGGGGTAGAAAAGATCAAGGTTTTGGATGGGCGAAGATAAGAGATGGTGGTGAACAGCTGTTTTAAAGACCTAGAGGGAGGAGTGGGATTGAAGAGAGTAAGGGAGTTTGTTCCAGAGGTGGGAGAAAAGAGGAATGAAGGAGTGAAGGTGAGCAGAGAGCCTAGATTTTGGCAGTTGAACCATAAGAGGGTTGCTGGCATTTCTTGAGTGACCTGTAGGAATATTTGGGGGACAGAGCACAGAGAGAGCTGGGGGGGCAAGGCCGGAGAGGAGTCGGTAGAAGACAGAAAGACTGATGTACCGTGTAGTCATGGGTAATGTCTCCCTTTGCAATTCAATCCCCAATATCGTCAACATTCTGTTCATCTTCCTTTCGCTGACGATGACAAATTGTGGTGGAGTAATTGTGGTAATCAACTTCTAGCTTTTGATTGGTGAACCAATTTAGTGACCCGGTCAGCAAATTCTTTAAATTTCAGGTCAATCGTGTGAAAATTGGCGATTTTATGCAACCTTGACCTTTGACCTTTTGATCTTAAAAAAAAGCAATCAGTTTCTAGCTTTTGATTGATTAACCAATTATGTGACCCAATATGCAAATTCTTTTAATTTCAGGTCAATTGTGTGAAAATTGTTGATTCTATGCAACCTTGAACTTTTGATCTACAAAAACAGTTTGTAGCTTTTGATTGGTGATCCAATTCAGTTACCAAATATGCAAATTCTTCAAATTTCAGGTGAATTGGATGAAAATTGATAATTTTATGTGATATTGACCTTTCACTTTTTGACAAAATTATTAATTTGTCTTCTCCGTATTATCATAATAAAGCTTTGGTGAAAATTTGATGACAAAACTCAAATGGTAAAAAAGTTATGGCACGGAAGACAGACACACGTACACAAAGACACACACACACACACACACACACACACACACACACACACACACACACACACACACACACACACAAACACACAAACACACACAGACGTGCATACACACAGACATGCACACAGACATAGAATACACACACACACACACACACACACACACACATAGAATACACACATACACACACCACACACACACATACACACATACACACACATACATAGATACACACATACACACACACAGACATAGACACACACACATATACACAGACATAGACACACACACACACACACACACACACACACACACACACATGGACACGCACACACACACACAGACACACACACACGCGCGTGCGCACACACACACACATAGGCACGCACACACACACACACACACACACGTACACAAACACACGCACGCACACACACAGACACGCACACACAAACACACACACGCACACACACACGCGCACAGACACACATAGGCACGCACACACACAGAGACACACACACACATAGGCACACACACATAGGCACGCACACACACACAGACACACACACACAGACACACACACACACACACATACACACACACACACACACACACACACACAAGTGATTACAAACCTCGCCGTCTCCTGTTTCGCAGGGAATGGGCTAATAAGCCAGAGAGACGCGAGATTCGTCACTCAAGCTCAAACAACCTGTGCTCCGGAGGTGGCACTCGTGTCCCTGGCAAGGCTTAATCCGGCTCTTGTGGCGCCAATCGCTGCCCTCATCCGGCGGCCTCATCGCAGAGACCCCGCGTCGCCACCATGACGCCCAGACCTGAACCGGGGTCAGACGAGGCGGAACACAAGGCAGACATTCTCAACCGAATCAACCACTACATTTGGACGACACCATTCCTCCAGCAGTGATGCGAAGGACACTTTGGCACTTCAGCAATCAAACATTGACCTTAATATCAGAAAAATGGATCTAAATCATTCCCACGAAAGTCCGACCAGTTTGAAACTTTCACTGAATTTTCTGTTGTGCAAATACATTAAATTATTATTAGTTCCCATGATTTGTGTCAGCGGTACCCGTAGCGAAAGTTGTCCGAATAAATACAAGCGATTGATGTACAAACAATTTTCGCGGGTTCTTCCTCTTCATTTCCTCACACATCTTGGTCACGTGATTTCGAAAGAACATCCTGGGAAGGACTTTGGGATTAATAATTCTTGTAGCAATGAATGAATGTTGATCACGTGTGCCTGCCCCTGTCGAATGTGTTCACTAAACCCGAATCGAACGTTGCCGAAGCTCATGTGCACAATTGCTTTCCTCCAGAGAAAATGTAGGAATTCTGCGCAGCTGTTGATGCCACACACACTTTTGGACTGCAGACAATGGATTACTTGCTCGGGAGGATTGAATTGCCTTTGATGTGATATATTTATACATGTCTGCCAATTACAACGGCGCTTAACATTTGGCTGAGGGATCATTCTCCGATTTCGCAGCCCTGGGTTGGGACTTGGGTGATCGATTGTTGGGTGGGTCACGTGACTGTCTTACAACGGTCTTTTTGTATCTCCCGTGGTGGTTTGTACGTTCAGGCTTTTCAGTTGTTTTTTTTCCTTATAAACATCAAATTGGGGGGAATCCCGAATAATTCTGGAATAATTCTGCTACCCAGAATGCCCCGGGAAATGACGGCACTTCCCTCAAGCTCAGTGGAAGTAGTCAATGTCTGTCTCGCCAGTATGTCCGTGTGTGTGTCTGAGTGGCAGCTCCATTACGAGACTTAGACATTGTGTAAAAAATGAACATGTTACTAACCTACCTGTAATGTATGTTTGAAGTTCCCGCAATTGAAAAGCAACTACATGGTTGTTGTTGTTGTTGTTTGTTGTTATTATTTGTTGTCGTTGGTTGTCCCGAGGGACCCAGAAAAATAAACAGACTTCCGGCGCGGACCGGATGGCCTAACATTGGAGTCCTGCTTATGCTACACTACCTACTTACCATTTCCATGTCTTTCGTATTTTTGTGGTATTTCGGATTTTATTTTGATGTACTGCGAGGATAACCACGTCATGGCCAACAAAAACTTTGGTTTGTCTGTGCTGCGAGCCTCCGTCATCGCTCCTGCATCGTGTACCTCACATTCTCTATTCTCCAGAAAGCAGTAAATGCACTTCGTGAACCAAGGCCTTGCGTGGCAGGTTCCTCTGCTCCTCTTCTTGACTTTGTCTTGAGCTCTTCTTTCTCCGTTTCGTTCTTCCCTCTGTGTGTCTCAGCCTCCATCTTCCCCCCACGTTGGCATTTTTTTCCCCAGGTGCTTGTGTACCTTCACCAGACTACATAATAAATGCATCACTGGGTTTTTGCTTTTAAAGGGAAACCTGTAGAGTTTCAAATATTAATATTTGTTTGATCCGATGATCATTATGGATTGAATTTTCAAATTTACATCCCAGCATGCAGATTCTGCATGCAGCCATTTCTGGTTCACATTTGTTCCTTTAACGCTTCCCATGTCCTCAGTGCAGTTATATGTTTACATGTTAGTGGGTTATTGCATGAAGAGGTCCTAATTACCTGTACTACCAAAGGTGAACGGAGGCTATAGTTTCACCCCTGTCTGTCTGTTTGTTTATTTGTTTTTTTGTCTGTTTGTTTATTTGTTTTTTTGTCTGTTTGCCTGTCTGTCTGTTTGTCTATTTGTCTGTTTTTCGTTATCTGTTTGTCTGTTTTGTCTTTGTCTGTTTGTCTTTGTCTGTTTGCCTGTCTGTCGATTTGCCTTTCTGTCGGTTTGCCTATCTGTCTGCTTGTCTGTTTGCCTGTCTGTCTGTTTGTCTCTCTGTTTATCTTTGTCTTTTTGTCTGCTTGTTTGTCTGTATGTTTGTTTGTTTGTTTGCATGTTTATAAACAGGATATCTCAAGAAGTTATGGACGAGTTTTGACTAAACGTGCTCGTTATGGACGAGCAGGGGAGGATGCATAGGGTGGACAACATGGATACAGAAGGAAACTCTCACGTGAGAAATGTGGTAATTTAGATGGACGAGGGATTGGGGTGAGGTGGGGGGAGGGTGGAGTTAACGAGGGTAGAAAATATGGTTTTGGAATTGGGATGATCTGAGATGGTGGTAGACAACTGTCTTGAAAACCTTGAAAGTAGGATGAGATTGAAGAGAATGAGGAAGTTGCTTCTACAGCTGGGAAAAAGAGTAACATGAATGTAGGTGAGCAGTGATAGTGGATTTAGGTAGTTTTACTGGAAGGCGTTTATGTTGAACCATGTGAGCCCTGAAGAAACCTGGGGGGAGGGGGCGGGGTTGGGGGTGGGAGGCAGGATGAAGCATGGAAAGAGAACAAGGTGCAAGACCAGAAAGGAGGTGGGAGAAGACAGAGAGACCACCGAACTGTCTGTGATGGCGAAGGCCCATGGACTCGGCTTCATCAGGAGATTCCAATAATCTTTAAGCCCTTGGATTCCACAGCATCAAGCTGAGTAATATGTGAGACAGGGGAGCCAGCATAGAGGGGAGCACAGTACTCCATCAATCTGTGGAGGAAGGCCCTGTAGATGGATAGGAGTTCAGGTGTGCCATGGAAGGACTTAATACGGCAGAGGATGCCCAGTCAGTGTCTGGCTTTGGAGGACAACTTTGAAATGTGGTTTGTCCAAAAAAGATCATGGCTGATAGTGAGATCCAGGAATTTGAATGACTGAACTTCCTCAAGAGGACTGATAAGAAAGTAGATAGGAATTTAAAAATAAAGCAGAAGAAAATGGTAAAAAAGCAGACAGGAGGTAAGTTTAAAAAGAGGTTTTCCAGATGGTCCTTTCAGAGAGAGATAGTGAGAGTGTGAAATTTGTCAGGATTGAAAGACATTTTCCAAGTGTTTGCCAAGCTTATGATTATTTTTTCAAGGTCTCAAGAGTGGGAAGAGGCTGTAGCCTGCCTGTCTGAAGGATGATGGAGTCATCAGCAAATAGATAAAGAGGATTTTCCAGAGAGTCAAAGAGATCATTCATGAAGATCACGAATGGGACGAGGCCCAGAACACTGTCTTGGGGGCACTCCTGTCTTGACAGGGAGAGGAGATGAAAGGATTCTGTTCAGTCACATGTTGACCACGAGAGTAGAGGATGTCAGTTAGCCATTCTTTTTCAGTGTGTTCGGCCAATACGGAACTTTCAAAATGACATAATCCCCCCCAAAATGCTCTGGTGCGCATGTACAGATACCTCAGGAAGGTAAAGCGTTTGGGGTGAAATTAAGGATTGTTTTAGGCCGAAAAAATATATTGCTGGTCTCTGGTCAGACCAAAGTTCCAGAATTGATGCGGCGATGCGTTTTTTTTTTTCTTTTTTTCTTTTTGAAAAGCATGGATTGCACATATAAAGGTGGTTTTTTTTGTGTCCTCATGCCTTGCCGTCCTCCTCATCTGCCATGGCGCCATCCAGAGAGAAATTAAAGACAGCCAATGGGACTTGTAGGCTTTTTTGTAAATAATGAACACAAGCATCAGTTATTTTAAAATGTATATATTCTGAAAATCATTAAGTTCTTCAAGCATATTATAGACTGCCATTTCGTTCTCGAGATCGCCTCGCCGTACCGTCAAACATTCCAATGCGTCGATCGCGTCAACACTGCGCATGCGCAAGTGGTCTAACAGGCCGATGGTCTCCCACGATCTCTTCTCGCAGTCCACCAGATTATCACAGACACTTACAACTTCATGACAAACGAGATAGGATCCAGGCCTAACTAACGAGACCACCCGCAGCTCTCTCGGCCTTCTGGTTGCTTCACACGAACCCGACAAAGAACGTCTTCGTTTCAATAAATGACAATATCCAGCCGATTGGATTCATGACGTTACGGCACACAAAACTACTCACATCTTTGGAACGGCTGGTTGGATTTGAATAAACTAAACGAAGTTTTGTCGAGCAGAACTTTGTGCGAACGTCGATACCAATGGCGACCTTCACAGATATTCACAGAAATACGACCCGTATTTCCCGAGATAGCGCGCCCGTCAACAACCGGGGCGCGCTGTTGTAGGTACCGTTGGAAATTTGAAAAAAAAGAATTGTTGACGCGCAGGGTCAAAATCGATGCATGCGCTGACCAGAGACCGGAAATATGTTTTTCTTGGCCTTCCTGGAATGACTCACCATGCTTCTGAAAGAAGCCAAAATACTTGGCAAAGTAGCTGAGAGGAAGGGTTGTCCCTCTGCACAACGAAATACTTAGATACGCTTCTCAGCTCGCCAAACTGGCACCTGCTCGTACTGCAAACTCTTGACCATGTGGGTCGGTGTAAGGCCCGAGTGGAGTGTGTTACACCACTCCCGGGCAGATCACTGCCAGTTAATGGACTGTGTATCTGGAGCAGGTGCTTTTGGACACTGATGGGAAGGAGATATTTGGGGCTTGTGCATGTACAAGTTAAGTTTAAAATAATGATATTTTACTATTAATTATGTTGGAAGGGGTTGTGGGTGGTGAGTGGGGTGGGGGAGAGGGGGGAGGGGTGGAGGCCCGCCCCAGATGACACCTTAGATGGCACTATCTATGGTGATGTCACATCCTTGGGTTCACGACAACGTTGGAGGGTCGGGGGAGAATGGAGGTTCCCTGGCCCTTGCCATTTCAGACAAGAAGGACAGATCGATCATGTGACATCATTAACGTTGATAACCTCTCTACCGCACACAACACTGCCTTCCAGCGGTGCATCCAATCAGGATGGCATAACCTCAACATAACGTCCTTGTTCCAGGTAAAAATTTGCTGTCCTATGTGAGCACACGGCCTATGCTAAGGCCTTACACTTTGGTATCTACCCTGTACCTGCGCCGACATGCATAATAGTGATACGTTTTTATTTTGGGTACCATATCATTCACCTTTTGATTTTGGGTACCTGCTGCTTGATGAAAAGACTTCATTGAGGGTATTATTGTTGGCGAATGCATAACGGACTGGGAACTGGTGCTTCTGTATAGTTGTTGCAGTGCCCTTGCCCATCAGAGTGGGAATTTGTAAATTGTTCCGTATGTGCCAGCGATGACTCTCATACTCTTCGTGAAGGACACAGTGGGATCTTTGACGTCCACCAACTAATGCCGGCAGACGGGACGTCGGTTCAACATCCATCTGAGGGACGGCGCACACACATTGGACGCCCTTGTGTGGAAAATACCAGGATGACATTTTATAGCTGGGCCGAGATGCATCCCAGACTATAGACAGCTCCTCGGAGGTGAGTGCGCTTACCTTTAGGCTATCTGGCCAGCCCATTGGGTTTATTAAAAACATGGCACAGATATTGCTTTTCCTTCTCCCCTCCATGATATCCCAAGTATTCAGATTCTCTGGTGATGGCTTATCCATTTGTATTTAACACACCAAATTTGCAATTTTTATGGTTATAAATGTGGACTAAAAGTATCCCAATGGCTGTGTATCAGGACCTTGGTCCAGTGAAGACCTGGGTGTGTTACCGGTCATCAATCACGTTGCTCAGTGTAAAGTAGACACCAATAAATCAGTTGGTCGAAGAAGATCATCTTCAATACCTGGGAACAAGGTAGATCACTGTCTTGGGGCACTTGTGGTGTGTGCGCACACATTTAAGAATGAAACGTACAATTCTGGAAGTGAGTATTTCAATCGGTTGTCGTTGAAAGCGATTTTTTTTTTAAATCTCTTTTATGTGACGTTTGTGTTTTCCTAAACTGCTTATTTCCTGCCATCGTGGAATGTTCAGCAGTTAGCCGAGCTGTTGCCTTCAGGCATTCCTTCTTGTCCCTGCAGTCCAGCGAGGACACAGCCACGTGACCGTCTTAATGCAGGGCAGAGCCGACGTGCAGCGGAGTGGACGCCACCACGATGGTTGTCGGTAGCCTTGTTACGTTAGGCTTGAATTAGGCCGTCTTATTTTCCTGGTTACGGAACCTCACATGGAGCATTTGAGTGAAAATGCATTTGAGCCTTCTCCCATCTTCTGGTCCTTACCGGGCCAAGTTTGATTGGCCAGTGATAGGAGGTTGTTATTGTTTATTATTATTTTATTTTAATTTTTGATGCTCTCTGGAAGCTGCAAGCAGCCTGTTTTTTACTCCGCTGCATTGTACAAGAACTTGTGGAAACATGTTAGTGAATATACAGTGTTCGAGTAGGTTGGAACATGCCTTGAGTAAATGAGGGACTATGAGCTTTCAAAAAATGTCCCCCCCCACCTGTGGATGTGTTGTCCTAGCAGCAACGTTTGTTGTTTATCGTGTGAGCATCATGACTTTTACAATGAGATTCCTCACTTCTTCAGTACTTTGAATTGACTTGGTGAACATTTCTTTAATAAATACACATTGTTCACAAAATATTTAATTTGTAACAATTTTTTTTTATTATTACCAATCTTGTGGCTTTTTTCTGGCTTCTGTTGGCCTGTTGTTAAAATGTGACATTTTAAACTTTTTCATCCTTCATCCCCCATTAGTGTAGCAGCATAGCAAACCTGTTGTGCATTTTGTGATACAAGCACCAAATTTGGCACAAATGTACATTAATATGTTGCGAACATTTTCAGATATTGGGCCACTTGAAATTCCGTAATTTTTTTTTTCAAATTTTTTCAAATTTCGTAATTTCAAATTTTTCGGGTGACACCGTCACAATTTCGGTCTTCGAGGCCGTCCGATATAGTGGGTCGGCTTAGCCCAAATATTCAAAAGAATTGTGCATTTTGTGATACAAGCACCAAATTTGGCACAAATGTACATTAATATGTTGCGAACATTGTGTGGTCAGCAATGAAGACGAGAGTCTGAATTACATGTATGCAAAAGACCTTGTGAACCAGTGAAGCAAATACACGGGTAAGCATGAATTAAATCTAGGGCATGATATAATTTCCATGATGTTTACCTCTACACTCAATGGTGGAAGGAGGTAATGTTTTGATCCCAGCTTGTCTGTATGTCTGTTTGTCTGTTAGTCCACAAAATTCCAGACAAAGCTTGTAGTAGTGGTAGTTGTAGTGGTAGTGGTGATAACAGAAATTGTTATATAGAACTGAACTTATATTATTATTATATGCAGAAAATAACTTCATTTCTATATGCCCTGCAGTGGACAGGTTAATTGGTTTATGCACTGAAGGGGTCACCCTGGTGTGCACTGCTGTGTTCTGCCTCACTGAGTTGTTCAGGTATGATGTACTCAGCACAAGCTTCCGGTCGGCCCGGAGGTGGGGGTGCGGGGCCTGTCACGGAACGTCAAAACAAACGGCCTGCCGGGGCCGCCCAAAAGTCGGGCGTGAGGGGCGCGTCCACTAATGGAATGCCTCTCGCTTCCCAGATCGAGGGCCACGTGGTCAGGAGAACCTCGTCCCTTCCGGTCACACTTTGCCTATCGGCCGGCCTCGAAGACCGAAATTGTGACGGTGTCACCCGAAAAATTTGAAATTACGAAATTTGAAAAAATTTGAAAAAAAAAATTACGGAATTTCAAGTGGCCCAATATCTGAAAATGTTCGCAACATATTAATGTACATTTGTGCCAAATTTGGTGCTTGTTTCACAAAATGCACAATTCTTTTGAATATTTGGGCTAAGCCGCCCCACTACATCAACCCTTCCTCGTCTAGCTTGAATTTATGTCGAGTTTAATCTGATTCTTAAATTCCCCTGTAGTGCAGTTGTTTGTGAATCCTTTATCTAGATTTTGTTTTTTTTGTATTGCAAATCCGGTAGATTTGGCTGAATATATAGAGACCTTTAAAATGAATGTGGTAGTGTGATGGTTAGAGTGAGACAAACTCTGAGACTGGAAAGTTGGTGGTACAAACTCCGGTGGATGAGCCATACAACAGTGCGTGCTGCTTCCTTGCTTGATGTTCAGCATTTAAAAGGTTAAGATCATGGACAATCCTCATAGGTTGGCATCCATGAGGAGGAGGAAATTCTTCCTTAGGAAATGCCCCGTTGAGGGTGATGAGATATTGTGACGTCACTGGCACCAAGAGTAGCCCGGGAAGTGATTGTGCTATATATCATTATTGGCCCTATCTCTCAACTTCAATCTCACTCCTCCCTCCAGGTCTTTAAAACAGCTGTTTACCACCATCTCTTATCTTCCCCCATTCAAAACCTTAATCTTTTCTACCCCTGTTAATCCCAGATCCACTTTTTTGAAATACCGACTTCTTTCCTTAAAGTCCTTGCAGTGTACATGTGTTTTATACTCCCCCCCCCCCCCCACTTTCCCCTACCCCCTACCCCCAAGCCCTCCCCCACCCACAGATCTACCGATATCCTTGTTCTCTGCTGTTGTTGTGCTTGTGTGCTTCCCTCTCTCTCCCCATCTTGTCTCCCGCTGCGCTTTATTATGTTTTATGTGTCCGTTAATGTTTTTTGTGATTAATGTTAGTTCTTACACGAGCCTCAATCTTGTATCCCCCCAAAAAATGTAAAAATAATAACAAAAAACACTTTAAAAAATTATCGGATCCATCTTCACCAAAATTAAATCAAATCCTCCTTGTGACACACACAACCTGTCCACCAATTTTCGTCCAAATCACTGCACAACTTTTTCACATATCCTGATCACCCACAGACAGACAAACAAACACAGGGGTGGCAACATCACCACCATCCACCTTCAGCAGCGGAGGTAAAAAATAAATGTAGGGAAAGTGCTTTTCCCACCTTGTATATTCTGCATTGACATTTTTGCAGATGTTAATGCAGATTAGAATATACACGGTTTAAAAATTCAGTTTATCTCTTATAATTATTTTTCCTGCCCTCCTCATTTAATGTGTAATTGTTTATTTGCTAACGACACGTTTGCTTGTTGCAAATGGAATTCCCCTGCAAGGACTGAGAAACTTTCTCAACAATGAAAGTTTTTGAGATCCGAAACAGTAGCGGGGGAGTTGTTGGTGGTGGTGTGGTTGGGTCAAAACTCATGGCAGAGTATCTGGGTGCTCACGATACGTCGTGAACGTTTCCATGGCGGAGAAGAAAACCTGGACAGGTGTCCACTCTGTCGCAAGGTGTGGAAAATTCTCCTGGACAGCGATGTGAATGCAACGAGGCTTTACCCACTCCACCACCAAGTCTCACAATTAATGGGGCAGGTCGATGTAAAAGTACATGGATCAAAAACCCAATTAACAACTTTTACCTGAGAGTACCACATTTACCAGAAGGTGATCATGACGCATGCAAGTCTTGTTACAAGCACCACTCTTGTTTTTTTTGGAAAATATGATACATAAGTACTGTAAAAAAAAATCTAATTTTTTATTGTGCCAGGAGTATAAATTGCACACCAGATCTTGATGACGTCATTTCCCCTCCAGATCTAAGAGTGTTGTTTCAATGGCGAGGTCGTTAGTTTGCTTTCTTTGGTTATCTACATCAAGGTTTACATCAAGGTTATCATCAAGGTTATCTACATCAAGGTTGCCTAGGGGCATGCCCCTAGAAGGGGGGGGTTATCCCCCCCCCCTTCCCATGCCTCCTCCCCCCAAGCCCTCTCCCTTCCACACATCTCCCTGCTCTCAAATGTTGTGTTTGTGTGCTTCACCTTCTCTCCCCATCTTGTTTTCCGCTCCCGCTTTTTATATATTTTGTTTGTCTGGTTGATTTGTTTGTGAAGTAAATGTCAGCTCTTTCACGAGCCTCGATTCAGTATACAAAAAAAACTGACAATTTTCATCCGATTGACCTCAAATTTTACGAATTTGCATATCAGGTCAACAAATTGGTTCACCAATAAAAAGTTAGAAGCTGATTATTTTTTTTTATATCTAAAGCTCAAAGGTCAAGGCTGCATAAAATCAGAAATTTTCATTTCGCATTTAAAAAAAACTGTTTTTGTTATTTTGAGCCTTCGGCAGAAGAAGAAGAAGACTGCGGAATACAAACGGATGCGGACGGGCTTTGCATTTTCAGGTGCTTTCTAGTTTTGTTTTATTTTTGTCTATGTAGTTGGTTTTGTGTTTTTGTTTTTTAATGATTATTTCACAACTCAACAAACTACAGTATCCTCATTATTCCTCTTAAGCCACAAATGTGTGTGTGTGTGTGTGTGTGTGTGTGTGTGTGTGTGTGTGTGTGTGTGTGTGTGTGTGTGTGTTGTGTGTGTGTGTGTGTGTGTAATATGGTGGGAATATCATCTCCACCACTCCTGGTTTCCAAGCTGTATCTCGCATCACAATACCTGAGTTTGCTTTCCGCAACATAGCCTGAGTTTTAGGAAAAATGTTTTTTTTTTGACTTTTTCAAAAACTTTGGCTTTGGGTCAAGAAAAAAAAGGAAATATGTTCATGCAAAACTTGATTTTGTGAAGGCAGTTGTCAGTTGTTGCGGATCATGTGTGCGAGATGTGGTTATGACCACGAAGCATCATATTTTCCTAATTCGGGTCAATTTAAGTGGTGTATTTGGTTAAAAAAAACAGCACGAGGCTATTTCTGCCCTCGGCCAATACCTGTCTTGTTTGTTGTTCCAGTGAAATCTTGTTTTGCCAAGTCTGAACTGGAAAGTTGTCCTCATTTATCTACCGCGCATCCCCTTAGCATTCCTTATTTGTGGAGTTTCACAGTCATGTCATGTCATGGTATTAATGTCAACATGATATTTGACGTAACACCTGCCTATAAGAACTTGGCTGCAATTTTGTGTAATAATGTACAAATTATTTTGAAATCACTGCATTGTTTTTGACTTTTCGGCATTTCTGGATGGGCAGTACTGTTCGCTATTAGTAGGTCTTTTGAACTTGTTGTTATCCTTACTTGAATGCCTTCCAAACTTCCTGACTTATCCTGCTTTTCCTACTGTTTTGTGTGCCCATGCTTTGACCCTCTACCCAAACCGATCATTCCTCCGGTGGTCTTTGCTTTTGCTGGTGCCCACTCCACTGCCAACACTTCCTCCATGGCAATGGTGCCCACTCCACTGCCAACTCTTCCTCCATGGCCCTGGTGGCCACTGCACTGCCAACGCTTCCTCCATGGACCTGGTGCCCACTCCACTGCCAACTCTTCCTCCATGGCCCTGGTGCCCACTCCACTGCCAACTCTTCCTCCATGGCCCTGGTGCCCACTCTACTGCCAACTCTTCCTCCATGGCCCTGGTGCCCACTCTACTGCCAACTCTTCCTCCATGGCCCTGGTACCCACTCCACTGCCAACTCTTCCTCCATGGCCCTGGTGCCCACTCCACTGCCAACTCTTCCTCCATGGCCCTGGTGCCCACTCCACTGCCAACTCTTCCTCCATGGCCATCTTGGCAGTACAATACTGTTATTGGAATGTAGCAAAAGTTTGGATTTTTACCACAAATTGACAACTATGTTTCTGGTACCACGTTTACCTTCTGCATACCTCAACAGCATTTTTGTAAAATTAACATTTTGTATTGAAGTATTTTGCTATAAGGGAGCAACCTTTTTATGTATGAGGTGAAATTGCTGCTCCTTCCCCCAAAAGTGTGCATCTACTTGTCCTTACCATTCTCTCTGCAATCCTCTCACTCTCGTCACCCTCATCTTTGTCCCGTTCTCTTTCTTTTTCTCCACTCAAAACCCACTCTTCTTGTCTCTATGTAATAAATAGATGTTTCTTTGCTTCTCTGCAAATCCCATTTCTGACACCAATTTAAGAATGTCTGGTTCTATTTAGATCTGGCTGTTTATAGATAAAGCTCTTCCTTCTGATTGCAGGTATCTGTCATCCTTTTGCATAGGCCGAGAACGTCTCAGGACGCTGGTGTGACGGACAAATTATGAGGAAGATACAGTCGTGGCCAAAAATATTGGCACCCTTGCACTTTTTTCAAATAACTCACAATTTTCTTTAAAACAAGTTGAAATTGACAAAAGTATTTGGTCTCCTCAATTCTTTATTTCAATTTTAATATTACAGAACCTTTGTTTTTATTCAGAACTTATTATATCCTTGTTAAATTAGAAAATAAAAAGAAATGGCATTGACAAAATTATTGACACCCAAGACCTAATATTTGGATGCACAAAATAGCCTTTGCATAAAATAACAACAGTCAAGCGCTTACTATAGCCATGAATGAGCTTCCTACACCTCCCCAATGGCAGTTGGGCTCACTTTTCTTGTGCAAACTGCTCCAGTTCTCCCAGATTTGAAGGGTGTCTTCTCCCAACTGCCGTTTTCAGATCTCCCCACAGGTTTCAATGGGATTTAGATCTGGACTCATATCTGGCCACTTCAGAACAGTCTAGCATTTTACCTTGAACCATTCCTGGGTGCTTTTTGAAGTGTGTTTGGGGTCATTGTCCTGCTGCAAGACCCATTACCTTTGAGGGAGACCCAGCTTTCTGACACTGGGTTGAACATTGCGCTCCAAAATGCCTTGGTAATCTCCTAATTTCATGATGTCATGCACACATTCAAGGCACCCAGTGCCAGAGGCAGCACAGCAACCCCAATACATCACTGAACCTCCTCCATGTTTGACTGCAGGGAAGGTGTTATTTTCTTTGAAGGCTTCATTTTCTTTTATGTAAACATAGAGATGATGTGCTTTACCATAAAGCTCTAATTCGGTCTCATCTCTCCACAGGAAATTCTCCCAGAAGGATTTTGGCTTGTTCAGGTGTGTTTTGGCAAACTCTTTGTGTTGGTTTGGCGGATGTGTTGGTTTGGCGGATGTGTTGGTTTGGCGGATGTGTTGGTTTGGCAGAGGGGTTAGTTTGGCAGAGGGGTTGGTTTGGCAGAGGGGTTGGTTCGGTGGATGTGTTGGTTGGCAGATGTATTTGTTTGTCGGATGTCTTGGTTTGGCGTGTCTGTTGGTTTGGCGGATGTCTTCATTTGGTGGATCTGATGGTTTGGCAGATGTGTTGGGCTGGCGGATGTGTTGGGCTGGCGGATATGTTGGGTTGGCGGATGTGTTGGTTTGGCTGTTGTGTTAGTTTGGCAGATGTGTTGGTTTGGCAGATGTGTTGGTTTGGCAGAGATGATGGTTTGGTGGAGTAGAGGGTTTGGTGGATCTGATGTTTAGGCAGAGGTGTTGGGTTGGCGGATGTGTTGGTGGCGATGTGTTAGTTTGGCAGATGAGTTGGTTTGGCGGATGTATTAGTTTGGCGGATGTATTGGATGGGCGGAGTTGATGGTTTGGTCGAGGGGATGGTTTGGCGAATGTGTTGGTTTGGCGGATGTGTTTGTTTGGTGGATGCATTGCTTTGGCGGATGTGTTAGTTTGGTGGATGTATTGGTTTTGCGGATGTGTTAGTTTGGCGGATGTGTTGGTTTGTAGGATGTGTTGGCTTACAGGATGTGTTGGTTTGACGGATGTATTGATTTTGCGGACGTGTTACTTTGGCGGATGAGTTAGTTTGGTGGATGCATTGGAATGGTGGATGTGTTGGTTTGACGGATGTATTGGTTTTGCGGATGTGTTGGTTTGGCGGATGCATTGGAATGGCGGATGTGTTGGTTTGACGGATGTATTGGTTTGGCAGACGTTGATTTGGCGTATGCATTGGTTTGACTGATTTATTGGTTTGGGGGAGATGTTGATTTGGCGTATGTGTTGGTTTGGCAGATGTATTGGTTCGGCGGATATGTTGGTTACGCCGATGTATTGGTTTGGCAGATATGTTGGTTTGGCGGATGTATTG
The DNA here is from genome assembly GCF_964187855.1 of Myxine glutinosa. NCBI lineage: Eukaryota > Metazoa > Chordata > Myxini > Myxiniformes > Myxinidae > Myxine > Myxine glutinosa. The sequence goes on along the minus strand of NC_136262.1, from coordinate 186,873,330 downwards.
GTTTGGCGCATATGTTGATTTGGCGGATATGAGGATTTGGCGGATATGAGGATTTGGCATATGCGTTGGTTTGACGAATGCATTGGTTTGGCGGATATGTTGATTTGGCATTTGCTTTGGTTTGGCGGATGTATTGGTTTGGCGGATATGTTGGTTTGGCCGATGTATTGGTTTGGCGGATATGTTGATTGGGCGGATGTGTTGATTTGGCGTATGCGTTGGTTTGACGGATGTGTTAGCTTGACGGATGTGTTGGTTTGACTGATGCATTGAAATGGTGGATGTGTTAGTTTTGCTGATGTGTTAGTTTTGCTGCTGTGTTGGTGTGGTGGATGTGTTGCTTTGGTGGATATATTGGTTTGGCGGATGTGTTACTTTGGCAGATGTGTTGTTTGGCGGATGTGTAAGTTTGGCGCATGTGTTAGTTTGGCGCATGTGTTAGTTTGGCTGATGTGTTGGTTTGACGGATGTCTTAGTTTGGCGGATGTCTTAGTTTGGCGTATGTGTTTGTTTGGCGGATGTGTTAGTTTGGCGGATGTCTTAGTTTGGCCCATGTTTTAGTTTGGCGCATGTGTTAGTTTGGCTGATGTGTTGGTTTGACGGATGTCTTAGTTTGGCGGATGTCTTAGTTTGGCGTATGTGTTTGTTTGGCGGATGTGTTAGTTTGGCGGATGTCTTAGTTTGGCGCATGTGTTAGTTTGGTGGATGTGTTAGTTTGGCGGATGTCTTAGTTTGGCGCATGTGTTTGTTTGGTGGATGTGTTAGTTTGGCAGATGTCTTCGTTTAGCGCATGTGTTTGTTTGGCAGATGTGTTAGTTTGGCGGATGTCTTCGTTTGGCGCATGTGTTTATTTGGCGGATCTGTTTGTTTGGCCGATGTCTTAGTTTGGCGCATGTGTTTCTTTGGCGCATGTGTTTCTTTGGCGCATGTGTTTCTTTGGCGGATGTGTTAGTTTGGCGGATGTCTTCGTTTGGCACATGTGTTTGTTTGGAGGATGTCTTAGTTTGGCGCATGTGTTTGTTTGGCGGATGTGTTCGTATGGCGGATGTCTTAGTTTGGCGCGCATGTGTTTGTTTGGCGGATGTGTTCGTTTCGCGCATGTGTTTGTTTGGCGGATGTGTTAGTTTGGCGCATGTGTTTGTTTGGCGGATGTCTTAGTTTGGCGCATGTGTTTGTTTGGCGCATGTGTTTGTTTGGCGGATGTGTTAGTTTGGCGGATATCTTAGTTTGGCGGATATCTTAGTCTGGCGGATATCTTAGTTTGGCGGATGTGTTTGTTTGGCGGATGTGTTAGTTTGGTGGATGTATTCGTTTGACGGATGTATTGGCTTGGCTGATGTCTTGGTTTGGTGGATGTGTTAGTTTGACGGATGTATTGGTTTGGTGGATGTGTTAGTTTGGTGGATGTATTCGTTTGACGGATGTATTGGCTTGGCTGATGTCTTGGTTTGGTGGATGTGTTAGTTTGGCGGATGTATTGGCTTTGCTGATGTCTTGGTTTGGTGGATGTGTTAGTTTGACGGATGTATTGGTTTGGTGGATGTGTTAGTTTGGTGGATGTATTCGTTTGACGGATGTATTGGCTTGGCTGATGTCTTGGTTTGGTGGATGTGTTAGTTTGGCGGAGGTATTGGCTTTGCTGATGTCTTGGTTTGGTGGATGTGTTAGTTTGGCGCATGTGTTTGTTTGGCGGATGTGTTAGTTTAGTGGATGTCTTAGTTTGGCGCATGTGTTTGTTTGGCGGGTGTGTTAGTTTGACAGATGTCTTAGTTTGGCGCATGTTTTTGTTTGGCGGATGTGTTAGTTTGGCGGATGTGTTAGTTTGGCGGATGTGTTAGTTTGGCGGATGTGTTAGTTTGGCGGATGTGTTAGTTTGGCGGATGTGTTTGTTTGGCGGATGTGTTTGTTTGGCGGATGTGTTTGTTTGGCGGATGTGTTAGTTTGGCGCAGGTGTTTGTTTGGCGGATGTGTTAGTTTGGCGGATGTGTTAGTTTGGCGGATGTCTCAGTTTGGCGGATGTGTTAGTTTGGCGGGTGTGTTTGTTTGGCGGATGTCTTAGTTTGGCGCATGTGTTTGTTTGGTGGATGTGTTTGTTTGGCGCACGTGTTTGTTTGGCGGATGTCGTAGTGTGGCGCAAGTGTTTGTTTGGCGCATGTGTTTGTTTGGCGAATGTGTTAGTTTGGCGGATATCTTAGTCTGGCGGATATCTTAGTTTGGCGGATGTGTTTGTTTGGCGGATGTGTTAGTTTGGTGGATGTATTCGTTTGACGGATGTATTGGCTTGGCTGATGTCTTGGTTTGGTGGATGTGTTAGTTTGACGGATGTATTGGTTTGGTGGATGTGTTAGTTTGGTGGATGTATTCGTTTGACGGATGTATTGGCTTGGCTGATGTCTTGGTTTGGTGGATGTGTTAGTTTGGCGGATGTATTGGCTTTGCTGATGTCTTGGTTTGGTGGATGTGTTAGTTTGGCGGATGTATTGGCTTGGCTGATGTCTTGGTTTGGTGGATGTGTTAGTTTGGTGGATGTATTGGCTTTGCTGATGTCTTGGTTTGGTGGATGTGTTAGTTTTGCGGATGTATTGGCTTTGCTGATGTCTTGGTTTGGTGGATGTGTTAGTTTGGTGGATGTATTCGTTTGACGTGAAGGAACTGCGCTCCAACGCGAGTCGAAAGAATTGACGCGACCAAAGACGGAATTCGTCCGAGTTGCTTTATTGAAACAAAACAGCTCAGGTATTCTGACCAGCCCGTTTTTCGGGCAACAATATATATACACATTTATGTCGGGAAGTTTGCCCGGCAAAAGCTATACCGGGCATGCCCGGGTATCAAGGGCGAGCCTTGGAAAGGCGAGTCTGGACCTGCCCGGGCGTGTTTGGCTGCGGCCTGGCAAGTCGAGGCTGGGCGTGCCCGGGCGCTCTGGGCGAGCACTGGAAAGACGATAGCGGGCATGCCCGGACGCTCTGGGCGAGCCCTGGAAAGGCGATAGCGGGCATGCCCGGTCGCTCTGGGCGTGCCCTGGAAAGGCGATAGCGGGCATGCCCGGACACTCTGGGCGAGCCCTGGAAAGGCGATAGCGGGCATGCCCGGACGCTCTGGGCGAGCCCTGGAAAGGCGAGAGCGGGCATGCCCGGGAAAGACGAGACCGGGCGTGCCCGGGAGTTTCGGGCGTGCCCGGGAACAGTGAGTCCGGGCATGCCCGGGAGAGGCGCGTCTGGCCGTGTTCTGGCCGGTGCAAGGCGATTATGTACATCCAGCGGTAACCGCTACACACGCCCCTCCAGAATCGACCTGCACCGGCAGGGTCAATTTAAGGGGGGTCCGGATGACCCGGCCGAAGCGACCCCTGGAGGGTCGTGGGGAGGGGTCTGACGTGGTGGTGGGTGGTCGAGCGGGGGGAACTGTGGACGGGGGGCGGCCTCGCCGCGGAGGAAGGGCCAACCGTGGTGGTCGGTCGACGTCCATGTGCGCCGGTTTGAGGCGGTCCACAGAAATCCGGTCCGGCCGGCCGCCGAAGTCGACGATGAAAGACTTGTCGCCCCGTCGCAGGACCCGGAAGGGCCCGTCGTACGGCGGCCGGAGTGGCCCCCGGTGCGCGTCATGACGCACAAAGACGTACTCCACTGTGCGAAGCGCCGGGGGGACGTAGGACTGGGGGCCACTGTGGCGGGACGTCGGCACGGGGGCAAATCGTCGGGCGGCCTCCTGGAGGTCCGAGCACTGGCGAGCGGCGGACCAGGGACTGGTAGCGTCAGGCACGAATTCGCCCGGGACGCGGAGTGGCTGGCCGTAGAAGAGCTCGGCGGCGGACGCCTGGAGGTCTTCCTTGGGGGCCATGCGAAGGCCCAAAAGGACCCACGGCAGCCGGTCGGCCCAACCGTCGTCCTGAAGGCCGGCCATGAGTGCGGCCTTCATGGAGCGGTGAAACCGCTCGCACAACCCATTGGCTTGGGGGTGGTAGGCCGTGGTGCGGTGCAGCGTGACCCCCAACGAACGGGCGACCGCGCCCCAAAGCTCAGACGTGAACTGTGGGCCGCGGTCGGACGAGATGTCCGCTGGTGCGCCGAAGCGCGTGACCCAGGTGGCGATGAACGCCTGCGCCACGTCGGCGGTGGTGGTGGAGGTGAGGGGCACGGCCTCCGGCCACCTGGTGGTCCTGTCCACCATGGTGAGCAGGTGGGTGAACCCCCGCGAGGGGGGCAGGGGACCCACCAGGTCCACGTGGACGTGGTCGAAACGCCGTTCAGGCACGGCGAAAGGTGCCAGCGGGGCCTGGGTGTGGCGGTGGACCTTGGCTCGCTGGCAGGCCGTGCAGGCGTTGGCCCAGTCGCGGATGTTTCGTCGAAGGCCGTGCCAGACGAAACGCGCCGACACCAGCTTCTGAGAAGCTTTCCGGCCCGGGTGAGAAAGGCCGTGGATGGAGGCGAAGATGCGGCGCTGCCAGGAAACGGGCATGATGGGGCGAGGCTGGCCCTGGGAGACGTCGCAGAGCAGGACGGTGCCTGCGAAGGGGATGTCGGCCAGGCGGAGGCCCGTGTCCGCCACGCGGAGTGCCTGCACCGAGGCGTCGGTGGTCTGGTCGGCCGCCATGAGCGTGAAGTCCACGCCGAGGTGGACCGCGTTCGCGCTGGCCCGCGAAAGGCAGTCGGCCACGGCGTTGTCTTTGCCGGCGACGTGCTGGATGTCCGTGGTGAACTCCGACACGGCGGAGAGGTGGCGCTGCTGGCGGGCCGACCACGGCTCCGTGACCTTAGCCATTGCGTAGACCAACGGCTTGTGGTCGACGAAAGCCGTGAACGGGCGGCCCTCCAGGAGGTGTCGGAAATGGCGAACGGCCAGGAATAGCCCGAGCAGCTCGCGGTCGAACGTGCTGTAGTTTAACTCGTTCGGCCGGAGTTGCCGGCTGAAAAAAGCGAGTGGCTGCCAAACCCCGTCCACCCATTGCTCATGGACGGCGCCCACCGCGTAGTTGGAGGCGTCCGTAGTGAGGGCGATGGGCGCGTTGAGCACCGGGTGAGCCAGCAGCGTTGCGTCGGCGAGGGCCCGTTTGGCACTGGCGAAGGCCGCGTCCATGGCCGCGGACCAAACAATGTCATGCTTGGCCGGCTTGCCCCGGAGGGCCTCGTAAAGGGGCCGCATGAGCTGAGCAGCGCGGGGCATGAATCGGTGATAAAAATTCACCATGCCGAGGAACTCTTGGAGGGCCTTGATGGAACGGGGACGCGGGAACGTGGTGATGGCCTCGACCTTGGTCGGCAGCGGCACGGCCCCGGTCTTGGTGATGCGGTGGCCCAAAAAGTCAACGGTCGTCGCGCCGAAGTGGCATTTGACCGGGTTGACAATTAAGCCGTGCTCGCTGAGGCGACCGAACAGTGTTCGGAGGTGGAGGAGGTGCTCGGCGCGGGACGTGCTGGCGACGAGGATGTCGTCCAGATAGACGAAAAGAAACGGCAGGTCGCGCAGCACGCCGTCCATCAAGCGCTGGAACGCCTGGGCCGCGTTCTTGAGGCCAAACGGCATCCGCAAAAATTCGAACAGGCCGAACGGCGTGATGACGGCCGTCTTCGGGACGTCGGCCGCCCGGACAGGTACCTGGTGGTAGCCCCGTATCAGGTCAATTTTCGAAAAGATGACCCGTCCCGCCAAACGGGCGGCAAAGTCCTGAATATGCGGGATCGGGTACCTGTCGGGGGTGGTAGTGTCATTGAGACGGCGGTAGTCGCCACACGGGCGCCATCCACCCCCCGGCTTTGGCACGATGTGCAGTGGCGAGGCCCACGCGCTATCGGAGCGCCGCACGATGCCGAGGTGCTCCAACGCGTCGAATTCGGCCTTTGCCACGGCGAGCTTGGCTGGGTCGAGGCGGCGGGCCCTGGCGTAGACCGGCGGGCCCGTAGTGGGTATGTGGTGCTCGATCCCGTGCCGTACCGCGACGGCCGAAAACGTCGGCCGCGTGAGGGCCGGGAATTCCACGAGCAGGCGAGCGAACTCGTTCGTTGCCGGGAGGGCGCACGCCAGTTCGGTCGGCGCGGAGCTGCTCATTGTGCACGCCAGGGAGCTGACGGTCTCGGCGTGGACAAGGCGACGTCGTTTGACGTCGACCAGCAGCCCGTGCGCGCAGAGGAAGTCGGCGCCCAGCAAAGCCACGGGGACGCTGGCGGTAACAAAAGTCCATTGAAAGCGCTGGCTGCCGAAGCAGAGGGTGACGACGCGTGGGCCGAAAGTGCGTATGGCCGAGCCATTAGCAGCGACCAAAGAGGGGCCGCAAACTGCGTCCAGCCTGTCCTGCTCGGAGGCAGGTATGACGCTCAGTTGGGCGCCGGTGTCGCACAGGAAACGCCGTCCAGACACTTTGTCCCGAATAAACAGCAAGTTGCCCGAGTGGCCGGCGCTCATGGCTGGGAATGAACGCCGGCCCGGCCGTTTCCCAACCTGCCGAAAGTGCACGGGGGCCGGCACGTCCGAGCCTTGTGTCCGAACCTGGCGTGGTAATAACACCACGCCCGGTCAGGTGGAGGCCCCGGCCGTCGTGTCGGAAGCGGGCGGTGCGGCGTGGCAGCCGCCAGTTGCACCGGCAGTTCGGCCTCCAACCGCGCAAGGCGCTCGGGCATCGTGGGCGTCGCCTCGGACGGCGGCGGGCTCCAGGTAACCGCGTCGATGTGCTGGCCCGCCGAGGAGATCTTATCGGCTTCCCTGGCGAGGGCGCGGGAATCCGTGATCAACGTGCCAGCCAGGGCGAGGCGTACCGGGTTAGGCAGCTGACGGAGGAACAGCTCCCGGAACAGGAATGCCGGAGAGTGCTCGCCGAGCAACGAGAGCATATAGTCCATGTGCTCGGACGGGCGCGTGTCGCCGAGCTCGGGCAGGTCAAGCAGGCGCCGTGCGCGTGCTGCCGGTGAGAGGGCGAAAGCGCCGAGGAGGAGCGTCTTCAGCGCGTCGTATTTGTCAGCAGCCGGCGGGTGCTGGAGGAGGCTCAAGGCGCGGGCCGCGGTGGTGGAACCGAGCGCCGCCACAACATGGTGGAAGCGGGTGTCGTCCGCGGTGATGCCTCGCAGGGCGAACTGGGAGTCCGCCTGGGCGAACCAAACAGCCGCGTGAGTCTCCCAGAAGGTAGGCAGTTTAAGCGTCACTGCCGTATCCATGTCGGTAGGTCACCAATGAAGGAACTGCGCTCCAACGCGAGTCGAAAGAATTGACGCGACCAAAGACGGAATTCGTCCGAGTTGCTTTATTGAAACAAAACAGCTCAGGTATTCTGACCAGCCCGTTTTTCGGGCAACAATATATATACACATTTATGTCGGGAAGTTTGCCCGGCAAAAGCTATACCGGGCATGCCCGGGTATCAAGGGCGAGCCTTGGAAAGGCGAGTCTGGACCTGCCCGGGCGTGTTTGGCTGCGGCCTGGCAAGTCGAGGCTGGGCGTGCCCGGGCGCTCTGGGCGAGCACTGGAAAGACGATAGCGGGCATGCCCGGACGCTCTGGGCGAGCCCTGGAAAGGCGATAGCGGGCATGCCCGGACGCTCTGGGCGTGCCCTGGAAAGGCGATAGCGGGCATGCCCGGACACTCTGGGCGAGCCCTGGAAAGGCGATAGCGGGCATGCCCGGACGCTCTGGGCGAGCCCTGGAAAGGCGAGAGCGGGCATGCCCGGGAAAGACGAGACCGGGCGTGCCCGGGAGGTTCGGGCGTGCCCGGGAACAGTGAGTCCGGGCATGCCCGGGAGAGGCGCGTCTGGCCGTGTTCTGGCCGGTGCAAGGCGATTATGTACATCCAGCGGTAACCGCTACAGACGGATGTATTGGCTTGGCTGATGTCTTGGTTTGGTGGATGTGTTAGTTTGGCGGATGTATTGGCTTTGCTGATGTCTTGGTTTGGTGGATGTGTTAGTTTGGCGGATGTATTGGCTTGGCTGATGTCTTGGTTTGGTGGATGTGTTAGTTTGGCGGATGTATTGGCTTTGCTGATGTCTTGGTTTGGTGGATGTGTTAGTTTTGCGGATGTGTTAGTTTGGCGGATGTATTGGCTTGGCTGATGTCTTGGTTTGGTGGATGTGTTAGTTTGGCGGTTGTATTGGTTTGGTGGATGTGTTAGTTTGGTGGATGTATTCGTTTGACGGATGTATTGGCTTGGCTGATGTCTTGGTTTGGTGGATGTGTTAGTTTGGCGGATGTATTGGCTTTGCTGATGTCTTGGTTTGGTGGATGTATTCGTTTGACGGATGTATTGGCTTGGCTGATGTCTTGGTTTGGTGGATGTGTTAGTTTGGCGGATGTATTGGTTTGGTGGATGTATTCGTTTGACGGATGTATTGGCTTGGCTGATGTCTTGGTTTGGTGGATGTGTTAGTTTGGCGGATGTATTGGCTTGGCTGATGTCTTGGTTTGGTGGATGTGTTAGTTTTGCGGACGTGTTTGTTTGGCGGATGTGTTTGTTTGATGATGATGAGTTCTCCAAGTTTCATAGTTTTTATGATGAGGAAAATGTTTACTCATCTCACAGGTATTTGCACATGTATGTACAGTAGTTAATTCTTTGAGAAGGTACTTTAAGCCCGTCAGCATCCGTTTGCATTCAGTCATCTTCTTCTTCTGTAAGATCAAAATAACGAAAACAGTTAAAAAGAAAATACGAAATGAAAATTGATGATTTTATGCAGCCTTGAACTTGAGCTTTAGATCTAAAAAAAAATCATGTTCTAGCTTTTGATTGGTGAAGCAATTCTGTGACCCAATATGCAAATTTCTCTATCTCTTTTTCTGCATTTATTATTTATATTTTCTCTGTATTTATTATATTTTCTGTAAATTTCTCTATATTTATATTCTCTATATTTTTAAGACCCTCTCTATCTCTTTGCTGATGACTCCACTCTCTGTCGCTCCATTCCTCATCCCTCAGATCGGCAGTCTGCAGCCTCCTCATTCTCTGCAGACCTGGACAAAATCACAGACTGGTCAAACAAGTGGAACATGTCTTTCAATCCTGACAAATCTCACACTCTTACTATGTCTATCCGAAAAGACCGTCTGGACAACCCTCCCATCTACTTTCTGAACAATCCTCTCCAAGAAGTTCTGTCACTCAAGCTTTTGGGTCTCACGATCTGCCATGATCTTTCCTGGGAAAACCACATTTCCAAGCTGGCTTCCAAAGCCAGTCGCCGACTGGGCATCCTCTGTCGTGTGAAGTCCTTCCTTGGAACACCTGAGCTCCTCACCACATACAAGGCTTTCATCCGCAGTTCGATGGAATACTGCTCTCTCCTCTGGGCTGGTGCTCCTGCCTCACACCTGGCTCGGCTTCACGCTGTTGAAACCAAAGCTTTCAGAAACATTGGAATCTCCTGCGATGAAGCTAACTCCGAGGGCCTTTTACTTACTCCCCGCAGGCAGGTTGATGGTCTTTCTGTCTTCTACCGACTCCTATCCGGCCTTGCTCCCCCAGCTCTATCTGTGCTCTGTCCCCCAAATATTCCTACAGGTCGCACAATATCTGCTAGCAACCCTCTTCAGTGAAACTGCCAAAATCAAGACTCTCTGCTCACCTTCACTCTTTCATTCCTCTTTTCTCCCGCCTCTGGAACAAACTCCCACACCCTCTTCTATCCCACTCCTCCCTCCAGGTCTTTAAAACGCCTGTTCACCACCATCTCTTATCTTCCTCCTTTCAAAACCTTGATCTTTTCTACCCCCGCAAATTCACCTCGGATCCACTTTTTTGAAATACCGACTTCTTTCCTGGAAGTCCTAGCAGTGTCCATGTGTTTTATACCTCTCCCACCCCCACCCCCTCCCCTTCCCATGGCCCTTCCCCCCCAGCCCAGCCCTCTCCCTCCCACAGATCTCCCGAGGTCCCTGTTCTCTCCTGTTGTACATATGTATTTCCCTCTCTCTCCCCATCTTGTCTCCTGCTCCCTTTATTATATGTTTTTTTTTACATGTCCGTTTGTTTTTTGTGATTAATGTTAGCTCTTGTACGAGCCTCGATCTTGTATACAAAAAAAATAAATTCTTTCGATTTCAAGTCAATTAGGGGAAAATTGATGATTTTATGCAACCTGACCTTTGACCATTTGTTCTAAAAAAAGACAATCGACTCCTACCTTTTGATTAGTCAACCAATTCAGTGACACGATGTGCAAATTCCTGAAATTGTAGGTCAATTGGGTGAAAATTGGTGATTTTAGGCAACCTTGACCTTCGACCTTTTGATTAAAAAAATAACAATTGGCTTGTAGCTTTTGATTGGTGAACCCACTCAGTGACTCAATATGCAAATTCTTAAAATTTCAGGGCAATCAGATGAAAATTTAAAATTTTATGTGACACTGACCTTTGAACTTTTGTCCAAATTATTAATTTGGCTTCTCTATATCCTAATAATAAGGCTTTGTTTTCAAATTTGATGACAAAACTCAAATGGTGGATTGAAATTTCAGGTCAATTGGATGAAAATTGATGATTTGGGTGATGCTGACCTTTGACCTTTTGACAAATTATGAATTTGCCTTCTCCATATTATCATAATAAAGGTTTGGTGAAAATTTGATGACAAAACTCAAATGGTGGATTGAAATTTCAGGTCAATTGGATGAAAATTGATGATTTAGGTGATTCTGACCTTTGACCTTTTGACAAAATTATGAATTTGCCTTCTCCGTATTATCATAACTAGGGCATGCCCGTACTATATATATATCTAAAAGTATATCCCCCCCCCTCTATTTACATGCAATGGTTTGGTCCAAAGCTAACGGCTTGCGAGTACGGTGACAATCCCCCCCCTCTATTTACATGAAATGGTTTGGTCCAAAGCTAACGGCTAGCGGAGTTTGGTAAAGAAATCGCCATAGCGTGCACAAATGCGCAGGAAAGCGAAAGAATCGCAAATTAGTTTTAATTAGTTTTAAAACATAGTTTAACGCCAACATAGCGGCAACATAGTTTGCCAACGTGAAATAAATGAATACGCTCTCAAATGTGCCAAAAAAAAAAAAAAACGCTACCCGTACACTCTACCCCGCCCGTACGCCCGTAAACAAAAAAAACAACGCTCTTCGCTTCCGCCCTTCGCTCTGACTGAATTGGGAGAAATAATGCGCATAAGAAATCGAGAAATTATTATTTTCTCCGGAAGAAATCGAATTACGTACCGTAATGGCGCACGCGCTGGGCTCAGCATCAGCTCGCTCTCACATCGGCCACGCCTACGCAATAACGCGTTCTGTGATTGGATGCCGGAAGTGCAGTCCTCACTGTCCGGAAGGTCGTATATCGCAGTTACGATGAATCGCAAATTAGTTTTTATTAGTTTTAAAACATAGTTTAACGGCAACATAGTTTGCAAACGTGAAATAAATGAATACGCTCTCAAATGTGCCATCCGAGGCAGAGTGTGTCCGCCACGTTCGGCACACGCGATAGCTCGCTGCTCTCTGATTGGTTGAATCGTTTTTTGGACATAGCTCGGTAAGTAATTGTCCGATTAATATGAAACCTTGAAAAGGCACATCCTCGGGTCCCCAGCAATATACCTGGCAAGTTTCAAGTATATCGGACCGGTAGTTGTCGAGAAACAGCGGTCACAGACATACAAACAAACAAACAAACGTACAAACAAACATACACACAGAGATTACTGGAATTATAGATAGACTAGGGCATGCCCGTACTATATATAAGCTAGGACGTGCCCGTACGTGGGTGCCCGTTCCTTGCCAAAAAAAAAAAAAAAAAAAAATTTGTGTAGGGGTGTGTGTGTGTAAACATCCTAGGGCGTGCCCGTACGTGGGTGCAAAAAAACATGCGTGCAAACAACAACAACAAAAAAAAACTTTGAAACCACGTGGCAGTAACGACCACAGAACCCCCCCCCCCCCCTCTATTTACATGAATGGTTTGGTCCATTCGCAACGACCACAGAACCCCCCCCCCCCCTCTATTTACATGCAATGGTTTGGTCCATTCGCAACGCCAAAGCGAACGGCGAACGGCTAAATCGCCATAGCTCGGTAAGTACTTGTCCGATTAATTTCAAACCTTGAAAAGGCACATCCTCGGGTCCCCAGCAATATACCTGGCAAGTTTAAAGTATATCGGACCCGTGGTTGTCGAGAAACAGCGGTCACAGACAAACATACAAACACACATACACACATACACACATACACACATACACACATACACACATACACACAGAGATTAATGGAATTATAGATAGATAAAGGTTTGGTGAAAATTTGATGGCAATAGCTCAAATGGTAAAAAGTTACAGCCCGGCACACACACACACACACACACACACACACACACACACACACACACACACACACACACACACACACACCCACACACACACACACACACACTTAGACAGACACACACTTAGACACACACACACACACACACTTAGACACACACGCACGCACACACACACACGCACACACATACAGTCATGTGAAAAAGTAAGTACACCCCATGTAAAGTTTTGACTTTTTCAACATATTTCAACATACAGCTATTTGATCTTCATTTCAACAATATTGATAGATGAAGGTGATATAATAAAACAAATATCATGAAACATTTACATTTTGTAGTCCATTCTATAATTTAAATAAACATAAATGCAAATTTCGCATGTGGAAAAAGTAAGTACACCCTTGGCTCCAACAGGTGGTATTGCTAGTAGGGTCAACATAGGAAAAAAAACGCACCTCACCCCCAAAAAATTGATACAAAAGGTTTTTCAATGGATTCTGGTACCCTTGTGCATGCTAAATAACATACTAAAAATCTAGTAACATCTGACTTCCGGAAAGGGGTCATTTTCAAGATGGCGTCCAAGATGGCCGCCGGGAGCTTAAAATGGCCATATCTCAATTATTATTCAACCTAGAAAGGCGGTTTTGGTGTCTAACCCTAGGGTTTAGGGCCCAAGGAATCCAATTGAATCAATAAAATTACCATCAGTTAATTATTTATTGACAAGTCCAAGATGGCATCCCAAGGTGACATCCTGATCCACTAAAATGGCTCTGTCGAATAGTAGTCAACCTCGAGAGATTTTTTCAGTGTGTATACCTCGGTTTAAGGCACCCAGGAAATCATCAAAATTACTTAAATAAGCACAAAATAATCAGGTAATCCAGTAAGCCAGGTTTACCAGCCCATTAGGCATTTGTTGCCTTATACACTTAGTCGCTATTCATCGTCATCCTCCGACTCACCAGCTAATGAACCAAGTGTGTGTTTCAGATTGGAGATAAGAGTGTAATGTGTCTACACCACTGCCACCTGTGACTCCAGTCCACAGTATTCAGTGATCATTACAGACAAAGGTTTGTACAAAGCTTGAGAGGTTATGGCAAGGGACAGACTATTTTATATTGGGGGGGGGGGGGGGGGGGGGGGGGGGACTGAAAAATCTGACAAACAATTTATTTTCATCTCAAAAGGAATAAGTGTATTATTTGGTACATGTGTGCATAAACAAAATCCATATTTTTTAGTCCATATTTAGTCCAAAATCCATATTTAGCTCCAGACAGTCTCTTGAAGGTCATTCATTGTAACTGCTCCACTGCCTGCAAGACACTCTGCTGCTCTTGTAGACGATATGGACTACCATGTACTACTGCCTGTGGACCGTGCCAACTTGAAGAATGTGACAATCCACATAAGTTTCTTCCAGAGGAGTCGGAGGATGACGATGAATAGCGACTAACTGTATAAGACAACAAATGCCTAATGGGCTGGTAAACCTGGCTTACTGGATTACCTGATTACTTTGTGCTTATTTAAGTAATTTTGATGATTTCCTGGGTGCCTTAAACCGAGGTATACACACTGAAAAAATCTCTCTAGGTTGACTACTATTCGGCAGAGCCATTTTAGTGGATCAGGATGTCACCTTGGGATGCCATCTTGAACTTGTCAATAAATAATTAACTGATGGTAATTTTATTGATTCAATTGGATTCCTTGGGCCCTAAACCCTAGGGTTAGACACCAAAACCACCTTTCTAGGTTGAATAATAATTGAGATATGGCCATTTTAAGCTCCGGGCGGCCATCTTGGACGCCATCTTGAAAATGACCCCTTTCCGGAAGTCAGATGTTACTAGGTTTTTAGTATGTTATTTAGCATGCCCAATGGTACCAGAATCCATTGAAAAACCTTTTGTATCAATTTTTTGGGGTTAGGTGAGTTTTCTTTCCTATGTTGACCCTACTAGCAATACCACCTGTTGGAGCCAAGGGTGTACTTACTTTTTCCACATGCGAAATTTGCATTTATGTTTATTTAAATTATAGAATGGACTACAAAATGTAAATGTTTCATGATATTTGTTATATTATATCACCTTCATCTATCAGTATTGTTGAAATGAAGATCAAATAGCTGTATGTTGAAATATGCTGAAAAAGTCAAAACTTTACATGGGGTGTACTTACTTTTTCACGTGACTCTACATACACGTAGACACACACACACACACACACACACACACACACACACACATACACACATACACACACACATACACACACACATACAAACACACACATGCACACACATACACATGCACACACACACGCACACACACATACATACATACACATACATACACACAAACATACATACACACATACATACACACACACATACATACACACACACACACGCACACACACACACATACATACATACACATACATACACACAAACATACATACACACATACATACACACACACATACATACATACACACATACATACATACATACATACATACATACATGCATACATACATACATACACATACATACACACATACATACACACACACATACATACATACATACATACATACATGCATACATACATACATACATACATACACACACATGTACACACACATACATACATACACACACACATACATACACACACATGTACACACACATACACACACATACACACATATACATAGATACACAGACAGAAGTGATTACAATACCCCGTGTTCTGCTCGGCAGGGGTCGGTCTAATAAGTGATGAAAAGGAGATGAAAAGGAGGTTTTGAAAACAGTAATTTTTATTTTGAAATAGTTACGATGCCCAAATGTGAACACGCGTCTCATTTATCAGTCTTCAGCCGCTAAGAATAATTTATACTTTCCAAATGCATCAGTGCACATGAAGACCATAATACTATAAAAACGGTTACATTTTATTAAGTTAGCTCGTGCATGCAAATCCACCTCTTTTTTTCCTCCTTGAACTAAGTGGTTATAGCTTCCCCAGCTGTTTCTCACTACGGGTTACATTGCTTTTTAAAAGAGAACTTGCAAGCCAAGAATAATTTCACATTCAACCTCTCGCAGATGTCCACGGTATTCCTATTCCAAGCTTTTCCTTTGGGAGTTCAAATTGTTTTAGGCTCTCAATCCCACGGGTTGGATTGCTCTGGGCCCGGGGCCTGCCTCGTGTGGCTGCTCAAGGTGGAATGCCAAGACGCATGGCTTCAGCAAGGTCGTCCTCTGGATCTTTCCGCGGTTGCATCACCGCCATTAATCTGTGTTTTTGGAAAAAGCTCAATGAGCAACATCATGGGAGCTCAAAAATCGTGACACTTTTTCGATGTAAACGGCATTGTCGGTTTTGTCGAAATAATTTGTGATTTTGGTTCCTGTTTTGTGGTTTTTGTCACATCCGGATTTGCTCTTTGAAAGTTGAGCTCATGAATCTGAGATCAGCCGACACAGTTTAAAGGTAATGTCACGTCAGACATCCTCCGTTAACAAAGACCGTCTGAGCCGGATGGTCTGAGCTCCCCGAATGACCAGAATTATAATAAAGTTACTGCGTTACAATTACAGTTTTATTACAGACTTGGCATTTAATATGGAATATTTTTTTTTTCTTGACTTGGGTTTACTTTCTGAACTCAGTATATCAAGCTGGTGAGTTTATTTTACCCTTCGGTGATGTCTTTGTTGAAAGAACCATGTCACTGATTGTCTTTCGCAGCAAGAAGTCAATAACAGGATTATATCACAGGTGGCGTGGAAAATGTAAGGACAGGTACATTTGACGATTGGCTTCACAATCAGGTATATAAGGGTTGTTGCGTTCTGTATTAGTGGAAAACAACTGCTGCACATCTACAAAAGTTATTGCCGCTTCCTCTGGAGATGGTCCGTCAACTTGACAATGCTGTTTGTCATGGAGTGGTGGCTTTACGAAATTCTGGCATGAAACAGCGTGCTATTGCTCGGCAGTATGGCATCACTCAAGGTCAGGTGTCAAAGATCCTGAAACGAAATGCTCAGAGGGGTGTCCCTACTCCAATACCAAGGCCAGGAAACCCACGCAGAACCACAAGGAGAGATGATCGCCAGCTGCACCGGTTAGTCTGCAATGGCCGTACCAAGTCAGCTAATCGGCTTAGGGCTGAGTGGCAGCAACTGACAAATGTGCCTGTATCCAGAAGGATAGTCAACCAATGACTGGTTCAAGCAGGCTATCGTGCCAGGCGTCCCCTGAGAAAGCTACGCCTGACCAGACAACACAGCCAGCGCCAATTGCAGTGGGCCAGAGAGCACCGTAAATGGCAGCCAGGACACTGGAATCACGTGACCTTCAGTGACGAGTCTAGATTTCTGGTCGATCGTCAAGATGGCCATGTCCGAGTGCGCAGACAAGTGCATGAAGCCCACAACGAAGATTGTATAGTGCCAAGAGTCCAAGCTGGAGGTGGTGGGGTGACCGTTTGGGCTGCTTTTCATGCAGGGGGCAAAACTGACCTGGTTGTTCTGAATGGAAACCTGAACCAGTTCAAGTACAGGGTCATTCTGGAAGAAACATTGCTTCCATTTGCTCGTGCAGCCTTTCGAGGAAACTTTGTCTTCCAAGATGACAATGCACGGCCTCATCGTGCTCTCATGATCCAACACTTTCTTGCTGACCGTGGTGTAGAGCATATGGAGTGGCCTGCCATGTGCCCGGATATGAATCCGATAGAGAACTTGTGGGCAGAATTAACGCGTCAAATCGACAACTTGGACCAGCAGCGTACCTCTGTGCGTGAATTGCAGCAGACCATTGTCACTGCATAGCAAGCGATTCCTGTCCAAACCTTTGCAAATCTCGTGAACAGCATGCCTCGACGTGTATGTGCTCTCCTGAATGCTCGTGGGGGTTACACGAAGTACTGAACTGTAATTTTACTGTCCGTAATCCCAGTCATAATTTAGCTTTTGTTTTTGTTGAAATTTTTTTTGGCTAATGTGCAAAATAAAGAGATACTTCTGGAAAACGTACAGAAGTTTAACACAGTACTGTCCATGAATTGAGTTCGATATCAGTTTGCATCACTTTCAAGGATCAATTTATTTGCTTCAAAATGTCAAATGTGGTTTTTGTTTCTTTTAAAGGTCACATTAACAAAATCTAGAATCATTTCAACATAATTCCAATGAACTTTTGGTTCTAAATCATCTTGAAAAGTAAGTTCACCCCCACAAAAAAATATTCCATATTAAATGCCAAGTCTGTACTTATCTACGAGAAGGAATAAATAAATTCGCTATTGCGCCAAAATACCAGACTCGTCTGAGAAAAACAAAGGGACAGACAAGGTCTTATGGCAGGCATGCCCTGGTGGCATGCAAGCTCATGATGGGGATGAAGGTGAGAGGAAGAAGAACTGTGATGCCAGGGAGATGGTGACCTCGGTCTCTGGCATCAGGCATCATTCTCATTTGGGCAACGAAACAGAGAGAGAGAGACAGAGATATATTACTTTTCCGAAGGCCATCTCCAACTTGGTGTGCAAATGCGGTCAAGGCCTTCGTCACCTCTGGGACCACCCTCATTTACGGCGGGTGCCTTTCATTGACCACCTGCTTGCTTCCCGGGGGGGGGGGGCACCTTCTTTAGAGCCGTCTCCTCAAACTTGTTCCACCCTCACCCAGAGCTCTACAGGTCATCTTGCAGCCCATCACTAAACAGTTGGTGATGGTGATTCCTTTCAAAGCAGGTAGCACATTCCTGGTGCCCTTTTGTGCCCAGGTCCTCACCTGGCCTTACCTATACAGAAGGACAGACATAACACAACCTTACTCTAAACTGTTCTAATATTACGATCACTGCCTACTCGGTGCACATATTACATATGACTTGCTTCTGACTGTTTCCCAGAAACAAGAGTCAGATACAAGAGTAAATGTAACCTACCTGACCAAATGGTCGATACTGTTCTTGTAGTAAAAACGGAAAAAATATTGTTGTGGGTTTGGTGGGTTGATGTGGGTTTGGTGGGTTGATGTGGGTTTGGTGGGTTGATGTGGGTTTGGTGGGTTGCTGTGGTTTTGGTGGGTTGCTGTGATCGATTATTTTGCACTAAACGAGAGTTTCTCTCTTTTTGCTCAGTCACTTAAATTAACATTCTTTTTTCCATATAATTTATTTCAAGCACATGCATATGTTTCATATTTGTATATACATTTTTCATCATTGTAAAGTTATATCGAACACACAAACACACACACACACACACACACACAAACACACAAACACACACACATCCCAACCTTGTTACATCCCGACATCATCATTTTACATTACATCCACATCCTTTGACATTAAAAAAAACGTTTTTATTACTTGCTTATACTTTTTTTAGAAATGTATTTACATGCTGCAGAATTTCATTGTTATTGCACGGAATTTTTCTTATTCTTATGATTTGTGTTGTATTAAACACAAGCCATCCCCCTCCCCACCCCTTTGGGTGGAATGATATGGGTACATAAGAGGAATTTGAAGTGGAGTACATTCTTTACTGAAGCTAAATATGTAACTAAATTGATGTATCAGTAATTTCTGGTTATAAAGTGTTTTGTCAAGAATATGTGACAAGAGCGCCTTTATTAACTCTATTCCACTAATGATTTACAAATGTTGTAGTACAAACTTTATAGACGTGCTCACAATGTAAATAATGGTACAGTACATACATTATAGATGATGTAACGTTCTAAGCAGTACATACTTTATAGACGATGTAACATTCTAAACAGTATTTAGAATACATATTTTTAAAATATCATATTTAGAATTTATTTAGAAAAGTACTACATACATATTTAGCTACATACATACCTTATAGATGATGTAACAAATATGTATTCTAAATATGATATTTTAAAAGGTTATGCATGTCCTACTTTATAGACGATGTAACATTCTAAATAGTACGTACTTTATAGACGATGTAATATTCTAAATAGTACATACTTTATAGATGTAACATTCTAAATAGTACATACTTTATAGATGATGTAACATTCTAAATAGTACGTACTTAAAAGACGATGTAACATTCTAAACAGTACATACTTTATAGACGATGTAACATTCTAAATAGTATGTATTTTATAGACGATGTAACATTCTAAATAGAACGTACTTTATAGACAATGTAACATTCTAAATAGTACATACTTTGTGGACGATGTAACATTCTAAATCGTACATACTTTATAGACGATGTAATATTCTAAATAGTACATGCTTTGTAGACGATGTAACATTCTAAATAGTACATACTTTAATAATAATAATAATACATTTATTGGCGCTGAGGAAGCGCCTCTAGCGATTGACTTCCAGCCAGTGTAACGCTAATTCCTGTCACAGGAATTCTGAGATCATATAAGTGGGCGTGGCAGTTCCTGATTGGTTCGTGTTGGGGAACGCCTTCTCGCTGCCGACGTGACGTAAATTCGCGCACGCGCACTGGTGATTGGCGCTGAGGAAGCGCCTCTAGCGAATGACTTCCAGCCAGTGTAACGCTAATTCCTGTCACAGGAATTCTGAGATCATATAAGTGGGCGTGGCAGTTCCTGATTGGTTCGTGTTGGGGAACGCCTTCTCGCTGCCGACGTGACGTAAATTCGCGCACGCGCACTGGTGAAGCTTACTCGATCTTACTCGATCCCATATTACATGTACTTTCATTGCATACAAATTATACTTCCTCCTAGAAATTCCATGCCCGAACCTCAGCGCAATCCAAGAGGATTCACTTGTTTTATATAGCGCTTTTCAAGAGCCCAAAGGCGCTTTGACAGAGTACAAAAAACAAGTGCAAAAAGACAAAAATCAATAGGTAAATAATCAAAGCAAAAGGAAGGAGAAGGAGAAGAGATAGTCAGGGGTTAAATGCTGTGGGTTAAATGTTGAATGCAGTGTTGAACAGGTGGGTCTTGAGTGATGTTTTGAATGTGGTGAGTGAGGAGGAGTCTCTGATGGTGTGAGGTAGTGAGTTCCAGAGGGTGGGAGCAGCGATGGAGAAGGCCCTGTCCCCCCAGGATCTGAATTTGGTCCGCATGGGGGGCGGGGTCAGGAGGTTGGTACCAGCAGAGCGGAGGTTGCGGGTGGGAGTGTGTCTGGAGAGGAGGTCAGTCAGGTAGGATGGGGCCAGGTTATGGAGGGCTTTGTAGGTCAAGAGGAGGATTTTGTACTGGATTCTCTGGGGGATGGGGAGCCAGTGAAGCTTGTAAAGGACGGGGGTGATGTGGTCACGGGTCCGGGAATGGGTGAGTAGACGGGCAGTGGAGTTCTGAATGTATTGGAGTTTATTGATGATTATTGAGGGTGAACCAAAGAGGAGGCTGTTGCAGTAGTCCAGACGGGAGGTGATGAAGGTGTGGATGAGGGTTTCTGCAGCCGTGGAGGAGAGGGATGGACGGAGACGGGCGATGTTTTTCAGGTGAAAGAAGGCTGTCTTTGTGATCTGTTTAGTGTAGTTGTCGAAGGAGAGGGTTTGGTCAAAGATGATGCCAAGATTCTGGATGTGAGGGGAGGTGGATACTGGGAAACCGTCGATGTTGAGGGCAAAGTTATGGGTGGATTTGGTGAGCGTTTTTGGGCCAATGATGATTATTTCAGATTTATCATAGTTAAGTTTGAGGAAGTTGATTTGAAGCCAGGATTTTATTTCAGTGGTGCAGTTTGTCAGGATAGAGTGGGTGGTGGTGGAGATGGACTTGGTGGAGATGAAAAGCTGGATGTCATCGGCGAAGCAGTGGAATTGGAGACCATGACGGCGGAATAAGTGACCAAGGGGGGACAGGTACAGGATGAAGAGGAGGGGGCCAAGAACTGAACCTTGGGGGACACCTTGGGGGAGGGGAGCAGTGGGGGATTTGCAGTTATTGATGGAGATGAACTGGCGTCTGTCGGAGAGGTATGATTTGATCCAAGAGAGGGCAGTGCCGGTAATGTTAAAGGTGGTTTCAAGTCGGGTGAGGAGGATGGTGTGATTGATGGTGTCAAAGGCGGCGCTGAGGTCGAGGAGGATGAGAATGTTGAGGTTGCCAGCGTCAGAGGAGAGGAGAAGGTCGTTGGTGATTTTGAGGAGAGCAGTTTCAGTACTGTGGTTGGAGCGGAATCCGGATTGGAATGTTTCATACAGGTTATTGGCAGAGAGGTGATGTTTAAGTTGAGTGGCTACAGCGCGTTACAAAACTTTTGACAGAAAGGGTAGGTTGGAGATGGGTCTGAAGTTGTTTAGGGTGTCAGGGTTGAGTCCAGGTTTTTTCAGAATGGGGGTAACAGCAGCAATTTTGAGGGATGGTGGGATGATGCCTGTAGACAGGGAGGAGTTTATTGTTGCAGTGATAAGTGGAGAGAGAGCAGGAAGGGAGGCCTTGACAAAGCTGGAGGGGCTGGGGTCAATAGTGCAGGTGGCAGTTTTCATTCCTATGAGGAGTTCAGAGAGGTCAGTAGGGGAGACTGGGGAGAACTGAGACAGGGGTTGGCAGGATAAGGGGGGGGCAGGTGGTTTGAGGGGGAGCAGGTGCGGTGGTGGTTAAGCTGCTGTAGATGTTGTCAATTTTGCTTTGGAAGAATGAAAGGAAGGAGATGCAGTTGTCTACTGTGAATGACTGGGTGGTGGTGTCCAGGGGGCTGAGGAGTTTGTTTATTGTAGAGAAGAGTGCTTTTGGGTTTCCAGAGCCAGAGTGGATAATTTGAGACTAGTAGGCGGAGCGGGCGTGGGAGAGGGCATCTTTGTAGTGTTGTAGGTGGTCCTTGTAGGCTTGGGAGTGAATTGTGAGACCTGTTTTATTGCGGAGTCTTTCAAGTTGGCGAGCACGAGTTTTCATCAGGCGGAGTTCAGGGGTAAACCAGGGAGCAGAATGGGTGAAAGAAACTGTTTTGGTTTTTATAGGCGCAAGCTGGTCAAGGCAGGAGGAGAGAGTGTGGTTGAAGTAGTCAGTGAGGTCAGAAGGGGTGTGGAGGTCAACGAAGGGAGAAGTGGACATTTTTTCAGAGAGGGTGGATGAGAATGAGGTAGTTTGTTTATTGTTGGTGTACTTTATTGTAGGTGTAATGAGGTGTACTTTATAGATGAAGTAACCTTCTAAATAGTACATACTTTATGGAAATGTGTTGTGTGTTGCTGCTTTCAATTGCCCCGTCCCTGCCCTGTATGAACAGAGCATCAGCATGGAGAGAGCCGATCGACCTCCGGGAGCGACCCAACCAGAGATTCCTCACATCCAAGATGTTGTGGTGTTTGGGCGTTGGAGAGGAGGTTGGGTGGCGGTGGTAGGGGAGTGGGTTGAGGGAATATGGGCCAGCTCATGGGGAACAGACAGCACTATGATCATGACCATGCTTCCCTGATGAATCTGGGTAGCAGGAAGAGTGGGAAAGATCTGGCCCCCAATTTGAAGAGGCATCCCTGATAGTTCATGCACGTGCATTATTAATACGTACTTTATAGACAGACATACTCTAATTATTAGCAGTAAATGTTTTCAATCTACATACTTTATAGAAACACAACCCTGATCTCTCTCTGTTCCCACCTTTCCCAGTCGAACCCAATTGCTCCTAGACTCTGTGACCTTCTCTCCTGACAAGGTGGAGAAGTTTTTGTCAAACCTCGACTCTGATTCTGCAACTGGACCAGACGGCATCAGCCCACGGGTCCTAAAATCCTGCTCTGCCGCTCTATCTCACCCTCTCTCTGCTCTTTTCACCCTCTCTTTTGCTCAAGGTCATCTTCCAGCATCTTGGAAATCAGCAAACATTACCGCTTTACACAAAAAGGTGCAAAAACAGATCCTTCCAACTACAGACCAATCAGCCTGCTCCCAATTATCAGCAAAGCCATGGAATCCATCATTGCTTCGGATATCAAATCCTTCCTCTTCTCGAATGGCTTGATCTCTGATCATCAATTTGGATTCAGACCAGATCATTCTACTCTGGACATGTTGCTTCTGCTGTCTCAACCATGGATGGAGGTCCTCAATGCCAAACAGGAAATCAGAGCTGTCTCCCTTGACATATCACGTGCCTTAGATACGGTTTGGCACCCAGCTCTGCTCACCAAACTCTCCTCCTATGGTATCCATGGAAAACTCCACTCATGGTTTGCGGACTTCCGCTCTGGTCATAGGCAGCGTGTGGCCCTGAATAGATTTCTCGCATCTCCCCTTCCTGTTCTGGCTGAAGTTCCCCAAGGTAGTGTTCTGGGCCCTGCGCTTTTTCTGGTCTTCATCAATGATCTCTCCGACTCTCTGGAAAATCCTCTCTATCTCTTTGCTGATGACTCCACTATCTGCCGCTCCATTCCTCATCCCTCAGATCGGCAGTCTGCAGCCTCCTCACTCTCTGCAGACCTGCACAAAATCACAGACAGGTCAAACAAGTGGAACATGTCTTTCAATCCTGACAAATCTCACACTCTTACGATGTCTCTCCGAAAAGACAGACTGGAAAACCTTCCCATCTACTTTCTCAACAATCCTCTCCAAGAAGTTCTGTCGCTCAAGCTTTTGGGTCTCACTCTATCTGCCAAGATCTTTCTTTGGGAAAACCACATTTCCAAGCTGGCCTCCAAAGCCAGTCACCGACTGGGCATCCTCCGTCGTGCGAAGTCCTTCCTTGGCACACCTGAGCTCCTCACCACATACAAGGCTTTCATCTGCAGCTCAATGGAATACTGTTCCCCCCTCTGGGCCGGTGCTCCTGCCTCACACCTTGCTCGGCTTCACGCTGTTGAAACCAAAGAGCCCTGTTCAAGTGACTCGTGGTCGTCGCTCTAGGCTTCCTCTCCCCATTGGTATTTTTGTGAATATAAGATTGTTCTTCACAGTTCTGTTTAAATATGTTTAAACTTTCCCCTTCAGTGTTTTATTCAGTGGTTTATTACAACACGCTGTTTTTCTTCTTATTTAAAAGGCTCCTTTCAATTTCCTCTTCAACTAATTCCATTTCAAAAAAATATTCAATCTCTTATGATTCCAAATCACTCCATGCTCTAAATTCTCATTCATTCCATCCCTCCTCCATCGTTCTTAAACGAATCGCTAACTTGAAAATCACAACAAACCCAATTTGTTATATATGTTCATCTTTCATGAATCATCCACTTTCTAAACTCCCCCCTTGCCCCTCCCCTCCGAATCTCCCCACTTGCCCCTCCCCTCCGAATCTCCCCACTTGCCCCTCCCCTCCTAAACTCCCCCCTTGCCCCTCCCCTCCTAAACTCCCCCCTTGCCCCTCCCCTCCTAAACTCCCCCCTTGCCCCTCCCCTCCTAAACTCCCCCCTTGCCCCTCCCCTCCTAAACTCCCCCCTTGCCCCTCCCCTCCTAAACTCCCCCCTTGCCCCTCCCCTCCTAAACTCCTCCCTTGCCCTTCCCCTCCTAAACTCCCCCCTTGCCCCTCCCATTCAAAACTCTCCCCCAACCCCTCCCCTTCAAATCTCCCCCCCAACCATCCCTCCCAAATTCTCCCTCCTCCCAACTCCTTCTCAAAGCTGCCTCCTCCCCACTTCGTCTCCCTTCTATGTCATACCTCCACCTCCCCCAACCTTCTACTTTCCTCTGCCACCCCTCAAACAAACCCTCACTGTGCCTCATCCCATCACCATCAAACCTTTCATCCTCCTCATCCTTCCCTTTCTTGTAACTCTTCTGTAATCTCTGACGCACCATCAACTGCTCTTCCTACATCCCCCTCTCACGCTTCATCTGACCCTACCCCTCCCCTCCCCTGTCCTGCACCCGATGCTCCCCCTCTCTCCTCACTAACGGTATGGACCTCCAACATCCGGGGCCTTCGCTCAAACCTGATTGATCTCTCCATTCAGGTTGCTTCTGACAATCCAGACTTGATCTGCTTAACAGAAACTTTCCTCCTTCAAGATGTCTCTGATTCCTTAATATCTCTTCCTGGTTACTCCCTCCTCCGGTACGATAGACCTGAGCCTCGTCCTGGTGGTGGGGTGGCTATCTTTATCAAAAACTCTCTTCCTCACTCTCCCTGCACTGCCCTCTCTCCACCCCACCCACAGGAGTACCTCTGGCTACGGCTTCCTCTCTGCTCCCACCTTTTGTTCATATGTGTTCTTTACCGTCCTCCAAACAGTGATGACACCATTTACATTTCGCTGTCGGACAACATGGACCAACTTCTATCAACTCATCCAAACTCTCTCTTCCTCATATGTGGCGATATCAACTGTCATCATGCCAGCTGGCTGGGTGTGGGTTCATCTCTCACCAGCCATGGCACCTCAGCAAAGGACTTCTCCGACTCATTGGGACTGACACAATCTGTCAATTTCCCGAACCGGATCTCAGTCAATGGAGTATCTTCTCTTCTGGACTTGGTTATGACTAACTTCCCTGCAAATGTCTGCTGCTCTTCTTCTGCTCCAATCGGTTCTTCTGATCATGTGCTTGTTAAAGTGGACACCTCTCTGGCCATTCTCAGAGAGCCTCCTCAGCGCCGACGAGTCTGGCATTTCACTCAGGTTAACTGGCACGGTCTGCAAGCAGCCATCAATCAACTGGACTGCTCTCCCATCTCTAATGCCTCTGACATCAATTCTTCCTGGGAATTCTTCCAAAGCAAACTGCGCTCTCTCATGCACAGATTTATCCCATCTCGTCTTCGGTTGTCTAACCCTTCCTCCCGTCCATGGTACACTGAATCTTGTGGTGAGGCAGTTGCCCTGAAACAACTTGCCTTTGCCTCTTGGAAGGCAAATCCAACTGAAGGCAATCTCAGTTCCTTCCACCAAACTCGAAACAAGTGTGTTTCTACCCTCAGGAGTGCCAGGAAGCACCATCTCTCCACACTCAAGATTGAACTCTCAAACCTGTCTCCTTCCTCCAAATCCTGGTGGTGTCTGGTCAAATCCGTTTCTGGTGTTTGTTCCCCCTCCATCCCCTCCATCCCCTCCCTTACCTCAAATGGCTACACAGTTGACACCGCACATGACAAAGCCGAATGCCTCAACTCTATGTTTGCCTCAAAATCTTGTGTCCCAAACCCATCTCTCTCTGTTCCCACCTTTCCCAGTCGAACCCAACTGCTCCTGGACTCTGTGTCCTCTCCTGACAAGGTGGAGAAGTTTTTATCAAACCTCGACTCTGATTCTGCAACTGGACCAGATGGCATCAGCCCACGGGTCCTAAAATCCTGCTCTGCCGCTCTATCTCACCCTCTCTCTGTTCTTTTCACCCTCTCTTTTGCTCAAGGTCATCTACCAGCATCTTGGAAATCAGCAAACATTACCGCTTTACACAAAAAAGGTGCAAAAACAGATCCTTGCAACTACAGACCAATCAGCCTGCTCCCAATTATCAGCAAAGTCATGGAATCCATCATTGCTTCGGATATCAAATCCTTCCTCTTCTCCAATGGCTTGATCTCTGATCATCAATTTGGATTCAGACCAGGTCATTCTACTCTGGACATGTTGATTCTGCTGTCTCAACAATGGATGGATGTCCTCAATGCCAAACAGGAAATCAGAGCTGTCTCACTTGACATATCACGTGCCTTCGATACGGTCTGGCACCCAGCTCTGCACAACAAACTCTCCTCCTATGGTATTCATGGAAATCTCCACTCATGGCTGGCGGACTTCATCTCTGGTCGTAGTCAACGTGTGGCCCTGAATGGATTTCTCTCATCTCCCCTTCCTGTTCTGGCTGGAGTTCCCGAAGGTAGTGTTCTGGGCCCTGTGCTATTTCTGGTCTTCATCAATGATCTCTCCGACTCTCTGGAAAATCCTCTCTATCTCTTTGCTGATGACTCCACTATCTGCCGCTCCATTCCTCATCCCTCAGATCGGCAGTCTGCAGCCTCCTCACTCTCTGCAGACCTGGACAAAATCACAGACTCGTCAAACAAGTGGAACATGTCTTTCAATCCTGACAAATCTCACACTCTTACAATGTCTCTCCGAAAGGACCGACTGGAAAACCCTCCCATCTGCTTTCTCAACAATCCTCTCCAAGAAGTTCTGTCGCTCAAGCTTTTGGGTCTCACTATCTGCCATGATCTTTCTTGGGAAAACCACATTTCCAAGCTGGCCTCCAAAGCCAGTCGCCGACTGGGCATCCTCCGTTGTGCGAAGTCCTTCCTTGGCACACCTGAGCTCCTCACCACATACAAGGCTTTCATCCGCAGCGTAATGGAATACTGTTCCCCCCTCTGGGCTGGTGCTCCTGCCTCACACCTAGCTCGGCTTCACGCTGTTGAGGCCAAAGCTTTCAGAATCATTGGAATCTCCTGCGATGAAGTCAACTCCGAGGGCCTTTCACTCACTCACCGCAGGCAGGTTGGTGGTCTTTCTGTCTTCTACCGACTCCTCTCCGGCCTTGCTCCCCCAGCTCTCTCTGTGCTCTGTCCCCCCAATATTCCTTCAGGTCGCACAAGATCTGCCTGCAACCCTCTTATGGTTAAACTGCCGAAATCTCGGCTCTCTGCTTTCCTTCACCCTTTCATTCCCCTTTTCTCCCCCCTCTGGAACAAACTCCCCCACTCCCTTCAATCCCACTCCTCCCTCCAGGTCTTTAAAACAGCTGTTCACCACCATCTCTTATCTTCCCCCATCCAAAACCTTGATCTTTTCTACCCCCGGTAATTCACCCCAGAGTCCTTGCAGTGTTTATATGTTTTATACCTCTCCCACCTCCCCCCAAGTCCTCCCGATGTCCCTGCTCTCAAATGTTGTGTTTGTGTCCTTCCCCCTCTCTCCCCATCTTGTCTGCCGCTCCCCTTGTTTTTTGTGTCTTGTGTGTCGGTTTGACTTTTTGTGTGATTAATGTTAGCTCTTTCACGAGCCTCGATCTTGTATACAAAAAAAAAAAATAATAATAATAATACTTTGTAGGTGTGGAATTGCATCAATGGAGAATGGTGTTCCTCAGAGAGGATGTTCAACATTCACCTAGATTACTTTGGGAAATGAGTATGCCATTATGTGCTGGTACCCTGGCGAAACTCGAACTGTCTGCCCTGGTGGCTATTTCAGCATTACCATGTGATGGAGTAGTGAACTTCTCGGTTATACATTCTCAGCAGTAAACCATGTTTGTATGCCAAATGAACCAAAAATCTATAATTTTGCAGGAAATCATCATGGCTTGGTGAAGGCATATCCAATGCAGTAGAAAACCACATTAGTGGAATCTTTTTCAGGTACAAGCAACCTTTAAACGATAAGGTCATCGTTGATCTTTGGTCACAAGCAACCCAAAGTCCTGGCAGTGTCCATGTGTTTTTGGTTTTTTTAACCTCACCCACACCCCCTTCTCCCTTCCCATGCCTCCTCCCCCCAAGCCCTCTCCCTCCCACACATCTCCCGATGTCCCTGCTCTCAAATGTTGTGTTTGTGTGCTTCCCCCTCTCTCTCCCCATCTTGTATACCGCTCCCTTTATTATGTTTTATGTGTCCGTTTGATTTTTTGTGTGATTAATGTCACGAGCATAAAACTGGAAATAAAACTGGAAAAAAATTAATAAAAATAAAATAAAGGTGTATCAGGTGGTGAAGTTCATCGGCCGATGTAGTAATTATTCGTTCATTAAAAGCTTCACATAAGTGAGGAAATGACAGCACACTGGAAATTCGGAATCACGAAGCTATAAAATCATTGTTTTCAAGCTCCTGGAACGCACACAGGCTCTGCTGCACCCCAACAATAACATCCAGGCATTCACTTAGAAAGCATCCCAAAATGCAAAGCTCGTCCGCAACCGATTTGTACTCAAGCTAAACTTGTCGAAACAGCAAAAAAAGAAGCATTTTAAAATTAATTTGTGTTCTCCATATTCTCATAAAAAGTTTTTTGAAAATTTGATGGCCAAAGCTCAAATGGTAAAAAAAACCCGGCCGTCTCATGCTGATGGGATGATGATGGTGATTTATATTCATTGTCTTTTCCCTTTAACATTTTAACCCAATTATTGATTCGTGTTCTGCATATTCTCATAACGAGTAATATGTGTCCACAACCATCCTTGACCATATTGTGGAATGTCAGCCAAGGTCCTCACTTTTTCACCTTCGGCTTCATTCACATTTAAATTAGTTTTCTCCACAACCGCTTAAGCGATTGACACAGGGTCTTCAACACAGGATTGTCTAACCGTGGAAGGTTTTTTTTTTAACAGTTCCATTATGATTTGATAGAAAATGCAACTGGCATTCCAAAAAACGTTTTCTGCAGGCATGGGTTGCAAGGTGTTTCACATACAAGGAATAAAGAGCATCAACCTCACTTTGCAGAGCCTTGGCTGAATAAAGGTTTGTTGAAAATTTGATGACAAAAGCTCAAATGGTAAAAATAAGGTAATGCCCAGGACACACATATACAGTCACGTGAAAAAGTAAGTACACCCCATGTAAAGTTTTGACTTTTTCAACATATTTCAACATACAGCTATTTGATCTTCATTTCAACAATATTGAAAGATAAAGGTGATATAATATAACAAATATCATGAATCATTTACATTTTGTAGTCCATTGTAAAATTTAAATAAACATAAATGCAAATTTCGCATGTGGAAAAAGTAAGTACACCCCTACATTCATCACTACTTCAAATACCTAAAATTAGAATCAGGTGAACGAGCTCAGGTGCCAATGATTAGAACATCGTTAGAGAGGATCTTGGAGGAACCTGTCTTATTTAAACCTCAGACATTTAGTTTGGTTTGCTCTTTGTTGTTGAAGTGTGCGACGTCACCATGCCTAGATCAAAAAAAGCTCTCTGAGGTTCTGTCGGTAAGACATCTGAGGCCTTCAGAAAGAAGGTTATAGATGCCTACGAGTCTGGGAAGGGATTTAAAAAGATCTCCACACAATTTGAAATCAATCATTCGACTGTCTGGAAGATCATCGGCAAGTGGAGAAGATTCCAAACAACTGCCAACTTGTTCAGGCCAGGCCGCCCCAGCAAGTTCAGCCCGAGAGCAGACCAAACGATGCTGAAAGAAGTCTCCAAGAACCCCAGAATGTCATCACGGGACATACAGGTAGCTCTTGCCACTGTTGATGTCAAAGTGCACGAGTCTACCATTAGAAAGAGGCTGCACGAATTTGATCTACATGGGAGGTGTGCCAGGAGGAAACCTTTGCTGTCCAGAAAGAACATCAGGGCAACACTAAAGTTTGCCAATGAACACCAAGGCAAAGACCAGCACTTCTGGAACAATGTGCTCTGGACAGATGAGTCAAAGGTAGAGCTATTTGGTCACAGTACCAGAAGACATGTTTGGCGAAAACCAAAGACAGCATTTGACCACAAGAACCTGATACCAACTGTAAAGCATGGTGGTGGAAATATTATGGTTTGGGGCAGCTTTGCTGCATCAGGGCCTGGGCAGCTCACCATCATAGAATCAACTATGAATTCTTCATTGTACCAGAGGGTGCTTGAGGATAATGTGAGGCCATCCGTCGGAAAGTTGAAGCTCAACCGAAGGTGGACCTTGCAACATGACAATGACCCTAAACATACCAGTAAATCCACCAAGGAATGGCTGAAATGAAAGAACTGGAGGGTTATGGAATGGCCAAGTCAAAGCCAAGATCTAAATCCCATCGAGATGTTGTGGGGGGGGGGGGGGGGGGGGGTTTGAAACGAGCTGTGCATGCAAGAAACCCCTCAAACATCGCACAGCTGAAATAATTCTGCATGGAGGAGTGGGCAAACATTTCTCGCAGTCGATGTCAGAGACTATTAGACAGTTATAAGAAACACCTACTTGAGGTTGTTTGTGCCAAAGGGGGCAATACCACCTATTAGAGCCAAGGGTGTACTTACTTTTTCCACATGCGAAATTTGCATTTATGTTTATTTAAATTATACAATGGACGACAAAATGTAAATGTTTCATGATATTTGTTATATTATAATCACCTTTATCTATCGATATTGTTGAAATAAAGATCAAATAGCTGTATGTTGAAATATGTTGAAAAAGTCAAAACTTTACATGGGGTGTACTTACTTTTTCACGTGACTGTATATATATATATATATATATATATATATATATATATATATATATATTGTTACAGACGCGGTTTAAAGATGTTATTTTACCGAGCGGTTGGTATTACCGCGTCCGAACAGTTACTCCCCGATTAGAACCCGATTCCACCCGACGTTGACCAGATCGCACCGCAGATATTCAATCGGGAAACCTCTAAAGCGACCGAAAGAGAAGGAAAAGAGAAGAAGACAGTACGGAGGAAGAACAGATTTATTATACACACACAAGCAAAAAGAAAGAGCGACCAAAATTATTTACAAGCAATGGATGGAAAAAGCAGTCACACAGTGCATCGTTAGCTTATTCTATTCAATTTACTTAATCCCAAGACAACGAGTAGGACAGACGACGTTCACACTTACACGGGGGATATGGCAGGCAGGTCGGGCTTGAGGTGGATTGCTGGAGGGGGGAGGCAGGGTCGGAGGCAGCAGCTCTCAATTCCTCGCGCTTTTGGCGGGAAAACCCTCCGTCGCGTATCCGCTGCTGTAGACGTCACGCGCTGGCTCGGCACACCTGCTCCTCTCCTTCTGGTGGAGCCGTCTCCCTCCTTTCAGCGCGTCTCTCCAAAGCTGGTTTCCTTTCCGAGTACCTCTCCTCTTTGGCTTGGAGCGTTTCACATCTCACCGCTCCTCTTGGTGTCGCCTCTTCGCTCATCTCCCAGGTCATCTGGTGAAGCAGTCCCTTACAGTCGCTTTTATAACTCGGGGCGGAATCAAGCCGCCGGCTGCGAGGGCACGCCTACCGGGTCGCTCACCGCGGTGCTGATTGGCCATGCGACCCTCTGGCTCACTCCTCCCCTCTATGACGAGGTGGAGACACGCCTTTCTTCTCCGAGATTAGCACATGGGCAATGGCGGCTTGCGGGATTGAACACCACTCGCCCCCCTTTTGAAAGGAACTTTGGAGAGCGGAGATGTTTGGGGAAATTGCAAGGGCCTACGCTTATTTTGTTTGATACAATGCAAAGTCAATCTAGTGGGAAACATATTTAGCCTACATAGAATAAGGAAATACACTATTTAAAAAGATATATCGTGGCCTGCGTGTAAGTTTCATGGAATTAACTAGGAGGACGGCTGCGACCATTATTTACATTACGAGGATGTTACACATAACAAAACCATACTTTTTACATTCGTTACACTTCCTCCAAAATTGTTACACTTCTCAAAAACCGTTACCTTCTCAAAAAAACCGTTACACTTCTCAAAACCGTTACAATATATATACATATATATTGTTGTGGATTTGTAATTGTTGTAAATATCACCCTCCGTAGTGTAAAAGGTCAAAGGTCGTCCTCTTAGTCCATATACATGCACGTAGCAAATCATATACCCTTCTAAATAGTTATCTCCTTATTCTATGTAGTTGAAGGCTCTGTTCCCACTAGTTGACACTGCATTGCATCAGATGACATAAGGTAGTTCCCTTCCATTCCCAAAGCCTCCGTTACCAACTGCATTGGGCGGTTTTCAGCATTTGCCGCCATTGGCCATGTGCTCCGTCTCGGGGAAGAAGGACGTTGCCCTCCCCTCGTCATGAGAAGGTGGAGCCCAGCGAGCCCCCACCAGCCAATCAGGGCTGGTGAGACACCATCACGGGCGTGGCGCGGCTTGATCGCGACGCGCCTTATAAAAGGGTGTGGGGAAGGATTGCGAAAAGAGAGATGCGTCAAAGAGAGAACCCGTCACGCAACGCCCCCACGTCAGATGCGGCAGAGACCGCAGCTTGAACCAACGGAGCTTTGAAACCATCGCAGTTTGACCACGGCAGCTTTGAGCGGTGATGGCAGTTGCAGCCTCGAAGCAAAGTCGCCGTACGAGAGACGGTTGAGGAGCCGGCGGCTGCCCAACTCGAGCCGCGATCATCCCAACCACCCGGATCCTTCCCGCCTCGTGATCCGACCTCCTCGTCCGTCCAGCCATTCCTCTGTTCCAGCTGAACCTTCCTCTCCCTCCAGCCATCCACCTCCTGCCATTCCTGTCATCATCCCCCGTGTAAGTGTGCTTGTAGTCTGTTTTGTGTGTCTTGTCCTGGGTTAAGTAAGACTGTTTATAAGTAAGCTAATATTTGCACTGTGTCTCCTTGCTTCTTTCTGTCTTTATTTTCTTATCCTTCCTTCTCCTTGGTTCTTTTGATGGTGTAAATAATAGTTAGTAATAAATAACATTTGTATTTCCTACCTTTGTTCTTCTTTCCTTTACATCCGTTTCGTCCTTGTCTTTTCCCCCATTGAAAACCTGTGGCACGATTTGGCCAACGTACAAGAATCGGGTCTAGTTCTTGTTTATAGTTCGTGCCGCGGTTGGTAAACCGCTCGGCAATTAACATCTGTCCACGGACGCGAACGGGGTTGTGCACCTGCCTTTCCGGAGGTAGCTGTGCAGCGTCAGGAGCGGAGACGGCCAGTGAAAATAGAAGGGGGATTAACCCCCCCCTAAGGGGAGTGCCGTACTCCGTTTCCGTAACAATATATATATATATATATATATATATATATATATATATATATATATATACATACATACATCTCGCACACGCACGCACACACACACACACACACACACACACACACACACACACAAACACACACACGAGTAAGGTAAGGATTTGGAATTTTATCACCGGCATCCTGGCCACACCTATTTTGTCTAAAAGTACTGCAAGGTCATTAAAATGTCCACCAGCTAATGCTAGAGGATCGAACATATTGTCTCTCGGAAGCTGTATGGGCAAAGATGGCACTAAATGAAGCAAAGCACAATGATGAAAGTTTTATAGTCTGGTTGGTAATGAAAACCAGATGTGATGAGACCACTTAAAGGCAAAATCATTACCTCTAAACTCTCCTGCCAGCTTACGAGGTCATTAAAGCACAGTCAAGCAACATGCCCCATCATGCCATTCTCATATCCGTATAGCACCATTCTTACCTACCACTTATATAAGTGGAAGTTCCACTTATCCAGCCGATCTCAACTTGGAAAATTGGCCAGAATGCCAGCACACAGTGGCCTACTTTAATAGTAGCCCCATGGGGGACTGACGCTTATTTCCCCCATGGTTTCTAAGAAGATTTTAAAATAGGTTACCTGAATTTGAAGTGAAACTCCCATTTGGGGGCAAAACCAACCTTTTACCTCTTTAAATGGGCAGATCTGGACAGGGAGCACAACCCCATGAGACTTTACTATCCTGATGCATTGTACAGTATTTGGTTTGTATCGTTCAGGTCGTTGCAATGAAGGTGATGTTTGAGCGTAAATTAGGGATTATGGGAGGGGGAGATACGGCCATGAGGAGCACAACTTAAGGTTAGGGCATGGTCCCGATGCCTCGTGGTAAGTTTGGTTTTGATCTGTCTGGCAGTTTCTGGGAAGAAGATTTAAAAAAATGAAATATCAATATTTTGGATAAAAATCCCCTTTTTGCTCGCCTTATAGGGGGTACATCCATATGGGGGAGCACAACCCCATGGAACCTTGCTGTCGTGAAGCATCGTACCAAATTTGGTCCATATCGGTCAGGTAGTTTGTGAGATGTTTTCGTCAAATGTTAACAGACCTATGGACAGACGGACCCACTCTCTGAAGTTATTTTGAAACAAGACATATTAACCTCAAAAAAAAGCTGTGGAATCCTACACATGAACAACCTAGAAACAGGTAGGATAACTAGTTACATCGTTAAACAAACAATCCTACTCAAAAAGAATCAACAACACAACAATTCAGTCAAATATTTTAATTCACAACCTGCACACTTATGAACACGAAAGCCATTTAATATTTGGAAACAATTTCCTTAGCTATACATTACAATATTGTATTGAGAAAGTGTAAAAAAGAAGAAGAAGAAAACAGTTAATACATTATATCCAAACAGTTATAGAATATAAAATAAATACTTTCATATTGATACAAAGATACAAACTCTCTCCCAACAATCTCTCGGCAATAATTATCAATTGTTTTTAGAATATCCGCACTCGAATGACAAACACTGATTGGTTGGTTAATAGAGTAAAGATTTTGCAAAATGTACTCGACCTGATGTGTAAAAATACCTGTTCCTAGTTTTGCTATCCGAGGGTGCGACACAAAAAAATCACCTTGCTCATACCTCTCATTATTGTAAATATAAATAATATTGCAAGCACAGAGATGCTTCAAATGTGTTTCCAGGTACAGGAGGAAATGAGATAACTGTTTATAAAGCCCGGATATAAAATTGTTTTGAGTATTGGGAGTTTGTAAACGAATTGTTTGGATAAAAAAAAAAAATTGTGGGAAAGTTGAACAAACAAAAGTTGTTTCTTTTCCTCCCACACCTGACACCTCCTTCAATTGATGTACCTTTGTGTTTGCTAGAATGTGCTCGATTTATAAAATAAATATCAACTTGTATTTCAGAGTAAGATGGCACAAAGATGATGTTTACTAATATTTTGTCTTGTGTTGGTAACTTCATTACCTGACAAGGTGTCATCCTCATAATTACGTACGCGGAACAGGTGGAATTCTTTAAACATGTCCCCTCTCTTGCCCTCCCAATCAAACTTACTCTTCCATCTTCCAAGTATCCTCCCTGCCCCACTTTCTAATTTCCAAATCATGTCCTCCCTCTTCAACGTGAGTTCCCCCATCCCGCTGGTGCCCCAGAAAATAAACGAAGCACAAAAAACCAGTGTTCTACAATTGTAGCAAAGCAATGTGAACATTTCAGGAAAAAACAAACAAATATGTGGTCTTAAATTAAATAAATCAGCATGATGTGACATGATGCGTTTATAGCAACTGGCCCCGAACTCGTTGAGAATGACCTTCACTCGCTCGTTCACACGCTTTGCATTCATCGCTTAGATCATGGTATGCTGATGTCAGGGCCCAGGCACACACAAGCAAAGCTACCAATCGGAGCTGAACACATGAACATGACAAACACAAGAGCTCCTTGTACTGTTGAGGAAAACAACTCAGTCTTCTCCCGAAAAAGTTATCCAAGGCCATCGAGCCATCCCTCCATTTTTCACGAAACATTCTGGAACAGGGACTTTGCCAGAGAATGCCACTTCAGCTCGAGGGATGAAATACATGTTGTTTAGTTGAGAAACAGACGAAGCAGTGGCAAAGTGACATCTTCATGGGAACTTTGATAAAACGTGGAGCGGATTTGTTTTCCCACCCTTTAGCTCTCCTTTAAAGATCAACATTTCCCACAAAATTTCCATAGCTGTGGAATCTCTGCCAATCCTAAGGCCAGCGGTTGAGTCTCCACCTCAAATGGCTCAACTTGAACCAGTGATCGAGGATTGAGATGATTGGCCACAGCTTTCATGACCGTGGATCACCTGAGAAGATGATGGGATCCTTCCATCAGGCCTGGATTTTTTTGGGGAACTTGTATGGAGCTCAGAATCTCAGGTGGTGCAGTATTGCATGTACTCTCTATGACATCATGGTATGTCCATGCGGTTGTAAGGGACACTGGTATCATAAAATAATTCAGATGGTCGAGTAAACCCACAGCCTTAACCCACCGATGAGTTTCTGGGCCTTGCCTGGTGACGGCGCCTGTTGCAGCGCCTAGTCAGGCCTTTGAGGAACCGTGCCTCTGATGGCCGGTAGGCTCGCACAAAGCTGTCGTGCTCCAGGAGGATACGATTGAGCGTTTGCTCAAAGTTTACGTGGCGTCGAGCCATGAGTAAATAGTCTTTGTGTTGAACAAGGCGTGGGCAGTCACAAGCATTGGGTACCCACAAGTACTCTCTGCTCATCAGGTCTGCCGTGCTTTTGAAGGTTTGAAGGACTTGCACATCATAGCGTGTCTCCAGGCCAACTACATGTTTGCTCAGGACTCTACCCTGAAAAACTGACACAACACCAGCAGCAATGAATGATTAGCACAACTCGCAGGCTTCTGCATTACAAGGAAGCAGACAAACAAGAAATATGTCGTGCATAGCACGATACTTGCAAAATCCATAAAATAAGTTGTTGGCCTATGATGACCTCAAAAATACTTGGTGGTTGAATTCAGTGACCTGATATGCAAATCCTCTTAAAATTTCAAGTCAATCGGAGGAAAATTGAGGATTTTATATCGTTGACAAAGTTGGTGACCTTTGGCCAATGTTGACCTATTGACCTTTTGACCCCAAAACAATAGGCTTCTTGCTTATGACTAACTCTACTATTTGGTGAAGTTTCGTGAAGATCAGTTGAAAATTCTAACCTGTATGCGACTAACAAACAGACAGACAGACAAACAGACAAACAGAATAACGCACCAACCAATATACTTTAAAAATCTTCGACTTTCGCAAGTAATAAAGGCAAATGTGGCCACCATATCCGAGTCACCACAGGACCTATCTCCACAAATTCAGCCATATTCTGTAAATCTTCATAATAGTCAGGTTCACTATGTCAATAAATTATATTTCGTTCAAAATCATGGTAGATTAGCAAACCTATCCATTTTTGGAAAGGTTATAGCATAAGGAAACTAAAAATCAATGTTTACATTTGGAGAGTTACCTGTATGGCGGCCATTTTTGATTTTCAAAATGGCCACTGTAAAATACATATTTTGTTCTATTTCTGCCTCTAATTAACCTAAAAACTTTTAAAAATATACTAAACCTATATTTTCAGGGACAAGGAATCCAATGAAAGTATCAAATTAGTGCTATGGGGAATGGTAAGACACGAATCAAAGGTTTTGAATTGCAAAATACTGTCTTTATATTCGCGATAAGTTGCATAATCAAATACATGTTATCATTTTGTACAGGCAGTTAATAACATCAAAATGTGTCGCAATAATTCATATCACCAAACATACACAGGCAGTCAGCAAAATCATATATACACATGCAGTCAGTATAACTTCACATCTACACAGGCAGTCAATGACAAAATATACACAGGCAGTCAATGGCATCAAACATACACGATTACAGAATATGCCATTTAGAGTTCGTCATCACTGTCCTGTGTGTCGTATCCGACAATATAGTCCGCATCGTTTTCACAGTCCGTTCCACACAAGCAAAGGTCGGTCAAATTGATTGGCAAATCGAATTGGTCGAATGGTCGAATTGGTCGAATGGTCGAATGGTCGAATGGTCGATCGAAGCGATTGGTCGAATGGTCGAATGGAATTGGTCGATTAGTCGAATTGGTCGAATCGAATTGGTCGGAATTGGCAAATGTAAACATTGATTTTCAGATTTTCCATGTAATAACGTTTCCAAAAATGTATAGGTTTGCTAATCTACCATGATTTTGAACGAAAAAACATAGTGAACCTGACTATAACAATTGAGTTCAAGTCGCCAGTCAACGACAGGAAGTGAAGAGTCACATGTTTGCGAGATCAATTAGTAATGGCAGATTAAGAATGTATCTTAAGGTTGGATAACCGTCACCAATTTAATTGCAAGCTCATATTAAGGGTTTTATTTTTGGTTCAAATTATTTTGGCTGCACTAAATGGAAGGACAAACTTGGAAATTCCACATCAATGCCTCAATTACGAAACACTATCATATGCAGAAAAGTTTGTTTGCAATATTTCTCATTTTTAGCTCCGACCGGGCATCCGCCAAGCTGGAGGCTGATATTGTGTGTCCTGCACGTCCGTTCGTCCATCCGGATCCTCTACTTGAAAATGACTGGATGCATTTATTACCCTGCGCTCGCAAAGGGAAAAGTGGGGTTCAGCAATCGGTTACGTATGTGTGGCATGCGTACGTGCATGTCTGCATTTAAAAAAATCATTTTCTCGGCAACGGTTGGTCCAATTTGCACGAAAATTTTACCAGAGGAGCGCCTCCGCTGTATAAATTAATTTTATTCACAATTATGACGTCATAGGTCACGTGGTATGGTTGCGATCTTGGAAAAATGTTACACCTCCACATCTCCGAAACCACTTAATGAAAATAGAAACATGGTGTGTTGTCAAGTACTCCACATTTGGAATAAGATATGTTAATGATGATGTCATCGGTACCTTCATTATGACGTCATAATTTGACAAGTACATCACTTGATCCTATCAGTATGAATTTTTTTTTCTCTCTGAAATTGTTGGTCTGATTGACACGAAATTTTTACCATAGGAGCGCCTCCTCCTGTAGAATATTTCAATGATAATCATGACGTCATAGGTCATGTGTTACAGGCACTATCTTGGAAAAAACGAAAAACGTTGCACCTCTATATCTCCGGAACCGCTCCATGGAAAGAATTGAAACATGGCTCATTGTGAAGAACTTCGCATGGGGAATAATTGTTAATGATGACGTCATTGGTGCCTTAATTATGACATCATAATTAGACAGGGACAACGCTTAGTCTGATCAGTTTGAAATTGATTGAGCGTGACCTACACAACAATTATATTAGAGAATGCAAATTTATGTCATTGCTCACGTGATCTGGCAGCCATATTGGATCAAAGAAAAAAAACCTTCAAAAATAGAAGAGTTGGCTCGTACAAAGATGACTGCACAGGGTAAGTATTCCATGAATACCATCTCGTTTTTTATATTACAATTTTCTCGTACGTTTGGATTATTTTGAAGCAACTTTTACTTCATACTTTATTCTCTCCGAGGAGCATTTCCGTGTTTCAGGGGGCAAAAAGACAGCATTAGCCTATGATATATGTTGTATAGAGCAGCGTCAAATTCCCAAATCATGATATTTCTTAACAGCAAACATACCGCAGAGTATTTCTTAACAACAAATAAAATAAAATAATTCGGGAGCGATCGAGACAGAAGAGCCTTGCATGGCTCAGGAACCAGCCTGTTGCTGATAAACCACCTGGGTCCTTTTTATTTGTCTGATTAAAAAAAAACAAGGATTTTTCCAATGGGTTTGGGTTCATTTGAAGAAATTTTACTTCATATATTTATCTCTCCAAAGAGCATTTCCATGTTTCAGAGTGGATCAGACAACAGGCAGGTAGCCTTGGCCTATATATATATAGGAACATTTCAATGAATATATATATATCGCAGGAATTTGATTCCTTTTTAATAAAAATTGAGTTTATCTTCAATGCACTTCTGCATATACACACATACATATGCATACATATACTTACGCTCACATTCGGGGTCTGCCTGGCAGGCACGTAAGACATCGGCCATTATAAAGCTCGCAGTGTTAAGTGTGGAAAGGTTCTGAGGAGATTGCAGCTGGCTCAATAGCGCAGTGGGCTGTTGACGCGTAATCAACGGAGGTCCGTGGTTCGAGCCCCGTATAGAGTCAGAATTTTTTTCACACTTAGCCCCTCACAGGAATTTGATTCCTGTTGATTTATATATATATATATATATATATATATATATATATATATATATATATATATATACACATACATATACATTTCCAGTGCATATCAAAAAAAAAGGTAATCCGAATTCAAGGGGTTAATATGCAAAGGTTATTTAGTTTGACAATTTACATGTGGTTTACCAATTATGAGGAGATCCTCAGCTTTCCATTGATGCCTTTCATGCATCATTGCTGTCACACATGACCGAGTACATGTTCATTGAAAATGACAAGTTCAAATCGCGTTTTTAAAAGTTTGGCTAATATTTGGCAAGACAGTTTTAAATGGACACATTACTTGTCGACTGCCAAGTTGATTATGTAAAATTGTTAAGCTGGTCTGGTAATCATCAGTTGCGTCATCCTTTGTTTAAGATGGGTATTTAAGATGGGCCTACAGTGTATGGGTTTAGAGACGGTCTGAGTCATTGAAAAGATGGTTCAACTTACGACTGAACAGCGGACCTTCGTGGTTACAACCTTTCACTAAACTGGAAGTTTGCAGCGAACTCGTGATGCGTTCAGGGAACGTTTCCCAGAACGGGAGCCTCCAGCAGCCAAAACCATCTGGGCGAATGTTAGAAAATACCAAGAGCATGGCACTAGCCTCAACCGCAACAAGGAGAATTCTGGTAGGAGGCGCACAGGGCGATCGGAAATGAACATTGCAGCAGTAAGGCAGCAAGTTTTGGAGCATCCTAGGGATACCAGCGCAAGACGAAATGGGACGGGATTGCCTTCGGCAACATTCAACCGAATCACAAGACTGGACCTCCACCAACATCCATATCGGATTCACATCTGGAATCAACTTACGCCAGGGGATTTTGCCAGGAGGCTGGTGCTTGCCGGATGGTTGATAGCACGTTGCGAAGCAGATGTCAATTTCCTGCGGTATCTCGTTATCGGCGACGAAGCTGCTTTCGCCATGGACGGCAAGGTCAATACCCATAATGTTCTTGAATATGCACCGACAGGACAACCCCCGGAACTTAATTTTGACACCAACATGAATAGACAAAAGTGGACTGTTTGTTTGGGACTTTGTGGAAGTGGTCAGGTGATCGGACCATTTTTCTTTCAAAGGAATGTCAATGGTAACAGGTATCTGCAGATCAATGATGAAGTTTTACTGCAGCTGGAGGAGAACTTTGAGCGACAGGTTCGTGGTGTCTTCAGATATCTCTGGTGGGCCCAAGACGGCGCCCCAGCACATCGTCTTATCGCTGTCCGAGATCGACTGAGGGAACTCTTTGGAGACCGAGTCATCGCCCTCAACCATGCAGTGGAATGGCCGCCAAGATCACCTGACCTCACACCATGTGTTTATTTCCTTTGGGGATATTTAAAGAACAAGGTGTTCGTAACTCCTCTCCGTGATCTTGACGAATTGCAGGGCCGTATTCGACATGAAGTGGATGCTTTGCGCAATGACCCGGCTATGGTGAGACGAGCAGTTCAGGGCATGCTCCGCCGCTGTGAGCTTTGTGTTGCAAGGGGAGGTGGACATGTTGAAGGTGTGGGTGCTTAAAGGCGAATCATTCCTGAGAAAAGTTCACATCTGACATTCATTTTGCACCAATTATCTTGACTTGCATCGATTAGCCAAACTTGTAAAAATGCGATTTGAACTTGTCATTTTCAATGAACATGTACTCGGTCATGTGTGACAGCAATGATGCATGAAAGGTATAAATGGAAAGCCAAGGATCTCCTCTTAATTACTAAACCACATGTAAATTGTCAAAATTAATAACCTTTGCATATTAACCCCTTGAATTCGGATTACCTTTTTTTGATACGCACTGTATATATATATATATATATATATATATATATATATATATATATATATATATATATATTAGTTGATTGATTCTTAATAAAACTCAGATGAGGACAGCTCAAGGATGAACAAGCTACTAACAGAGAAAACGTTGTTGTGTGACCCCTATACACTATGCTCACAGTTCAACATTTTCTTTGGCGTACAAAGCAGTTCTAGTCAGTCATGCAGAGCTATATCCATGAAGAGGCAACATAGTACCTCCAAAGGAAACAAGCCCTTCCACAAATAGCAAAAAATAACTTTCATTAGCTAATGTCAACAAGACATGATAAAGGCTGAAACATTTGAATGAGGCCTAAAATTTCGGCAGCCAACTGGTTGGATGGCCAAAACATTTGCTTTCATGTCAGCTTTACGTAGGATTAGAGGTGTGACATGCTTTTAGTCTCATCGCTAACTCACCGAAATCCTTCTGGCAAAACTGCTTGATCTTGTTTGATCTCCCTCGCACCTTTTTGCAGGACTTGCAGTATTCTGTGGAACATACAACAGGAAACAGGTGTCAGAAAAATACTCTTTTTTCTCATGTGAAGTTCCTGGAGGATGAATAGAATTAAAGCAATGATAAACTAGAACGGCATTTGGTAGAGAGCGCATCTCCACCAGGCTGAACAGTTTACACTGTTCTGAACAGTTGAACCAGGCTGAACAGTTGTGTATCCCACTTCCTTTACGAAGGAAGATCTAAGAAGAAGAAGGCCTTTACTTTACTGAAGATCCCATCCGCTCTCCTTTACGAAG
Source organism: Myxine glutinosa (assembly GCF_964187855.1). Taxonomy (NCBI): domain Eukaryota; kingdom Metazoa; phylum Chordata; class Myxini; order Myxiniformes; family Myxinidae; genus Myxine; species Myxine glutinosa. The sequence goes on along the minus strand of NC_136262.1, from coordinate 186,829,988 downwards.
AGTATGTAAGCTCTTGTTGGCACAATAAACAAATTCCAAATTCCTGCTCTGACTTACAGTCGGTGGTGCATCAGCGGCACAGCCGCACCCTCAGCCAAAGATGCTACCTCGCAACCTTGTGCTGCACACCAAAGAAGGAGACCAACCTCTTTTTGCCAGCAAAATTCATAGCAATGCTGGATCCCTCATCTCTATTGCTCACTTACATGTGGAACAGCGCAGGACCGAACCTGAACCCTGTGTTAGTGACTGCTACAGTTGTATTTGCTAAACTTTGTGTAAACTTCCTTTCGATCACTACTCGGCGCACCTGCCATGAAGCCAGGAATGCAAGATTATTTTCTGCTGCTTCGCTGGAAGCACTGTCAACCTGTGTCTCCTCGGTATACCATGCGCAGGCCACATTATCCAATGCAAATATGTATTAGATAAAGTGCAAACTTGCTCCATAAACTTTCAAGGAGAGAAGCCACGGCCAAGGTCTTTGGGCATTTGTGTTGAATCAGTTCCTTTGCTTCCGCGGTTTATTATTTATTCGTTTGTCTTTCTTTTAGCCTGGTGTCGGCTTAGCGGTTTGGGTGCCGGCTTGGGATCCTAGGATCCTGGGTTCGAATCCCGGTCGATCACTGAATTAACATCAGGGGGGTTGACTCACTGACTCAGCCTGTCATCCCTTCCGAGGTCGGGAACTTGAGGACCAGTTCACTGGTAATTCCCTGTGTGTCGCAAGAGGCGACTAACATGGTTAGCATCCGGAAGGGCATCCGGCCATAAAACATTGCTTCAAAAAGGGGACCACGGTGACCAAAAAAGGAACCAACCCTTGCTCTGCGGGGAAAAATGGCCTCCAAAGGTGATTCCTTTCCCTTTATTCATTCTTTCTTTTGTATACACAATAGTGGCATGGAGGAGGTGATGAACGAGGGAAGGGAGGAGAGGAGCTAAAAATAAACAGAGGCCACATACTTATCTATGATGTGACGTTTTTGTCCTTAATCCTTGTATTTGTTTGCAATTCTTATAACAGTTTATAAATCCATTTGAAATCTCTCCCTCTTTGTTGATCTCCACTGCACCTTTTTGTAGGAATTGCCTGAATCTGCACATTCTTATTTTTATGATGTGCAGGTTGGTACAAGATGGCAAGTTAAGCAGAAACTCCTGAATAAGTGGGTGAGGGGGGCTGGTGGGGTTCGGTGGGCGGGAGGAGGCATTGTATGAAAATAAATAAAAAAAGCTCAAGGAATTCGTTTCGATTTATCAAGGACGGTCATGGAGGGGAGCAAGGTTAAATAGGCTATTTCTCATGATCACAGCCATGCTATGAAGATGTGTTTCTATTGGCTATTCCATTTCTTGCGTAATATCCGAACAGTATCCTGAGAAATTGATGCATTTAGTGCAAAACTAGCTTGTGTTAAGTTTTACTTTGGCAATTGTGCAGAACTCAGGGAAAACTACAGACCAAGCAAGTCATAAACAACTAGAACGGCGCTAGGTAGAGCGCATACCTCCGCCAAGCTGAACAGTTTACCTTTTGTATCCACCGATAGGCCGGATGTGGATTCGGACATAAACCAAAATCTCATCGGCTTGTTCGTGTCGCCTAACCAACTCATCCACCAACTTTTGTCATAATCCGTCCACAACTTTTTGAAACATCATGTTATTTATCGTTTTTGGCCCAATCACTCAATGTTGAAGAATCACTTACGAATTTTAATAATTCTCATATCCGGATCCGTATTCGGCTCTTCATCAAATCGAATCATTTCGTCCTTGTCACACACCCAACCGGTCCACCAGGTTTCGTCCGAATCCGTCCATAACTTTTTGAGATATCCTGCTATGTATGTTTTTGGCTCTATCACTCAATGGTGAAGAATCGCTTAAAAATTTCTAGTAGCCGAATCCGGATATTCACCAAAATCTAATAATTTCGTCTTTGTCACATATGCTACCTCTCCGCCAAATTTCGTCCGAATCCGTCCACAACTTTTTGAGATATCCTGCTATGCATCGTTTTTGGCCCTATCGTCCAATGGTGAAGAATCACTTTAAAAATTAAATAATTCTCATATCCGAATTCATATTCAGATATTCACCAAAATCGAATCGCATCGTCCTTGTCAGACACCCAACCTGTCTACCAAGTTTCATCCGAATCCGTCCATAACTTTTTGAGATATCCTGTTCACAGTTAGGCTTAGCGGTTAGGGTGTCGGCTTGGGATCCTTTATGATCCTGTGTTCGAATCCTAGGATCCGCCTAGATCTCAAATCTTGTCTAGATCTGCCTAAACTCAGGTGTCCGCAACTTGGTCGATCGCTGAATTAACACCAGGAGGGTTGACTCAGCCTGTCATCCTTCGAAGGTCGGCAAATTGAGTACCAGTTCACTGGTAATTCCCTGTGTGTCGCAAGAGGCGACTAACAGGGTTGGTGGCAGGAAGGGCATCCGGCCATAAAACATTGCTTCAAAAAGGGGACCAAGGTGCCCGAAAACGGCCAACCCCTGCTCTGCGGGGAAAAATGGCCTCTAAAGGTGGTTCTGTTCACACATAGACAAACAAACAAATAGATAAAGAAACAGGGGTGAAAACATAACCTCCATCCACCTTCGGTGACGCAGGTAAATCGAGGTCTGGCAAGCGAAAGAAAACACAGGACTGGCAAGCTGTGTCGGAGCTGAGGACAAATATATCGGAGGAGTTGGAATGTCGCATTCGTAATGAAAAACAGTTTGGCCGATGCCCAAAGCATAGTTGAGAGAATAAGAGCGCAATTTGTAGATGTATGAAAAGGTTGTCTGAAAGGCAAGTACAGTGATTGCATGAGGACAGAGTTGAATAATCAAGCGAACTCCAAACAGTCCTTGTACGTTTAAGATTTCTGGTATAAAAACAAAGTATTTTTTGGTGATTGGATGTAGTGTTGTTCCTTTGCCCTCAATGGCGTGTGTTTGATTCCCATGGCTGCTCAGCGGAAATTTCTGCTTCCTGCAAGGGATTACCGACCTATTCAGGCTCGACTCGAGACCAGAGGCCTTCACGACCATGGACTCAACCACTGTGTTTGCTACTGCAGTAGGCCTACCTACCTTATCCTAATACCTTCACGATTTCCGGTGTAAAACAAAGTTCTGCGTTTCATACTCCCTGAAATTATCCTCCTGTGTTTCCGATAGTGTCACTGGAAAACACACAAACACGTCTTCCCTCTCAGGGATATATAATGTGGGGTAATTGCTCAGGGGTAAAAGGGGCAGGTAAAAGACAAGGTAAGATGGGGTTTATGGCTAGATAAGAGAAAGATTGATAGAAAACACTGGGGACGATTGTACAGTGTGAGTCGGCATGTCATGCTTCGTCATGCTTTTTGCTTTTTGTACAACGCCGTCAAGTGCAATCCAGGCTGGTAAATCATCCAATAGAAATGAAAGAACAGAACATCTCAATCAGCAAAAAACGAAACATCTTTTATAACACGTTGTTGTCGCTGCTCTTCTTTGTGCGCTCCTTCCATGTACTTTTATATATTTTTTATATGTACCTGTTTATCATGCTATGTATAATTCACAAGGTGTCTGTTTAGGTGTTTGTTGATGTGCTTTATAGCAGCATTCCAGTCCTGCTTCCTCTTCCGGATGGGATCGTTATAATAATTAAAAACTCATGTTTATCGTGTATAAATCGCTATGGTCGAGTGGTTAAAGTCACTGACTCGTAAGCTAGCGAATGTGGTTGTGATCCCCAACAAAGCTAAGTTAGAAATTTCTTTCTTCTTGGATGTGAAAAAGTGTTACATATGCATATACATACATCTTTTTACCTTCGCCACCAAAGGTGGATGGAGGTTATCTTTTCACCCCTGTCTATCTGTCTATTTGTTTATCTGTGAACAAGATACACTATATGACCAAAAGTATGTGGACAACCGGACATCGAACATCTCATTCCAAAATCATGGGCATTAATATGGAGTTGGTCCCCCCCACCCCCCACCCCCCCTCTCCCCACCCCTTGCTGCTATAACAGCCTCCACTCTTCAGGGAAGGCTTTCCACTAGATGTTGGAACATTGCTGCGGGGATTTGCCTCCATTCAGCCACAAGAGCTTTAGTGAGGTCGGGCACTGATATTGGGTGATAAGGCCTGGCTCGCAGTTGGCGTTCCAATTCATCCCAAAGGCATCCGATGGGGTTGAGGTCAGGGCTCTGTGCAGGCCAGTCAGGTTCTTCCACACCGATCTCGACAAACCATTTCTGTATGGCTTCGCTTTGTGCATGGGGCCATTGTCATGCTGAAACAGGAAAGGGCCTTCCCCAAACGTCTTCAATGGCACGGTCTTCAAGCAGCCATCAATCATCTGGACTGGTCTCCCATCTCTACCACCTCTGACATCAACTCATCCTGGGAATTCTTTCAAAGTAAATTGCTCTCTCTCATGCACAGATTTATCCCATCTCGTCTTCAGTTGTCATACCCTTCCTCCCGTCCATGGTACACGGAATCTTGTGGTGAGGCTGTTGCCCTGAAACAACTTGCTTTCGTCTCCTGGAAAGCAAATCCAACGGAAGGAAATCTCATTTCCTTTCACAAAGCCCGAAACAAGTGTGTGTCCACCCTCAGGAGAGCCAGGAAACAATATCTCACCATTCTCAAGACCGAACTCTCTTGTCTGTCTCCCTCTTCCAAATCCTGGTGGCGTCTGGTCAAATCTGTTTCTGGTGTTTGTTCCCCCTCCATCCCCTCCCTCACCTCAAACGGCTTAACGGCTGACTCCGCACGTGAAAAAGCTGAATGCCTCAACTCTGTGTTTGCCTCTAAATCTTGTGTCCCAAACCCATCCCTCTCTGTACCCACCATACCCAGTCGTACCCAGCTGCTCCTGGACTCTGTGTCCTTTCCTCCTGACAAGGTGGAAAAGTTTCTGTCAACCCTCGACTCTGATTCTGCAACTGGTCCTGACGGCATCAGCCCACGGGTCCTAAAATCATGTTCTTCCGCTCTTTCACTCCCTCTTTCTGTTCTCTTCACCCTCTCTTTTGCTCAAGGTCATCTGCCAGCTGCTTGGAAATCAGCCAACATCACCGCTTTGCACAAAAAAGGTGCAAAAACAGATCCCAGCAACTACAGACCAATCAGCCTTCTCCCAATTATCAGCAAAGTCATGGAATCCATCATTGCTTCAGATATGAAATCTTTCCTCTTCTCCAATGGCTTGATCTCTGATCATCAATTTGGTTTCAGACCTGGTCACTCTACTCTGGACATGCTGCTTCTGCTTTCTCAACAATGGATGGAGGTCCTCAACGCCAAACAGGAAATTAGAGCTGTCTCCCTTGACATTTCACGTGCCTTCGATACGGTCTGGCACCCTGCTCTGCTCACCAAACTCTCCTCCTTTGGTATCCATGGAAATCTCCACGCATGGCTGGCGGACTTCCTCTCTGGTCGTAGTCAACGTGTGGCCCTGAATGGGTTTCTCTCATCTCCTCTTCCTGTTCAGGCTGGAGTTCCCCAAGGTAGTGTTCTGGGCCCTGTGCTTTTCCTGGTCTTCATCAATGATCTCTCTGACTCTCTTGAAAATCCTCTCTATCTCTTTGCTGACGACTCTACTCTCTGTCGCTCCATTCCTCATCCCTCAGATCGGCAGACTGCAGCCTCCTCACTCTCTGCAGACCTGGACAAAATCACAGACTGGGCAAACAAATGGAACATGTCTTTCAATCCTGATAAATCTCACACTCTTACGATGTCTCTCCGAAAAGACCGACTGGAAAACCCTCCCATCCACTTTCTGAATAATCCTCTCCAAGAAGTTCTGTCACTCAAGCTTTTGGGTCTCACTATTTGCCATGATCTTTCCTGGGAAAACCACATTTCAAATCTGGCCTCCAAAGCCAGTCGCCGACTGTGCATCCTCCATCGTGTGAAGTCCTTCCTTGACACACCTGAGCTCCTCACCACATACAAGGCTTTCATCCGCAGCTCTATGGAATACTGCTCTCCCCTCTGGTCTGGTGCTCCTGCCTCACACCTAGCCCGTCTTCACGCTGTTGAAACCAAAGCGTTCAGAATCATTGGAATCTCCCGCGATGAAGCTAAGTCCAAGGGCCTTTCACTCACTCACCGCAGGCAGGTTGGTGGTCTTTCCGTCTTCTACCGACTCCTCTCTGGCCTTGCCCCCCCAGCCCTCTCTGGGCTCTGTCCCCCAAATATTCCTACAGGTCGCACAAGATCTGCCTGCAACCCTCTTATGGTTAAACTGCCAAAATCAAGACTTTCTGCTCACCTTCACTCCTTCATTCCTCTTTTCTCCCGCCTCTGGAACAAACTCCCTCACTCTCTTCAATCCCACTCTACCCTCCAGGTCTTTAAAACAGCTGTTCACCACCATCTCTTATCCTCCCCCATCCAAAACCTTGATCTTTTTTACCCCCGCTAATTTCGGTCCCCATGTGTTTTATACCTCCCCCCCCCCTCCCCTTCCCACGCCTCCTGCCCCCAAGCCCTCTCCCTCCCACACTTCTCCCTGCTCTCAAATGTTGTGGTTGTGTGCTTCCCCTTCTCTCCCCATCTTGGCTTCCGCTCCCTCTTTTGTATATTTTGTTTGTCTTTTGATTTGTTTGTGAAATAAATGTTAGCTCTTTCACGAGCCTCGATTCAGTATACAAAAAAAAAACTGTTGCCACAAAGTTGGAAGCACACAATCATCTAGAATGTCATCGTATGCTGTCGCGTTAAGATTTCCCTTCACTGGAACTAAGGGGCTGAGCCCGAGCCATGAAAAGCAGCACCAGACCATTATTCCTCCTCCACCAAACTTTACAGTTGGCACTATGCATTCGGGCAGGTAGAGTTCTCCTGGCATCCGCGAAACCTAGATTTGTCTGTCTGACTGCAAGATGGTGAAGCGTGATTCATCATTCCAGAGAACGCGTTTCCACTGCTCCAGAGTCCAATGGCGGCGAGCTTTACACCACTCCAGCCAACGCTTGGCATTTTGCATGGTGATCTTGGGTTGTGTGCGGCTGCTCGGCCTGGAAACCCATTTCATGAAGCTCCCGACGAACAGTTGTTGTGCTGACGTTGCTTCCAGAGGCAGTTTGGAACTCGGTAGTGAGTGTTGCAACCGAGGACAGACTATTTTTACGCGCTACACGCTTCAGCACTCGGCGGTCCCATTCTGTGAGCTTGTGTGGCCTACCACTTCGCGGCTGAGCTGTGGGTGCTCCTAGACGTTTCCACCTCACAATAACAGCACTTACAGTTGACCGGGGCAGCTCTAGCAGGGAAGAATTTTGACGAACGGACTTGTTGGAAAGGTGGCATCCTATGACGGTGCCACGTTGAAAGTCACTGAGCTCTTCAGTATGGCCCATTCTACTGCCAATGTTTGTCTATGGAGATTGCATGGCTGTATGCTTGATTATATATACCTGTCAGCAAAGGGTGTGGCTGAAACAACCGAAGTATGCGCTCTACCGAATGCCGTTCTAGTTTGTTTGTGTGAACAATTACTTTTTGTGGTTTTATAAGAAGTTCCAACTGTACAAACGCGTGTCGACACTGCCTGGAAAAACCATAACCTTCCCAAAGTCGATAAAAGCATAATCTTTGTAAAACATTTCCACATGGAGCTATAATAAAGAAAGCCTCCAGCATATAAAGTCATGCGACTTCTCATCCGATGAGTTAATGCTCAGCTATTGTACCTGGGGGTGGAGGTTCTGGTGGCTGAGGGAGGAGGGGGCGACGTGGCGGATCAACAATCCGAGAGCTTCTGTCTTGCTCTGCGAGATGCATATGGGCACCAGAGTGGGAGCGCAGAGGCCAACGATGGGCTGGAATTGAATCCGACCGTTGCTTCCGGTCGCTGGGCAATGCTGTGATGCAAAAGAGAAGCCCAATTTTTTTTTTTTATAATAACAATGAAGGTGATAAAAAGAAAGAAAGAAAAGAAAGGACAACTGTAATGAAGTCATACAACAAATCGATGATAGAAATGTATTAATGGACATATAGCATAATAATAATTTTATCTCAGAATTCGATGTAATCATTCAACATGAGAATTGCATTTTTATTGCATTGGGTAGAACCGGTCCCATATTTGTATAATACTAGGGCATTGCCCGTACTATATCTATATCTAAAATTATATCCCCCCCCTCTATTTACATGAAATGGTTTGGTCCAAAGCGAACGGCTTGCGAGTACGGTGACAATCCCCCCCCTCTATTTACATGCAATGGTTTGGTCCAAAGCGAACGGCTTCCGGAGTTTGGTAAAGAAATCGCCATCGCGTGCACAAACGCGCAGGAAAGCGAATGAATCGCAAATTCGGTTTTATTAGTTTTAAAACATAGTTTAACGCCAACATAGTTTGCAAACGTGAAATAAATGAATACGCTCTCAAATGTGCCATCCGAGGCAGAGTGTGTCCTCCACGTTCGGCACACGCGATCGTTCGCTGCTCTCTGATTGGTTGAATCGTTTTTTGGACATAGCTCGGTAAGTAATTGTCCGATTAATATGAAACCTTGAAAAGGCACATCCTCGGGTCCCCAGCAATATACCTGGCAAGTTAAAAGTATATCGGACCCGTGGTTGTCGAGAAACAGCGGTCACAGACAAACAGACGTACAGACGTACAGACGTACAAACGTACAAACGTACAGACAGAGATTACTGGAATTATAGATAGATAGATAAAGACAGTTTTGGAATATCAAGAAAGGGTTGTCTATTTATTATGTAGGCAAATTGATTGGAGGAAAAGGGAAATGGAATACACACGAGGAAGAGGAGGCCACTCGGTCCATCATGACTGTTCTGCACCAACCACAGTATCCATCACCCATCCACACACAAGCTACCCACAAGTTCTGCCAATACCAACATACCCATCTATCTCCAATGCATCCAGATACCTATCTAATTGGTTCACGAGTTATCAAACAGAGTGACCACTATATTCGTCATCGGTGTGTGTCTGTCTGTCTGTCTGTCTGTCCGCAGTATAACTACACGATGATATCGTCCGATCTTGATGAAACTTTGGTGGGAGGTTGATATCATGATCTGGTTGTGTCCTGCCTAGAGTGGGCGTATTGCGCCCATTGTGGGCGGAGCCACGCCCGAAAAAGATGTCTTTTTAGGGGGTAATCGAGTTCAAGCTACATCTTCTCCGAGGGGTTTGGTGGAATCTGACAGGGGTTTCAATATTTGGTTAGGCCAATGTCATGTGTGAGTGAGTTAGGCCAATCTCCCAAAGGAGCTCGATTTTTCATTTTCGTCCCAAGGTCAAGGTCACAAGGTCACGAAATTTAGAAAAATCTATTTTTATTTTTTTTGTATACAAGATCGAGGCTCATGTAAGAGCTAACATTAATGACAAAAAAAAAACAGACCCATAAGACAAAATAATGGGAGCGGGAGACAAGATGGGGAGAGAGGGGGAAGCACACAAGCACAACATTTGAGAGCAGGGGACATTGGGAGATCTGTGGGAGGGAGAGGGCTTGGGGGGAGTAGGCGTGGGAAGGGGCGTGGGGGGTGGGAGAGGTAAAAAAAACACATGGACACAGCTAGGACTTCCAGGAAAGAAGTTGATATTTCAGAAAAGTGGATCTGGGGTGAATTAACAGGGGTAGAAAAGATCAAGGTTTTGGATGGGGGATTGATGGGGAAAGATCAATTGAAAGAATATTTGCAAGATTTCTGTCGGCGAATAAAATTTAAAGCACACTTTGCTAAAGTACACCCAGCACCATCCGCACCACAACAGACAACACCAACAGACACACGTACAATCACATACACTGATACTAATACACCACAAGTCCACAACTCACCTTACTCAAAGCAAAAAGCAGCTGGACACCACGTATTGACAATCCCTATTTACATGTCGATATGGAACAAGTGAGCAATGAAATTGAAAATGCGGCTCAAAAATATAATTCTTCAAGACATAAGGACAATCTCACAAAGGCAGAGCGACGAGCACTCCACAATTTCCAACATAATAAAGACTTAGTCATAAAGCCAGCAGATAAAGGTTTTAATGGTTTTGGTGGTTTTATTACATTGTTCGCTTCCTGATAGGGTGAAATGTCGTACATGATCTTATATTATCACATACATCATGAAATACAAGTTTTCCAAAAAATTTCAGAATCTTCGACCTTTGAAGGTCACAAAGGTCAAATTTTCAAAGTTGTCGGGATCGAACCAAATTTTCAGTATTGTGTAGCTAACTAACCTCATAACTGATTATACATTATTTTCTATATCATTTCAAGGTCAGTAACCTTCGTTTTGATATTTCAAGGTCACAAAGGTCAGATTTTCAAAGTTGTTGGAATCGAACCGAATTTTCAGTATTGTGTAGATAACTAACCTCATAACTGATTATACATTATTTTCTATCTCATTTCAAGGTCAGTAACCTTCGTTTTGACATTTCAAGGTCACAAAGGTCAAATTTTCAAAGTTGTCCGAATCGAACCGAATTTTCGGTATTGTGTAGCTAACTAGTCTCATAACAGATAATACATTCCTATTTATATATTTTCAATGTCGGTTTTGACTTTTAAAGGTCACAAAGGACGGCCATTTCAAAGTAGTCCGTCTTTTGTCATTGAATACCGCTCGCTCGTGAACCATCGTCGTCTCCTGACTTGTTCCAATTTAAAGTTATTCATCCCCTCCACTGCCACTACCTTTCCGGGAAGACCAACCCATGCATTACCTAATTGCTGACTGAAACACCCCTGCCTTAAAACTGTCCTAATACCCATATTATATGACTAGCAGGAGTACCTGGCGTTGCCCAGTGATGTTCTAATCCTGTTTGCATTTTGAAGAAATCAATTTGCTTTTTTACTATCTTTTTGTGGGTGCCTAAAACACTTCACTACACCCACTAAGGAAATTTATATTTAATATTATATAACACACACACACAAACACACACACACACACACACACACACACACACACACACGGTTCTCTTATAGGATGATTAAGGATGATCCAGATCGAGATACACTTGAGGATTCCTGCCACTTATGAAGGCATCTTTCGAAATACGTTGCATTAAGATGGTGAGATATTATAGCAGTTGCATCATTGCATATTTATTTAAAACAACTTCATCAATGGGCCCTAAGCCCTGCACTGCTGCAGTGGAACGTGAGCATAAGTGGACATTTGCCTTACGATTCGGAAAGGAGAAATGTAAATAAGATATACGGTCACGTGAAAAAGTAAGTACACCCCATGTAAAGTTTTGACTTTTTCAACATATTTCAACATACAGCTATTTGATCTTCATTTCAACAATATTGATGGATAAAGGTGATATAATATAACAAATATCATGAAACATTTACATTTTGTAGTCCATTGTATAATTTAAATAAACATAAATACAAATTTCGCATGTGGAAAAAGTAAGTACACCCTTGGCTCTAATAGGTGGTATTGCCCCCATTGGCAGAAACAACCTCAAGTAGGCATTTCTATAACTGTCTACCAGTCTCTGACATCGACTGGGAGAAATTTTTGCCCACTCCTCCATGCAGAATTCTTTCAGCTGTGCGATGTTTGAGGGGTTTCTTGCATGCACAGCTCGTTTCAAATCCCCCCACAACATCTCGATGGGATTTAGATCCGGGCTTTGACTTGGCCATTCCAGAACCCTCCATTTCTTTCTTTTCAGCCATTCCTTGGTGGATTTACTGGTATGTTTAGGGTCATTGTCATGTTGCAAGGTCCACCTTCGGTTGAGCTTCAACTCTCTGGCAGATGGCCTCACATTATCCTCAAGCACCCTCTGGTACAATGAAGAATTCATAGTGGATTCTATGATGGTGAGCTGCCCAGGCCCTGATGCAGCACAGCTGCCCCAAACCATAATATTTCCACCACCATGCTTTATAGTTGGTATCAGGTTCTTGTGGTCAAATGCTGTCTTTGGTTTTCGCCAAACATGTCTTCTGGTACTGTGGCCAAATAGCTCTACCTTTGACTCATCTGTCCAGAGCATTGTTCTAGAAGTGCTGGTCTTTGCCGAGATGTTCATTGGCAAACTTTAGTCTTGCCCTGATGTTCTTTCTGGACAGCAAAGGTTTCCTCCCGGCACACCTCCCATGTAGATCAAATTTGTGCAGCCTCTTTCTAATGGTGGACTCGTGAACTTTGACATCAACAGCGGCAAGAGCTACCTGTAGGTCCCGTGATGACATTCTGGGGTTCTTGGAGACTTCTTTCAGCATCTTGCGATCTGCTCTCAGGCTGAACTTGCTGGGGCGGCCTGGCCTGAACAAGTTGGCAGGTGTTTGGAATCTTCTCCACTTGTAGATGATCTTCCGGACAGTCGAATGGTTGATTTCAAATTGTTTGGAGATCTTTTAAAATCCCTTCACAGACTCGTAGGCATCTATAACCTTCTTTCTGAAGGCCTCAGAGAGCTCTTTTGATCTAGGCATGGTGACGCCGCACACTTCAACAACAAAGAGCAAACCAAACTAAATGTCTGAAGTTTAAATAAGACAGGTTCCTCGAAGATCCTCTCTAACGATGTTCTATTCATTTGCACCTGAGTTGGTGCACCTGATTCTAATTTTAGTAGTCGTGATAAATGTAGGGGTGTACTTACTTTTTCCACATGCTAAATTTGCATTTATGTTTATTTAAATTATACAATGGACTACAAAATGTAAATGTTTCATGATATTTGTTATATTATATCACCTTTATCTATCGATATTGTTGAAATGAAGATCAAATAGCTGTATGTTGAAATATGTTGAAAAAGTCAAAACTTTACATGGGGTGTACTTACTTTTTCACGTGACTGTATCCTTCACAAACACCTCCCAATGATACTTTTGGAAGGCATTTGCAACAAATGTTCTTTTTCGCAAAAGTGGCAGGAACACAGAATATATTTTTTGGAATAATGGTGAGAACGTGTCCAACATGGCTCCAGTTACTTCATGATGCCAGTATTCACATATGAAGATGCAACTCAATGTAGGTAGGGGCTGAATAACGTAAACTGCAGGAGCTGTCTAACAATGGGTGAAATCCACAGGAAGTTGATCGAGGTATGCTACTGTGGAAAGCAAGGAGAATCTGACGGTTTGGGTGTTGACCCTTCGTCAGAGTGTCTGTTGCTCCTTGAAGGGTTAACGCCCGAAGTGTCAGCTTGCTTCCCACGGCGGTTAGCATACCTCGATCGACGTCTTGTTGACTTCATCCATTGTTCTGTCTGTCCACTGCCACAGATCGACACTAATTCTGCGTAAACTTAGATATTTGTGTGGTCACACATCGAGTACAAATAAGTTGCTGCTGTAATAATTCCTGAGAGAGTTCAGGATACGAGTAGGTCCATGGGTCGCGCTTCAAGGGGAAATGGGCACGAGTGGTGGAGTTGTTGTGGGGGGCGGGGGGGGGATGTTTTGGGGGAAGGTTGAGAGTGCGAGAGAGAAAGGAGAGATACGTAGAATAGAGAAAACATCAGATGCTTCCAACTTAAGGTTTTTTAATTTAATTTTTTATGGATATCGCCCCAGACAAGGCAGACAAGCCACTCTAGGTAAGGGGCTAAAAGGGGTTATGATCGGTGAAATGATTTTTAAAGGGCACATGACCTTCGAACTGTTGAACCCAAAATTGATCGGTTCATCTTAAATTCATACTTATGCCAAGTTTGGTTGAAATCCCTTCTGTGGTTCCCAATGTTTTTCAATTAAAGGTCACATGACCTTTGACCTTTTGAACCCAAAATCGAAACAGTTCATCTTTATTTTACAGTTCACACTTTGGCCAAGTTTGGTAGGAATCCCTTCAGTAGTTCACAAATTACCATGGTAACAAAAATCTGCTGTGCATGCACGGACGGATGGACGCTCGCACAGCCGGACAACCCGAAGACAAAAAGCCCCTGGGGCCTTCGGCTGCAGAGGCCAAAAAAAAAAGAATCTGTTAACCAACATTTCCCTCCTCACAAAAAGCTTGTGCTTCATGAAGACCCCAAACCAACGAATGCAATTAAATAAACAAGTTCCTCAAAATATTTCACATCTCCAAATGATTCAGGAAAGATATTGCAAAGAAAAAGATAATCTTCAGGAAAGTAAAGGTGTTTGCACATGATGACGTGAACTCAGACATTCCTAAATTCCATACTTTGCAACAGTACCTGTGCTTAGGATGGTTGTGCTCACTGTGGTGGTTGTGGGAATGGCAGTGGCCTTCCTCCATGGAAAGAATACTGCAGGCCAAATGCCTCCATGGCCAGCACTGGGGTCCAGCTGGACGGCGGTGTCTCGTTCACTGGGAAACCAGAACTCGTACTCAATGTTTGGATTTTTCTCACGGAGAAGAACCTTTGGAGGCAGCCAATAAGGAAAGTGGCTGAAGACCCAACAGATTTTCGATCAGTAATCTAAATACACGAACAATGTGTTCTGAACATCATCCATGGAAATAAAATATATAAATAAACCTGTGCTACCATTTTGGAAAATTCTGCAAAGTGACTTTGGTGACATGGAGGAAGAGCTGTTCAACCATTTGCCTAAGGGTCACATACTTGCTTTTCGAAAGTGTTCGCTGTCATTTGATGCCAAACGAATTTCAACCACATAAGGACAGTTGAGTCACACTTGTTACAGTTAAATCTTCCCAGGTGTGCACCTGGTTCAGGCTGCAGGAAACCCAAGTGCCATGTGTTACGAATGTACTTGTATTCATGTTCTTCCCCTGATACCCCCTGGTGCCCCTGATAGCTTGCCTACTCGTGGTGAAGGACACCGTGGGATCTTTATCGTCCACCAACTGATCCTGGCAGACGGGACACGACCAGTATAACGTCCGACCGAAGGGCGGTGCACACATAGATTCATCCGGCTGCCTACAAGACAACCCGGATGACCGTTTACAGCTGGGCTGAGATTTGTAATTCATATAAAAGTACACTGATGTTTACAAAAAAATAAGGGCAAAAAAAAAATTAGGGCAATTTTTTTTTTCTTTTTTTAAAGAGACAACATCAGATGCTCCTAACTTGCTAGAGTTATGGTCTGCAAGATTATTTTCAAAGGGCACATGATCTTTGACCTTTGACCAGTTCAATGTAAAATTCAATCTAAAAACGTGTGCCAAGTATGGTTGAGTTATTGCAATAACACAGATCTTCAAGTGAATGGCGCTTGACCTTTTGAACTCAAAATTTAATCAGTTCATCTTCGTATTACAGTCCATTGCTTTGCCAAGTTTAGTCAAAATCCCTACATTGGTTCACAAGTTATTGCAGTAACAAAAATCTGCTACTTTCAGATAATGGTCACATGATTGACCTTTGACCCCAAAATATAATCAGTTCATCTTTGCATCATATGGTCATAGTACATACTTGTACCAAGTTTGGTGGAAAAAAAATCATCCAGAGCTGAATCTTCTGCCAATTCTGCTCGGACAAACTAATGATTTTTTTGTACACATAGTCGGGGCTTGCGGAAGAGCGAGTATAGTGAACGGATCAGGATGTAACAGACAAAAACAGGAACCAAAACATGCGTGCATGGGGTGAACAAAATGGATACAGATGGAAACTCCAAGGAGGGAAAAGTGGAAAATTGGAAGAAGGAGCGATTTGGGTGGGGTTAACGAGGGTAGAAAAGATCATGGTTTTGCATTGGGGACGATCTGAGATGGTGGTGAACAGCTGCTTTGAAGACCTAGATCCTAGAAGGACGAATGAGATTGAAGAGAGTGTGGAAGATGGTTCTACAGGTGGGAAAGAAGAGAAACGAATGAGTGGAGGTGAGCAGTGATCTTGGATTTCGGTAGTTTCACCCGAATGGGGTTGAAGGTGGACCGTGAGAGCCCTGCAGAAACCTAGGGGTAAGGGGGACAAGGAGGCAAGGGACACGCACAGAAGAACAGAGGGTGGAAGACGAGAAAGTAGGCAGTGGAAGACAGAGAGAACACCGACCTGTCTGTGATGGCGAAATGATAGACCCATAGACTCAGCTTCAGCTTCACCGTGAGAGATTCCAATGATCATGAAGGCCTTGGTTTCCACGGTATCAAGCTGAGCAAGGTGTGAGGAATGGTAACTAGCCTAGTGGAGAGAGTAGTACTCCATCAAGCTGTGGATGAAGGCCTTGTAGGTGGATAGGAGTGCAGGTGTCCCAAGGAAGGACTTTGTATGACAGAGGATGCCCAGTCGGTGGCTGTCTTTGGAAGCCAATTTTGAAATAAGATTTGACCAAGAAAGATCATGGCTGATGGTGAAACCCAGGAGTCTGAATGATTGAACTTCCTCAAAAGGATTGATAAGAAAGTATTAGGTATACTCAGCTTAAAAAACGACATTATTTTCCGTTACACCTACATATGTGGAAGGGTTTGCCAGATGTTTTTTTCAGAAAGTGATGGTGAATCCTGTGGTGAGGCAGTTGCGCTGAAACAACTTGTCTTCTCCTCCTGGAAAGCAAATCTGACCTAAAGCAATATCAGTGTTTTCCAAAAGGTCTACAACAAGTGTGTTCCCACTCTCAGGAGAGCTGGAAACAGAATTAGTCCAACCTCAAGAATGAACTTTCAAACTTGTCTCCCTCCTCTAAAACCTGATGGCACCTTGTTAAGTCAGTCTCTGGAGTCATGCTCCCACTCCTTTCCTTCCCTCTCTTCAAATGGCACCACAGCCGACTACGCTCGTGAGAAGGCCGAATGCCTCAATTCTATGTTTGTTTCCAAATATTTTTTGTCCCCACCCATTAACTCTCGGTACCCATCCTTCCCTGTCGTACCCAACAGCTCCTGTCTTTTGTACCTGAGAAGGTGGAGAAGGTTATTTCAACCCTCAACTCTGAATCCGTTGCTGGACTGGACAGCATCAGCTCACATGTCCTAAAAACCTCCTCTGCTGCTCTGGCACATCCTCTCTCTCTCTGCCATTTTCACACTTTGCGCTTGATCATCTTCCATCTGCTTGAAAATCCGCCAACATCACAGCATCACGTAAAAAGGTGCACAAACAGATCCCCTCAACGACACACCTAGCAGCTTACTTCCAATCATTAGCGAGGTCATGGAATCCATCATCACAGCTGCTATGAAATCCTTCCTTTTCTCCAACAACCTCCTCTCATATCACCAATTTGGATTCAGATCAGGTCACTCCACCTTGGATATGTTTCTACTCTCCCAACAATGGATGGAAGCCTTCAATACCAGACATGAGATCACGGCTCTCTCTCTGGACATATCTCATGCTTTTGATACAGTCTGGCAGCCCGCCTTACTCTCTGCTTATGGCATCCAAGACCAACTCAACCCATGGCTTACTGACTTCCTCCACTCTCGTAGCCAACGTGAGGCACTCAACAGAACCCTTTCATCATCTCTCCCTGTCAAGGCTGGAATGCAGTGTTATGGAGGCAGTATTCTGGGCCGAGTCTCTCTGCCTCTCTGGAAAATCTTCTATCTATTTGTTGGTGACTCCACCCTCTGCCGTGACACCCTTCATCCTTCAGATAGACAGGCAGCAGCCTCTTCCCTCTCTTCAGACCTTAAAGAAAGCTCCATAGCAAGAATATTAAAATGAAGAAGAAGAGGCCATTATCATATCAAACAAATCCTCCTCTCATGATCTCACCATAACGTGGAGAGCTTCAGCTGTAGGTCCCACGGCCTCCATGCTCTCTCGGTTGTCAGCCGATCGCTTGTAGAGCACCTTGGTACCAGCAACGCTGTACTCACCTGGCCAGTCAATGACCCAGTTGCCGTTAATGACATAACGATGGTGGCCATTCATCAGAGCTGTGTGGGAGATCACGTGCGGACAATCAAATGCGAGTCCAAGCAACATTTTCAGCAGTTGTCTACATTTTATGTACACAAGATGGCAGGATTTAAACCACACCCCCTCCACCTCTCTTTCCTGTAATATCGAATTCCAGGCCCCTACTTCTTATTCCTGTTTTATCTGAACTCTTACCAGGCCCCTCCTTTTATCTGAGGCCGGATTTACCCACAACCGCTTCACTTCTCAACTATGGCTTGTTTTGCATATGCTCTCCTCTTCTCACTGTTATTTTCCCAATTTTACCAAACCCTAACGCCGCCCCTTCCCCAAATTACATAATAAGCCGGTCGCTCCTCGGGGCTAACCAGCAAGACTACTATTCATTCTCACACTTTCAGAGTTTTCATGGATTTTTTTTTTTTTTTTTACTAAGAACCACCTTCAGAGGCCATTTCCCCCCGCAGAGCAGGGGTTGGCCTTTTTTGGGCACCGTGGTCCTCTTTTTGAAGCAATGTTTCATGGCCGGATGCCCTTCCTGTCGCCAACCCTGTTGGTCACATCTTGCGACACACAGGGAATTACCAGTGAACTGGTACTCAATTTGACCAGTGAATTGGTACTCAATTTGACCAGTGAACTGGTACTCAATTTGACCAGTGAACCGGTACTCAGTTTGACCAGTGAACCGGTACTCAATTTGACCAGTGAACCGGTACTCAATTTGACCAGTGAACCGGTACTCAATTTGACCAGTGAACTGGTACTCAATTTGACCAGTGAACCGGTACTCAATTTGACCAGTGAACCGGTACTCAATTTGACCAGTGAACCGGTACTCAATTTGACCAGTGAACCGGTACTCAATTTGACCAGTGAACCAGTACTCAATTTGACCAGTGAACCAGTACTCAATTTGACCAGTTAACCGGTACTTAATTTGACCAGTGAACTGGTACTCAATTTGACCAGTGAACGGGTACTCAATTTGACCAGTGAACCGGTACTAAATTTGACCAGTGAACCGGTACTCAATTTGACCAGTGAACTGGTACTCAATTTGACCAGTGAACTGGTACTCAATTTGACCAGTGAACCGGTACTCAATTTGACCAGTGAACTGGTACTCAATTTGACCAGTGAACCGGTACTCAATTTGACCAGTGAACCGGTACTCAATTTGACCAGTGAACCGGTACTCAATTTGACCAGTGAACCAGTACTCAATATGACCAGTGAATTGGTACTCAATTTGACCAGTGAACCGGTACTCAATTTGACCAGTGAATTGGTACTCAATTTGACCAGTGAACTGGTACTCAATTTGACCAGTGAACTGGTACTCAATTTGACATCGGAAGGATGACAGGCTGAGTCAGCCCCCATAGCGTTAATTCAGCGATCGACCGTGATTCGGACCCAGGAACCTAGGATCCCAAGCTGGCACCCTAACCGCTAAGCCAACACCATGCTCTGCCTTTGAATTAGATCGACACTAAATGTGAAATAAATGGAAATGTCAATTTAATGCTGCAGCAACTTCCCAGAGGAAGTGGGTATTCACTAGTAAATAGAAATACGAGTTCTCCTATCTTCTGCAGCACGTTCCACTGACAAGTCGTTGAACGCTCCCTGAACCGGTCTTCTCTCCACCCAGGGATTTACCCACAACCGCTTCTTTCACCTGGGCACACCTTCGGTGACGTACCTCTGGTTGAGGGGACCAGTGCTCAGAGCTTCCACCCTTCTCATCCTCTCCCTGCATTTCTTCTTCCTTGCCATTTTGTTCAACGAAAACAGCGTCGTCGACAATAGCACAGTGCGAGTCAATTGTGCGGCAGAGTCCGACAATGTTGTTGCGTCGGCTAGTGCGCGGCGGCCTTTATGCACACCACTGTTAACCAAAGCTGCGTTCTTATTTATTTGTTTATTTCCTGTTGCTAAAGCGCATTGCACGACTTCTTGGCACGAAGCGTCGCAGGTTGCTGCTATGACTCCTGGGTTTATCTATCTATAATTCCAGTAATCTCTGTACGTCTGTACGTTTGTACGTCTGTACGTTTGTTTGTCTGTGACCGCTGTTTCTCGACAACCACGGGTCCGATATACTTTTAACTTGCCAGGTATATTGCTGGGGACCCGAGGATGTGCCTTTTCAAGGTTTCATATTAATCGGACAATTACTTACCGAGCTATGTCCAAAAAACGATTCAACCAATCAGAGAGCAGCGAACGATCGCGTGTGCCGAACGTGGAGGACACACTCTGCCTCGGATGGCACATTTGAGAGCGTATTCATTTATTTCACGTTTGCAAACTATGTTGGCGTTAAACTATGTTTTAAAACTAATAAAACCGAATTTGCGATTCATTCGCTTTCCTGCGCGTTTGTGCACGCGATGGCGATTTCTTTACCAAACTCCGGAAGCCGTTCGCTTTGGACCAAACCATTGCATGTAAATAGAGGGGGGGGATTGTCACCGTACTCGCAAGCCGTTCGCTTTGGACCAAACCATTTCATGTAAATAGAGGGGGGGGATATAATTTTAGATATAGATATAGTACGGGCAATGCCCTAGTAATCACAAAGGAAAGAATGCGAAGAGCAATTATGGAAATGGCGATGTGTGAATGGTATGCATTCCCTTTTTGTACCGTGTGTGTTCACAAACAATAAGGAAGGAGCTGTTGTAAGGACATAATAAATGCTTGAATGTAATCGTCCTACCAACATCGCTGTATCCCTCTACCTCCAAAGAATCTTATTTTTATTTTTGGTTCACGAGTTATCAAACAGAGTGACCACTATATTCGTCATGTGTGTGCGTCTGTCTGTGTGTCTGTCTGTCCGCAGCATAACTACCCGATGATATCATCCGATCTTGATGAAACTTGGGTGGGAGGTTGATATCATGATCTAGTTGTGTCCTGCCGAGAGTGGGCGTATTGCGCCCATTGTGGGCGGAGCGACGCCCGAAAAAGATGTATTTTTAGGGGGTAATCGAGTTCAAGCTACATCTTCTCCGAGGGAGTTGGTGGAATCTGACAGGGGTTTCGGTATTTGGTTAGGCCAATGTCATGTGTCTAGCCCCACGGAGCTCGATTTTTCAATTTCGCCCCAAGGTCAAGGTCACAAGGTCACGAAATTTAGAAAAGTCGATTTTTGATGGTTTTATTACATTGTTCGCTTCCTGATGGGGTGAAATGTCGTACATGATCTTATATCATCACATACATCATGAAATACAAGTTTTCCAACAAATTTCAGAATCTTCGACCTTTGACCTTTGAAGGTCACAAAGGTGTAATTTTCAAAGTTGTCGGAATCGAACCGAATTTTCGGTATTGTGTAGCTAACTAACCGCATAACTGATTATACATTATTTTCTATATCATTTCAAGGTCAGTAACCTTCGTTTTGACATTTCCGGGCCTGGCCTGGCCTGTCCGGGCCTGTTTCGGTTATAGTCCGTCCTTTGTCATTGAATACCGCTCGCTCGTGAACCATCGTCGTCTCCTGACTTGTTTTATTTTTTTCGTATACAAGATCGAGGCTCGTGTAAGAGCTAACTAACATCAATCACAAAAAAAAAAACAGACACACAAAGCATACAATAAAGGGAGCGGGAGACAAGATGGGGAGGGAGAGGGAAGCACGCAAGCACAACATTTGAGAGCAGCGACATCGGGAGATTTGTGGGAGGGAGGGGGCTTGGGGGGGCGAGGTGTGTGTGGGGGGGGGGGGGTGGAACTTAACTATCTTATATCTTAGTAACTATCTAATTCCAATTTAAGCCTATCTACCCTTTCTGCTCTTCTAGGGTGCAATTTGCCGCCATATTGGGCTATGCATATGGTGAAGGAATTTAACACCAAATGTGACACAGACACCACATCTGCAAAACATACAACTTTTCTTCGTGTCCACTCCATAAAGAGAAGACACAACAAACACCTGTGGCTCAGAACACATTTCACTCGATAACTTTCAAAATGCATTCGTCTTAGAGCTCAGGCATTCCTAAGCTCGAGCGCTATACTGAACACATTTGAACATCGGTATTACTTGAATCATCAACAGAGGTCCAGTACCTTAAATAAGTTAAGCTTATTTTGACCCGAATGATCACATGGATTGAACTCACTGTTATATTTTTGCAGTAACTATTCAAACAAAATCTGATACACGAAAAGCCAAGTCATCAGCTCAAGGGATATGCATCAGAAAGCTGAACGTCATCCAAGCCGCCCATCATTGGCCTATGCAGCCTATCAAGTCCTGAATATCAGATGAAACAATAAAGATCCCAGCTGTGTTCCAGTGTCCGACCTGGTCAGCGAAAGTTTTCACCAAGCCAACATTTAACTGATATGAAGCTGTCGGTTGATATAATATAGAGGTCAAACATGGGATAGTAGAATATGATCAGAATTGCAGTGGATACGTTGGGAAAGTATTCTTTTCATTTCAGATACTCATACTTTTGGGGGGAAACAACTAAAAACCCAACAGTGAAGACCCTTGAACTAACTCAGCAGGCTGGCTCTGAATTTAAATAGAGTTTAGACCATATGACCTAATTAAAACCAGGTGCAGTTCAATGGATAGCTCAGTCCAAGCAGAAAAAGCAGGAAAAAGTTGGAGAACCTTACTAATGTGAGAGTCACACTTCTTCAATAAAAAGATGCAGTTAATACAGACTTGGCATTTAATATGGAATATTTTTTTCTGGCGGTGAACTTACTTTTCAAGATGTCTTAGAACCAAAAGTTCATTGGAATTATGTTGAAATTATTCTAGATTTTGTTAATGTGACCTTCAAAAGAAAGAAAAACCACATTTGACATTTCGAAGCAAATAAATTGATCCTTGAAAGTGATGTAAACTGATATCGAACTCAATTCATGGACAGTACTGTGTTAAACTTCTGTACGTTTTCCAGAAGTATCTCTTTATTTTGCACATTAGCCAAATTTTTTTTTAACAAAAACAAAAGTTAAATTACGACTCGGATTACGGACAGTAAAATTACAGTTCAGTACTTCGTGTAACCCCCACGAGCATTCAGGAGAGCACGTACACGTTGAGGCATGCTGTTCACGAGATTTGCCAAGGTTTGGACAGGAATCGCTTGCCATGCAGTGACAATAGCCTGCTGCAATTCATGCACAGAGGTCGGCTGCTGGTCCAAGTGGTCGATTTGACGCGTTAATTCTGCCCACAAGTTCTCTATCGGATTCATATCCGGGGACATGGCAGGCCACTCCATATGCTCTACACCACGGTCAGCAAGAAAGTGTTGGATCATGCGAGCACGAAGAGGCCATGCATTGTCATCTTGGAAGACAAAGTTTCCTCGAAAGGCTGCACGAGCAAATGGAAGCAATGTTTCTTCCAGAATGGCCCTGTACTTGAACTGGTTCAGGTTTCCATTCAGAACAACCAGGTCAGTTTTGCCGCCTGCATGAAAAGCAGCCCAAACGGTCACCCCACCACCTCCAGCTTGGACTCTTGGCACTATACAATCTTTGTTGTAGGCTTCATGCACTTGTCTGCGCACTCGGATGCGGCCATCTTGACGATAGGCCAGAAATCTAGACTCGTCACTGAAGATCACGTGATTCCAGTGTCCTGGCTGCCATTTGACGGTGCTCTCTGGCCCACTGCAATCGGCGCTGGCGGTGTTGTCTGATCAGGCGTGGCTTTCTCAGGGGACGCCTGGCACGATAGCCTGCCTGAACCAGTCATTGGTTGAATAGCCTTCTGCATACAGGCACATTTGCCAGTTGCTGCCACTCAGCCCCAAGCCGATTAGCTGACTTGGTACGGCCATTGCGGACTAACCGGTGCAGCTGGCGATCATCCCTCCTTGTGGTTCTGTCGGAACGTCCTGGCCTCGGTATTGGAGTAGGGACACCCCTCTGAGCATTTCGTTTCAGGATCTTTGACACCTGACCTTGAGTGATGCCATACTGCCGAGCAATAGCATGCTGTTTCATGCCGTAATTTCGTAAAGCCACCACTCATGACAAACAGCATTGTCGAGTTGACGGACCATCTCCAGAGGAAGCAGCAATAACCTTTGGAGACGTGCAGCAGTTGTTTTCCACTAATACAGAACGCAACAACCCTTGTATACCCGACTGTGAAGCCAATCATCAAATGCACCTGTCCGTACATTTTGCCACGCCACCTGTGATATAATCCTGTTGTTGACTTCTTGCTGCGACAGACAATCAGTGACATGGTTCTTTTAACAAATAAATCACCAAAGTGTAAAAGAAACTCACTAGATTGATATACTGAGTTAGGAAAGTAAACCCAAGTCAAGAAAAAAAAAAATATTCCATATTAAATGCCAAGTCTGTATGTACAGCAGCTTGTAGACCTATTTCAAACCTCACCTAAGTAGTTGAGACTCTTGTCAATGACCCGGATGTGCGTGGCTCCTGCTGGGATGGTTGTAACCTCATTGTAGCCAAATCGACCTGAAACACAGAGTTGAACAGCGGTTACAAGAAGAGAAATTCACGAGGTGCTCAAAGGAATTCTCTGGGGTTTAGCCAAGGCCATTAAATAACATTTCAATTCATCCAACCTGGCAATCTGGAAATCGCATATTCAAATCTCTCCTTGTTGTGTACTTTGCTCCTCAACACATTACTATTTGTTAGAATCATTGGTCAATAGTTCATCTATTACATAATCTTTGACAAATTAAACTACACACTTATTACATTTAAAAACTACATTTAATTAAACTACATTTTAAAACGATACCGTTTTTAAAATCTCAGTTGTGTCAAAGGTAGAATGAGTTGGGATTAGAGGGTTAACATTTATTCAGTAACAAACAGAGGGAACACTGCTACCCACCCTCCCGAGTTCATACCAGGGAACCCTAGAGAGCACATTCATGTAGTCCACACAATTAACACTAATGTACACTTATTGGCTGCTACAGCACCAACTGGAACGGTACTCGGTAGAGAGCATACCTCCGCCAGGCTGAATAGTCTATGTATTGTATCACACTGATAGTCCGGATCTGGATTTGGACCTGAACCAAAATCGAATCGGCTTGTTCTTGTCACCTAAACAACTGGTCCACCAAGTTTAGTCCAAATCCATCCATAACTTTTTGAGATATCCTGCTATGTATCGGTTTTAGCCCTATCGCCAATGGTGAAGAATCACTTAGAAATTAAATAATTCTCATATCCGAATCCATATTCAGATCTTCACCAAAATCGATGCCATTAGTCCTTGTCACACACACAACTGGTCCACCAAGTTTCGTCCAAATCCGTCCATACCTTTTTGAGATATCCTTCTATGTATCGTTTTTGGCCCTATCTCGCAATGGTGAAGAATCACTTTAAAAATTCTAGTAGCCGGATCCGGATCCGGATCTTCACCAAAATCTAATCATTTCATCCTTGTCACATACGCTACAACTCTACCAAATTTCCTCCGAATCAGTCCACAACTGTTTGAGATATCTTGTTCACAAACAAACAAACAGACAGACAGGGGTGAAAACATAACCTCCATCCACCTTCGGTGGCGAAAGTAACAAATACTTCAAATCATTCCAGCATATTAAGAAAACCTCGACAAAGACTTCCAGTTAACATCACGATTTGCTGCCTACAGGACAAACGATCGAGGCTACGGGATGAAACACCATTTACAAAAAGCTCAAAGTCATCTTCATGATTATAGCCAAAAGCCTGGAACGTTCTAATAATTTCCAGTATATTTCAGAAGCTTCTCGGAGAAACAAATAGATGATCCAAAAGGATATTCCAGAAACTTGCCTCCCTTCATTGGAAATGTCATCAATGTATCATTGACACCTGAAGCGTAGAGAATGCAAATGGCAAATAAGAAGGCAACCCATAATGCAAAGCCCATCCATGTCCGCACTTTGTACTTGAAATAAACTTGACGAACTGTTGTTCTTCTCCTTTTCCCTTTATAAGGGTGAAGTCCGATGGCACCGAGCTCCACCCTCCAACCACCCCACCTTACACTGATATCCCTCTTCACACAATCCTCCCTTCTCAACCATGGTCTACCTCTTTTCCTCCTACCTTGTTCCCTCAACCTATCTGCTCTCTTTGCCATTCTCTCTTCCCCCATCCACACCAAGTGTCCAGCCCATCTCAGCTGCCATTTCACCATTCTCCCCGTCAAGCTCATCTGCACACCAATCTCCTCCCTCAGTTCATCCATTCTCTTTCTATCCACCCTCTTCACTCCCGCAATCCTCCTGACCCAATTGTTCTCGCAAACCTCTGTTGTCTCTCTGTCAGTACCACAGTTTCCAGACCGTAAAAGTAGGCCTGCATTACGCACAACATCAGAACCTTTCCTTATCCCAATGCCATTTCACCTTGCACCTCCAACCTCTTCTCCACCAGTGGTCTCAGGCCCAACATCCCATGTGTCTTTCTCCTACCCTTTCTAAACCCCTGCTGCTCTTCTTCGATCTCCTTCTCCACACTCTTTCTAATCCTCCCATCCAGTATCCGCTCCAGCACCTTCGTGGCATGATCAAGGAGTGTAATGCATCTGTACTTCCCTGGTTGTTGAACATACCCCTTCCCCTTCCATATCGGCACAACTAACCTCCACCTGTCCACTCCTCAGGAATTGACCCGTCTCTCATACAAACATTCAACAACCTCTTCGTCCACCTGACTACAACTTTTCTCGCTGCAATTATCATCTCTGTATACAGCTCATCAATGTCTGGCACCCTTCCCTTTAACCCTGACCAAATGGGCTAAATATATACAAATGTTAAATTTTCAAATTATTTTCTCCATATTCTCATAATTAGAAGGACCCACACCATACAGGAGTTGCCGGGGGGGGGGGGGGGGTGTTACTATCCTTATTCGAAAGTGTAATTCAAAACACCTCACTATACTGGAAAACATGGGGACAGGAATACTGTATTGGAAAGGGTGGGGACTTGCAATAGCGTCTCCCACTTTGAGCAGTGCTCCACGATACACATTTGCATAGAGAATTTACCTTGTCCCCTCCCCCCTCCAAGACCACCGGTAAGGATAAAAAAAAACACCACTATGCACTAACTGGGCTGATGCTGATCCCATGTAGTAAGTCTGAATGTAATCGGGCCAGAACTGTAGGAGAAATAGCACGACAAACAAACAACGGTCTGTGAATTATAGTATAAGCATAAAGCCATAAAGGTTTGTTGAGAATCTAAAGAGAAAAACTCAAATGGTAAAATTTTATGGCCTGGGCAGACACACTGAAGCTCAAAGGTAAATAAATAAAAAACACGGAGGTGATTAAAAAAAAAAACCCGGGGTGTGCTCAGTTCCCATGTTTCTTGTAGAGCGCTCGCCAAGTGGCTTAAGCACTCAAGCAAACACTCCATTCAAAACTGTTGAAAAGGAACGGCTGGCTTGGCAAGCGCCAGCTTGCTGCTCGGTAACTGAACACTCACCCGGCCGTCTTGTGCTTCGCAGCAGCGGACAGGCTAAGAAGGAATATTTGTATTTACTGTGACATTGCCCTTTAACATTTTGACCCAATTATTAATTAATGTTCTCCATATTCTCATAATAAAGGTCACACACACACACACACACACACACACACACACACACACACACACACACACACACACACACACACACACACACACAATGGCACACACACTCATGTTTGCAGTGATGAAACCAAATCGAGAGAGCAGACTGAACGTAATACATCCACCCATTAAACACATCTTCAGAATTGGTTTTCTGTTGTCACTACTCTTGGAATGTACGTAATATAATTCCTTTAACCATGCCCATTTAGGTATGTGTGATTGGCCCTCGGAAAATTGTGTCGCCATGGCCCCGCCCACACTAGGCTGATTGACAGGCATTATCCTGCCAACACTTTTACCCCTTCCTATGAGTAGGTACGTCTACTTTTCCTGGAATCCTTTCTAGTGGTGAAAATTTCTAGTAGTAATGCATGGACCTTCCCGCTATAAAATTCAGTAGATTAGTGTTTAAATCAAGTCCTGAGCTTAAACCAATTTTGAGTTAGGCTGGATGAAAAGAAGAAGAAGATTTACAAACATGCTCTTTTGAGTTGGTCAGTTGTGTAGTTCAGCGATATTGTCCAAAAGTTTAATTAATGTAATTGGATGTGAATCTTCCACAGATGACTGGTAGGTAATTTATAGGTTTACAATTTCTATTTATGTAGCACTACTTTTCGGTAGGTTTTTTTCTTTGGTAGGTATAACCACAATTTTTATATAAAGTTTTTTTTTGATGATTTGCATTGTATTAAACGCAAGGAATGCACAAGGAGTTAACTCCCTCACTCTCTTCAATCCCACTCCTCCCTCCAGGTCTTTAAAACGGCTGTTCACCACCATCTCTTATCAAATTATTTTCAATTTCAAAAAATTTCAAAAACTTTTTTCAATTTTCATTTCCCCATCTTGCCTACCGCTCCCCTTATTTTGTGTTTTATGTGTCGGTTTGACGTTTTTTTTGTGATTGATGTTAACTCTTACACAAGCCTCGATCTTGTATACAAAAAAAAAAAAAAAAAAGTGTCCGTACCATCCCGACATTGAACGGCTAGTGACTTCCTGATACACATAAACTTTGATCATGCCAATACTCAATTATTATTCAATTATGGCAATCCCTTAACGTTAAGGTTTTTATCATGGTATTTTAAGCTCACAAAATGCATTTTTGCACTTTTACCCTAGAAAGTGATTATTTTTTTTTGTCGTGAAAGAGCTAACATTAATCACACAAAAAAATCAAACCGACACATGAAACACAAAATAAGGGGAGCGGTAGAATGATATTAAATTATGATATAAAAAATAAAATTACTATTATTAAAAAGGTGATATTAAAAAGGATACATTTATAGTTATCATATACGCGTTATCATTTACATCATCAGTTTGCAGGATAATTGTGATAACGTGCAATATAATGGGGCAATACTCTTACCTTACAATGACGTTAAATTGAGGTTAAAAAAAAAATCTCAAAATTAATTATTTTCATTTCTACCATTTGGCTGAAAAACAAAGAATTTTCTTGTTTTGTTATTCGTTTTTAAATTAAATCGTAGGAGCTTGACTCTCTCAGATCCCACATAGTATATAGTAATAACACAGCCAAAGATCACGTGCTTGTTATGGTGTGCTCTAACCATGGCCTGGCCATTCCATTTGATACAAAACAGATTTCGCGAGGATATGAACACACGCTGCCCCATGGCAAACGGCAAGCACTGCCAGCTCCGCACAGCAACACAGTCTGCCTCTCCCACCACTCTGTAAACCACACAACTCCAAAACCAGAACACACTCCTGCAACTTTAATCGTTGAAAACAGCAGACCTGTTGTTTTTGATCAACTGTTGCATAGTTGAACTTCATTTTCAGACGGAAGAGAGGCAAAGGCAATTTTGGCCAACAAGGTGTTTTTGTTTTCAGAGTCCAAATCAATAATATATTGTTGCGGAGATGAGGACTGTATATTTTTTTGATTGTGTATTATTATTATTGTTTATTCTGCGCCCCCCTGCCTCCGGAGCTGTGTAAAGGTGAAAGGGCATCCCATAATTAGTCCACAAGCATACACGTCAGCCAAATAATAGAATACCCCTGTTTGATAGTTATATCTTATTCTGTGTTTTAGGGTAAGGCTGTGTCTCCCATTAATTGAAGTACTCCATTGCACCAGTGAAAGAGAATAGATCCCCTTTCCTTCCCATCCCCAAAATCTCCCTTTCCTTCCCATCCCCAAAACCTCCATTTCCATATTACATCCCCTCTCGTCATTGCTGAGCCCTCGATTCTCAATCACCTCCCCTCCAATAACCGCCATTGACCATGTGCTTGAGTCGGAGAAGAAAGGCGGGTCCCCACCTCGTCAGAGAGGGGAGGAGTGATCCAGCCCCACTCGACCAACCATGAACAAGGGGTTTGGCTTGAGAGGGCGGGGAGGGAACGTTTGGGGGAGGTTCGCAAAGGTTGAGGGGCGGGGCCTATATAACCCACGGCGGGGGTGTTCCCAAAAAGAGATGCACTTTGAGTTGGTCTGAGTCGGTTGCCAGAGGGAGTTGGTCGTCAAGAGAGAGTCGTGAAGAGTCAGTCAGTAGAGGTGGTGGTCAAGTGGTTGCGTTGGTTGCGGTGAGGAGTCGGTGGTAAAGAGTGAGGGACCAAGAAAGAGTTGAGGGTTTGGACCAACGAGTCAGACAAGTCCTGGGAACGCAGCGGACGGAGGCCGCAGCAGCAAGAACACCCAACAGCCAAAGGGGGCCTGAACGGCGGTTTGGAGCAGGGCCGAAAAGGAACGGCGGCTGGTAAACACGCCGGTTGAGCTGCAGGACCCCCTTGGACCTTTCCTCTCCCTCCAGAAATCCACCTCCTGCCTTTCCACCCTTCTTGTATACGTGAGTTTGTTTTGTTTGTTCTGTCCCTGGGTATTTAATTAAGTCTGTAGATAAGCTAGTATTTGCACTGTGTCACCTGCGTCTTATGTGTTGTAAATAAACTTGATTGCTCCTTTTTGCTTATGTGTGTAAATAGTAAATAAATTCAGTAGTATTTCCAACCTTTTTGTCTTCTTCTTCTTCTTCATATCCGTGTCGCCTTTGTCTTTTCCCTATTGACTAGCTGTAGTGCGATACGGCCAACGTTTGGGTGGAATCGGGTGAGTCGGGGATCCTGTTAGGTCGCGGTTAAATACACCACCGCTCGGTCATCATAACATCTAAACCGCGATCTGTAACAATTGGTTGTCAGGAGTTGGATTCGGACCTGGGACTAAATTTGTTAGGCCCAAATTTTGGAACACCAATTGTGTTATTAGGTAACAATTGGTGTCTGGGAGTAGGATTCGGGGCCCGAACCAAATTTTTAAAACATCTAGGAAAAAATTGGGTCAAAATTTGGAGCGGCCGAAATTTGTTTTGTTTTACAAAACCTGAACTTTGAAATCGCGCCATGGCTGGTCAAGGCGACGGGATGCCGGTGGGAGAGATAGACGGGGTAGAATCGACCCAGGACCTCGGGGAAATGTATGTGGAGGAAAGGGAGGAGGAGAGCAATGAGGTGGTTGAGGGTATATCAGACGCACAAAATGGCGCTCTCGCGCACGAGGTTTCAGGCGCGCAAAGAGGCGCCTCGCACGAGCGCGCGGTAGCCGAGCCCGCTGTATCAGCGGGCTTTAACATGCAGCAGTTCATGGCACGGTTTAGCGAATACATGGCACAGTCGAAGTGCGACAATGAAAAAAGAGCCAGGGAAATGGAGGGAATGGAAAACAGAATGGGGGAGCGACTAGGAAATCAAATCGGGGAGTTAGACAAGAAATTTGGGAAGTTAGACAATAATTTTGAGGGGTTAGACAACGGGATAAAAGAGGTAAAGAATGGGTTAACGGGGGTGGAAAACAGAATGGCTGCCCAGGAGAATCAGTTAGAGGGGGTGAAAAATGGGTTAATGGGGTTAGAAAATAGGATGGAGGCCAAATTGCAGGAAATAGGGGAACAATCTGCCAGGGAAATCAAACGAATGGGGAACCAGATAGAGGAGGTGCAAATCGGGTTAGAAAGTAAACTGGATGCTCAGAGGGATGAATTGGGACAGATGAGGGTGGCATCTACAAAAGAGATGGAGGAAATACGACGAGGTGTGAGTGAGGAGGTTTCGGGGCTACGCGAGGAGGTAAAGCGAGGTGAGAAGCGTATGGAGAAAGAAGTGAGAAATAATACGGCAAAGTTACAAGGGGGAATAGAAGATCTGACGGAGGAGGTGGAACAGCTGACGGAGGGACAAAAAGAACTAGTGGAGCAGGTTCAAAAGAACACTGCGGTACTAGGAGGGTTAAAGGCGACACAAAAAGAAATTAAAAACGAATTAATAGCGACGCAGAGGCAATGTCAGATGGTACGGGAGGAACTGACAATGAGGGTGGACGAGGTGACAGAGATAATGGAGACAAAGGACCGGCAGGTGAGGATGCACATAGAGACGGTCACGGTAGCCTTAGAGGACGAACTTGAGGAGACGCACCGAGAAATAAAAGAGGTTAAACAAAAATTAGAGGAAGTGGAAGAAGAGGTGAGTGAAATTAAGAAGAGACGGACAGAAACTAAAAGAGAAATCCAGGAGGAGGTGATGGAATATGTGCAAGGTCGGTGCTCAACTCATAATGTGATGCTCACTAACCAAATAAAGAGTTTGCAGGTGGCAAAGGAGGTGCGGAGACGAGGTACGGAGGTGAGTGGCAATGTATATGATGTGAGGAAAGCTTCAGTCGGCTTGGGGATTGGTTTGGATCCGGGTGTTCGTGAAAGGCCGTTGGTGAAGTGTGTGACAGGTCAGGTGTGCGAAAAAAGAGGTGTGCGAGAATGTCCGACCATGGGGTGTGTGAGGAAAAAGTGCACGCCAAGGAGTGAGTGTGCCGTTAAGAGTGAGTTGGTCGAAGCGCGTGTGCGAGGGGGTACATGGAAGCGCGGTGTGGTGAGTGTTACAGAGGATGTAACGAGAAAGTGTACGCCTGTGGTGAGTGTTACAGAGGGTGTGACGGGAGAGTGTGCGCGAGAGGATGCGCGAGAAAGGTGTGTAACGGACGGGTGCATGGGGAAAGCGCATGCTGTCAAGAGTAAGGGAGAATGCATGCCTGTGGTGAGTGTTACAGAGGGTGTAACGGGAAAATGTGCGGAAGAGTGTGCGCGAGAAAGGTGTGTAACGGACAGGTGCATGAGGAAAGAGTGCGCTGTCGAGAGTAAGGGTGAGTGCGCGACCGAGAGTGGAGGTGAGAGTAGTGAGAGTGACACGGAGCGTGAGTTGGTTGTGGCAGGTGAGCGAGGATGTACACCTGGAATGGAAGGATGCACACCTGGAATGGTAGAGTGTGAGTGGGAATGCACGCTGGAATTGGTAGTGAGGCACGTGGTTGGGTGTGCGAGTAAGAGCACACCTGTGATTGTCACAGAAGAGGTGCCCGAGGAAGGGGCGCGAAGAGGTGTGTTGGTGAGGTGTGCGAGCGACGAATGTGTGCCAAGGTGTTCGGTGGTTAGGTGTGTGACCAAGGCTGGGAGTGGAACGAGTGTACCTGGGTGTGTAAGAGAAGGTACGACGAGGAGCATGGGAACAGCTAGAGGTGTGAGCAAGAAAGGGGTAGCGTATGCATGTAAGCATCCAGGTGAAGCATCGACGATAACCGGGTTAGAAGTTAGAACGACTTATAGCCGAATCAGGCCCTCGGTGCGCGTCGGGCAGCTTCGCGTGCCGCGAGGACCAGCGGGGTTCCGAACCACGGCGGTTTCGAAAGAACCGCCGTACGCGATCCACGCTGTGCCTCGCTTGGAACGGCCGCGTCCGGGCTCCACTAGGCGGAGCGGGCAGCCCGATAGGGAGGGTCGTCATGGCGACCACTTTCTATTGAGACGTGCCGGCAGGTCGAGATCGGGACATTGGATGGCTCCACGCCGAGGTGGTGCGTGGGATCTCGGCCCGGGTAAGCCCCCGTCCCTGCCACGAATGCGGGACGTATCCAGCCGCTGGCACAAAACAACCCGTATTCATTGCTCGGCTGTACGAAGCCGAGCTTTAAAAGGGAATTGGCGCACCGAGAGGATGTAATAAGTAGACGGGTGATAGTGATAGTGATCGTGATTTGATACGAAATTTATAATAGTGGGTAGAATTGGCAGTAAATGGAAAATTTTTGAATTGGTTGGAATTTGGACGAGCAAAATTTATAGTGAGAGACCCCCGATGTGGTGGGATGGCAAATCCACCATCCCTCACAAGTGGGGCAAATGCGCTATAGTTTATGGGGTTGATGGCAGTGAAAACTAGCCCGGGTGGGTTAGGATATTGATAGGGCCCTAGAAGATGACATTAGGTGACGATAAGGTTAGGTAGTGACTGATACCTGTAGTGGGGACGCAGGTAGTTTAGTGTGGATGATAATGATGTGGGAGCGCAATAGTTTAAAGGGACGACTGGGAAGCGCAAGTTTCAGAGGGGAGTAGTTAGCTGAGATGATGCCGTGTGTTTGAGGATTGAACAGGTGTGATTGAACAGGTGTGATTGCACAGGTGTGCAACTGAACAGGTGTGTGGAGCAGTGTATGAGGGAGTAGTGGTGATTGTGTGTTGTGTTGACCAACTGGTCCAGGAAGAGGAGGAGGGTGCAGGTGGCACCAGGTAGGATTGCACAGGTGTGCAACGACAGGTGAATGAAAGACAGGTGTATGGAATAAATGGTATGGAGTATTGGAATGGATGGTCGTGGAGTGAGTATGGTGGAAATTGTGGAGTGGAGTGGATGGTGCGAAGGTGTGAATAGGGGAAGAGTGGACCCCCATCACGGATACCCGGGGCGGGTAGTGTAAGTGTTAGGTAGAGGGTACAGGTAAATTGTGGTTGGATATTGGCATCTGTGGTGCGGGTGAAAGAATGGTCTTTGGATGGGTGCATTAGTGTTGTGGAAATGGCTGGGCGTGTAGCCTGTTAGTGTGTGTAGTTGGTTTGGGCACTCCACCACTGTGAGGATGTCGGCCAGGTGAGGCCGCAGGTGGGCTCTGGGAGCCGGTGGTTGTGGATGGGGCCCGAGGATCCGGAGGATGGACCCGGGTAGCCCAGTGCCAGAGGGCACCATGGGGTGACAGAGCCAGGAGGGGCTGTCCCCAGTTAGTTAGGTTAGGGTGAGGAGCTAGGTAAGCTCGGGTGGCAACTGCAGTGGTGGAGGTGTGCAGGTGGGTAGACCTGCTGGGAGAGCTACACGTCGCAGCCCAGAAATTGTGCGAGGCACCGGGAGATGAATCGGGGGAGTGAGACCCCAAATTGAGAAGCACCACAGTTTGGGCAATGGGAATTGGTTTTTAGAACCCATAGTGTAAGTTGGCCAATGGATTGGCAGGGAGAGACCCCGGGTAGTGTAAAGTGTGTTAATGTCATTTAGGAAGTAGTTAGGATGAAGTCTCCTCGCACCATCTGCATCCACTCACCTGAGGTGACAGGTACTCCGCACCATGCCATGTTTAATTATTTTTTACTGTGCAAATGTTTGGATTGTGAGACGCATCATGACGTGGGTGTGACATTGTGCTTTGATGTTCCATCTCTGCCTCCTTATGAGGATTGATGATGAATTTGGTGATGGCAAATTTTGAAGTAGAGGGATTGTGGAGACGAATTTGGTATAGGGGAAATATGGGGAAGACGTGACAGTAGTGACGAATTTGTAAATGTGTAGATTTTTTGTACATATGGGGTAAGGGCAAGGGTAGGGTAGGTGACAGGGGGGTGACGTACGGTAGGGACGAGCTTTCTCACTTCGCCCTCCGTACGCATTTCGCCTTGCATTGCCTTATTGATGTGTACCCTTGTGACCTTACCCCTCGCTCAATTGTCTTTCCCCTTTTGTCTCCCACATGACCTGTGCGCCATTGGGTGCCGAGGGGAGCGTGCGTGGGTCGGCCATTGTGTGCCCGAAATTCCCAGAACCAGCTGTCTGCATCGATGCACCACATTATGGACCACATGTCTGTGGCCGAGCACCACTTATGGACCCCATGGGTTGGGGCATGGCCCCTCTGCTGGAATCGGCCATGAGGGCCCGAAATCTTGCTGGCGGACCTTGGCCACAGGGCACCGATGCCCCACAGGTGAACCACGCGTAGTCGGCCCCTGTGGGCCATAAATAAAATAAAAACGGACACGTTAGGTGCATTCTTTCATTGCAAATAGGCCGCCAGCAAGGGAAGATGACAACACCAGGAAAATAATAATAACCAGCAGAGGGAGCCGAAGAGCAAGAGACACCTGCAGGGTTAGGGGTTGTTGATTTTATTTTTATGGAACACTGATGAACTATGGAGACTGCACCGATTGGTGCTTGGGTGTGTATTGGTGCGTTTTTGGGTGCTTTAATGGTGCGTCGATGCAGAGCAGACTGTCTCCCCCCCAGAAAGAACAATTACAGGTCCTGGGTTAGTTTTGTAAATAAAAATAGCGTCATTGTAAATAATGCTTCCCACCGTCAGTGTATAGTTTGAAGACCATTCCGCAATTCAGTTAACTGTGGGCGTAAGTCTGTTAGGCAGGGTGCAATGGACACATTTATTTATGTTTTAAAACTGTCGCACTCAGGGTCAGGTTAAAAGTAGAGGGAACTACACCTACGTGTCACACTAAAAGTAAAAGTTGTAGGCCCGGGACGTGCCTAAGAGGAGGAGGGTGCAGTGTTGCGGAGATGAGGACTGTATATTTTTTTGATTGTGTATTATTATTATTGTTTATTCTGCGCCCCCCTGCCTCCGGAGCTGTGTAAAGGTGAAAGGGCATCCCATAATTAGTCCACAAGCATACACGTCAGCCAAATAATAGAATACCTCTGTTTGATAGTTATCTCTTATTCTGTGTTTTAGGGTAAGGCTGTGTCTCCCATTAATTGAAGTACTCCATTGCACCAGTGAAAGAGAATAGATCCCCTTTCCTTCCCATCCCCAAAATCTCCCTTTCCTTCCCATCCCCAAAATCTCCCTTTCCTTCCCATCCCCAAAACCTCCATTTCCATATTACATCCCCTCTCGTCATTGCTGAGCCCTCGATTCTCAATCACCTCCCCTCCAATAACCGCCATTGACCATGTGCTTGAGTCGAAGAAGAAAGGCGGGTCCCCACCTCGTCAGAGAGGGGAGGAGTGATCCAGCCCCACTCGACCAACCATGAACAAGGGGTTTGGCTTGAGAGGGCGGGGAGGGAACGTTTGGGGGAGGTTCGCAAAGGTTGAGGGGCGGGGCCTATATAACCCACGGCGGGGGTGTTCCCAAAAAGAGATGCACTTTGAGTTGGTCTGAGTCGGTTGCCAGAGGGAGTTGGTCGTCAAGAGAGAGTCGTGAAGAGTCAGTCAGTAGAGGTGGTGGTCAAGTGGTTGCGGTGAGGAGTCGGTGGTAAAGAGTGAGGGACCAAGAAAGAGGTGAGGGTTTGGACCAACGAGTCAGACAAGTCCTGGGAACGCAGCGGACGGAGGCCGCAGCAGCAAGAACACCCAACAGCCAAAGGGGGCCTGAACGGCGGTTTGGAGCAGGGCCGAAAAGGAACGGCGGCTGGTAAACGCGCCGGTTGAGCTGCAGGACCCCCTTGGACCTTTCCTCTCCCTCCAGAAATCCACCTCCTGCCTTTCCACCCTTCTTGTATACGTGAGTTTGTTTTGTTTGTTCTGTCCCTGGGTATTTAATTAAGTCTGTAGATAAGCTAGTATTTGCACTGTGTCACCTGCGTCTTATGTGTTGTAAATAAACTTGATTGCTCCTTTTTGCTTATGTGTGTAAATAGTAAATAAATTCAGTAGTATTTCCAACCTTTTTGTCTTCTTCTTCTTCTTCACATCCGTGTCGCCTTTGTCTTTTCCCTATTGACTAGCTGTAGTGCGATACGGCCAACGTTTGGGTGGAATCGGGTGAGTCGGGGATCCTGTTAGGTCGCGGTTAAATACACCACCGCTCGGTCATCATAACATCTAAACCGCGATCTGTAACAATATTAACTCGATCAACACTCGGTAGAGCGCATACCTCCGCCAGGTTTAACAGTTTACGTTTTGTCCTGGTGTTGCCTCTGATAGTAAAGAAATAGTAAAGCCCTGGTGTTGGGCTAGCGGCTAGGGTGCCGGCTTAGGATATGAAGAAAATTAAACCAAGGATCCTGGGTTCGAATCCCGGTCGATCGCTGAATTAACGCCAGGGGGGTTGACTCAGCCTGTTTCATCCCTCCGAGGTCGGCTATTTGAGTACCAGTTCACTGGTAATTCCCTGCTTGTCGTAAAAGGCGACAAACAGGGTTGGCGGCAGGAAGGGCATCCGGCCGTAAAACATTGCTTCAAAAAGGGGACCAAAAAACAACAACAACCACGGTTCCCGAAAAAGGCCAACCCCTGCTTGGCGGGGAAAAATGGCCCCTAAAGGTGGTTATTTTATATTATATCCCACCGATAGGTTGGATCTGGATTCGGACCTGAACCAAAATCGAATTGGCTTGTTCTCGTCATCTAACCAACTCATCCCCCAATTTTGTCCTAACCCACCAACAACTTTTTGAGATATCATGCTATATATCGTTTTTGGCCCTGTCTTTAAATAGTGAAGAATCCATTTTTTAAATCCTAGTATCGGAATATGTGGCCGAATCTTCACCAAAATCTAATAATTTTGTCCTTGTCAAAAACCCAACGACTCCACCAAATTTTGTCCAAATCGGTCCACAATTTTTTGAGATATCCTGCACACAAACAAGAAAACAAGAAAGATTGTCAAGCAGAGCACAATACTTGATAAACCCCTAAAATTAATTTGACCTTAAAACAATTTGTGGTTGAATTAAAAGTCCAAATAATCAAATCCTCTTCAAATTTCAAGTCAATCTTTTTTTTTTCTTTTTTCTTTTGTATACAAGATCGAGGCTCGTGTAAGAGCTAACATTAATGACAAAAAAACAAACGGACACACAAGACAAAATAAAGGCAGCGGGAGACCAGATGGGGAGAGAGGGGGGAGCACACAAGTACAACATTTGAGAGCAGGGACATCGGGAGATCTGTGGGAGGGAGAGGGCTTGGGGGGAGGAGGCATGGGAAGGTATAAAATTGCAAAAGAGGTATAAAACACATGGACACTGCTCGGACTTCCAGGAAAGAAGTTGTTATTTCAAAAAAGGTGGATCTGGGGTGAATTAACAGGGGTAGAAAAGATCAAGGTTTTGGATGGAGGAAGATAAGAGATGGTGTTGAACAGCTGTTTTAAAGACCTGGAGGGAGGAGTGGAATTGAAGAGAGTGAGGATGTTTGTTCCAGAGGCGGGAGTAAAGAGGAATGAAAGAGTGAAGGTGAGCAGAGAGTCTTGATTTTGGCACTTTCACCAGAAGTTTCCTGATGAAAACTGACAATTTTAGAAAGTTGGCGTATGTTGTCCTTTTGACCTTCTGACTTCAAAAGCAATAGGTTTCTTCCTTATGACCAATTCTACCATTCGATGAGGTTTCGTGAAGATCGCTTTAAAATTGTGACCTGTAGGAGATTGACACACAGACAAACAGATGGACAGAATAACACACGTGACCAAATTCTGATTTTCGCAAGTGATGAATAGACAGGCGTGAAAACATAACCTACGTCCATCGCAGACGGCGGAGGTAAAAAGTTGCAAGTTATAAGCATCAAGAAAATGTTCGGCCTTAATTCAAAAGGCATGATTATGCAAAAAAGGAAGCAAAGGTTCACTTAAAAACTGCTTATAATTGGGAAGAATCGCATCATTATTAACCTCGCCTGAGGAGAGGGTATTGCATTTGTTTGTCTGTTTGTCCGCACAGAATAAATATGATTTTCTCTGCAACCGTTGGTCCGATTGACAGGAAATTTTCACCATAGGTGCAACTCCACCTGTATAATTTTTTTATGATAATTATGACGTCATAGGTCACGTGGTTCGGCCGCCATCTTTGGAAAACCCAAAAAACTTTGCACCTCTATATCTCCGAAAGCGTGGAATAGAAAAAAGTGAGACATGGCTCATTGTAAAGAACTCTCCATGGGGAATAAAATATGTTCATGATTATGTCATAGGTGCCTCCATTATGACGTCATAATTCGACAAGTACAAAACTTCATCCTATCAAGATGAAATTTCTTGAGTGCCATGTCGGCATAAACTGGTGGAGAAAAAAAATAATGATGACGTCATCGGTCACGAGGTTCGGCCGCCATCTTGGAAAAACTTTGCATCTCTATATCTCCGAAAGGAAAGCGCTGAATATAAAAAATTGAGACATGGCTCATGGTAAAGAATTCTCCATGGGGAATAAAATATGTTAATGATTATGTCATAGGTGCCTCCATTATGACGTCATAATTCGACAAGTACAACACTTCATCCGATCAAGATGAAATTTCTTGAGCGTCATGTAGGCATAAATTGGTGGAGAAAAAAAATTAATGATGACGTCATTGGTCACGTGGTTCGGCCGCCATATTTGTTTTCACACAAAAGCCTTAAAAACCACTGAAAACACATCCTGACGAGGGTCTGCAATCTTTGATTGCTCTTTCTTGTTATCATTGTATTTGGGAAGAACTGGCCAAGACATCACTCACTCGTATAGCTGCCCAACAGGCTTCTTCCTTATGTCCAACTCTACCATTGTTGGCTGAGGTTGGACGGTTTTTTAAATCACAGAGCGGCCTTCCTCCTGGACTACACAGGCATTAGGTGCCAGGTGTTGAGTATCCTCCCGAGGGTGAGGGGACATCACGTGATTGCAATATGCACATGTTGAGAACCAACGTCATTAGGTGGTGAAATGAAAATGGTGAGTGTCTCCAATTGCATGTTGTAATCAAAAGACACTCTCACAATTTGGAGGGGACTTGACATGATGACGTACCTTCAATTTTCAATGAGGGGAATGATAATTTGGAATAAGAATGCATTTCGAGTAATTGTGCTCTAATTGTAAAACCCAAAATCCAAGTACTTTTCCCCAGTAAACTGTGCCAAGTTAATTTGGACACATTCTTGGGACAAAAACAATCCACTTCAAAAAGTTTTGTTAATAGCCTCAAAGTATTAATCCAACTTTGTGCAAGAGTACGGAATATGTAATTTATCCTTACGTAATTATGAACACTGATCTGCAACGTAAAAAAAGAATAAAGAATATTTATTAAGTATTACACTGTCAGATAAGGTAATCTCACCTCAGTACAGTGTCCTTCTGTGTTTGTCTGCAGGTTATATTCTAGTGGGATCTGATAGTGATTGGCAAATAGGGAAGCCACACTCTTGGGGGAAGCAACATTTCTAAGTTCTCATCCTCCATCATGCAAAGTCCGTCCTTGGCACACCTGAACTCCTTTCCACTGTGAAGGCCTTCATCTGCAGCTAGATGGAGTACTGCTCTCCCCTCTGGGCTGGTACTCCTGCCTCGCATATTGCTCAGTTTGACGCCATGGAAACAAAGGTCTTCAAAGTCATTGGAATCTCTGACGATGAGGCTGAGTCTATCACTTCGCCATCGCCGACAAGACGGTGGTCTGTCTGTCTTCTACCACCTCCTTTATGGTCTTGCACCCTATGCTCTTTCTGTGCCTTGTCCCCCAAGGTAGCTGCAAGATGTGCACGGTCCACCTGCAACCCTCTCCTAGTGAAACTGCCTAAATCCAGAATCATTACTCAGCTCTACTCAATCGGTCCTCCTTTTTTTTTTGTTCCTCGCTTGTGGAACCAACTTCTACACTCTCTTCAATCAAATCCTTCCCTCCCGGTTTCAAGATAGCTGTTCAACACCATCTTGAATGCCATGATATTTTCTACACCCGTTAAACCATTCCCACCCTTCCCAAAATTTTGCTTCTGTATCCATCTTGCCCACCCTTTGCGTTCTCCCTTACCCTTCATCGTTACCCGCATCCCTTGTTTGTCCGTCTCCATCTATCTTCTCCACCCTGATCTTGGCATTTCCCCTTTCTCCTTCTGCTGTTCTTTTTGTTGTGTTGAGTCCTGATCCGTTCTGTTTTCTAGCTCTTCCACGAGCCTTGACTTTGTATGCAGCTTTGCAATCAAGTTAAAAAATAGCATTGTTGAGTCTGGAGTATTGTTGAGCCAACCACCAGAAGTAGAAGAGGAGGAGGAAGATGGGCCACTTGTGTAAGTGCTCCTGAAGTGCAAACACGTGTCATTGTGTCCACCACAGACACGACAAGCATCCTTGGTAATGTTGGAGCCTAGAAGCATGTCGCAGCCGATTTCCTGCAGGAACAAAGTGGGAGAGATCAGAGAATTAAACGCTGGTGAGGAGAGTCGAAGTGAAAATTCACTCATGCAAGTATGAACCAAAAATAACACCTGAGCACAGTGAAAGTCGACACAAATAAATGTTTGGAGCAAAATAATGGCGATTCCTGTAAAAGCTACAATACACTATAATGAAAAATATTTCTGATGCATCAACAAGCTCATCCGTTGGAGCAGATCATCCATTTTCTGATTTATTAGTCTCCTTCCAGCTGTTATCCTTCACCATGCTGTTGCTTTGCCACCCTTCTAAACCTCGCACACTTTGTCCAAGATTTTCCATGGGAGCAATGGTTTGCATCCATGTGGAGAGGAAATTAAGAAATGAGGATATGCCCTGCTTAGTGTGGTGAGAAAGGCGGCGCCATTGCTGTGCTGGCGCTGGTATCCAGAACTAGCAGGAGTACCCGGGTGGAGGCAGGAGAGGGAGGAGTGAGGAAGTGAGTGGGGGGAGTGGAATGGGGAGGGGAGAGAAAAGTGAGGGGAGAGGGAGGCAAAATAATACTACATATACATCTTTTGAGGGTGGGGGGAGGGGGAGGAGGGGGGGGGAAGGGTTGCTTTGACAGGCCCGTCCGTTTTGGAGAAGGGGGGAAGGGAAGGAGGAAATATTTTCCCGTGCAAAGAGTGCTTTAACCTCAGTGTTGCCCAGGTAAAAAAGGAAATTGTAATACCCTCTGCTACCATCACCAGGTAGCGCTACATGGTACACATTTACATAGAGAATTTACGCCCCTCTCCGGGCCCCCCGCGCCCCGCATGAGACCGTGGCCACCGAGCCTATGTTACCCCCCAGACAAAGTTGTGTTTGTAGTTGTACCCCAAGTAGAGTATAAAAGCTGGAGTACCCGGCGTTGCTCAAGCACAAAAGAAACATTAACATATTTGAAATGAGGGCAAATATAATGGAAAAGCAATTACATCCAAATCAGAATCCATCACAAATGTCAAATCATCATTTTACCTTTTTGTTGAATATATGCTGGTGAATGTGCCGTTGATCACGTTTCTGAGTTAAATTTGATGACGTTCAGGAAGAAGATGAAGCCTTACCACCAACTTCGACCGCTACACCTTGATTGGAGGCCACCTGTGGTAAATTCAATTGACTGAACATGATTTGAAAAGGCACACACCTGTCTATATAAGGTCACACAGCTGACAATGCATATCAGAGCAAAAACCAAGCCATGAGGTCGAAGGAACTGCCCTCAGAGCTCAGAGACAGGATTGTGTCGAGGCACAGATCTGGGGAGCCCTACAAAAAATTCCTCCTGCATTGAAGGTTCCCAAGAGCACAGTGGCCTCCATAATTCTTAAATGGAAGAAGTTTGGAACAACCAGGACTCTTC
This sequence comes from Myxine glutinosa, assembly GCF_964187855.1. Taxonomy (NCBI): domain Eukaryota; kingdom Metazoa; phylum Chordata; class Myxini; order Myxiniformes; family Myxinidae; genus Myxine; species Myxine glutinosa. Next base: position 186,786,917 of record NC_136262.1, on the reverse strand, counting down.
CTAGAGCTGGCCGCCTGGCCAAACTGAGCAATCGGGGGAGAAGGGCCTTGGTAAGAGAGGTGACCAAGAACCCGATGGTCACTCTGGCTGAGCTCCAGAGATCCTGTGTGGAGATGGGAGAAACTTCCAGACGGACAACCATCACTGCAACACTCCGCCGATCTGGAGAGTCCTGGTTGTTCCAAACTTCTTCCATTTAAGAATTATGGAGGCCACTGTGCTCTTGGGAACTTTCAATGCAGCAGAGATTTTTTTGTAGGGCTCCCCAGATCTGTGCCTCGACACAATCCTGTCTCTGAGCTCTGCAGGCAGTTCCTTCGATCTCATGGCTTGGTTTTTGCTCTGATATGCATTGTCAGCTGTGTGACCTTATATAGACAGGTGTGTGCCTTTTCAAATCATGTTCAGTCAATTGAATTTACCACAGGTGGCCTCCAATGAAGGTGTAGAAACATCTCAAAGATGATCAAGAGAAATAGGAGGCACCTGAGCTAAATTTCAAGTGTCATAGCAAAGAGTCTGAATACTTATGTCAATGTGATATTTCAGTTTGTTTTTTTAAATAAATTTGCAAAACTTTCTAAAATCCTGTTTTCTCTTTGTCATTATGGGGTATTGAGTGTAGATTGATGAGGGAAAAAATGAATTTAAACGATTCCAGCATAAGGCTGCAACATAACAAAAAGTGAAAAAAGTGAAGGGGTCTGAATACTTTCTGAATGCACTGTAAGTAAAGTCAACATATACATTGCCACTGATGTATAAACAGCAGCAGTTGTGGGGATGTTATACTAATGTAGGTATCTAAACAACCATTATATTATGGGCAAGCGAACATAGGAGGCAGCACTTTGTATAAACATGTTTAAACTTCGGATTTAACTCCAGTAAGACTGTTTAAACAACCATGCAGAAGCTTTTGAGATCAGGATTGCAAATGATAAATAAACACGTAATCCCATAGTACATTTGCCCTGAAAATGACTGGATCAGTTGAGAATCATTATGTTGTTACCATTTTGGTCCCATTAAGGGTAGCTCTCCTTTGTACGCGTTGTGTTTCATGGAGTGAATTTTCAATTGGATACATGCATGCATACTTTTGTTTCATGAAAACCAAACATGGCCTTGGAGGAATAAAATTCCATTGAAAACTGATTGCATAATATCAATAATGTTTGAAAAATATAAATTCCAACAACCATGTTACTGCTACCACTCCTCTCCTCCATCCCCCATTCCAGCTGCACATTTTAGTCGATGTTATGGACTGTCAACCTTATTCAGTTTCAGACCTAACAACATTAAAATGAAGAAAATGGTAGTGCCCCCCTCCACGCCAAAGTAAAATGTGAGGAAAAGATTATTGGAACGCTTGTGCTTTTTTTTCCTTTTCTTTTTTTGTATACAAGATCGAGGCTCGTGTAAGAGCTAACATTTTTAATCACAAAAAGACAAACTGACACATAAGACATCAGATAAAGGGAGCAGGAGACAAGATGAGGAGAGAAAGGGAAGCACACAAGTACAACATTTGAGAGCAGGCATGGCTAAACCAGCGGGAGATCTGTGGGAGGGAGAGGGCTTGGGGGGAGGAGGCACGGGAAGGGGGTGGGGGGGGGGGGAGAGAGGTATAAAACACATGGACACTGCTAGGACTTCCAGGAAAGAAGTCGGAATTTCAAAAAAGTGGATCTGGGGTGAATTAATGGGAGTAGAAAATTGTTGATAGAATATAAAAGGAAGCTGTAGCTAGGATACACAACGAACTTAGGTGCAGGACGAGGCCATTCAGCGCATCGTGCCTGCGCTACACCAACCCCAGTATGATCATCCCATTCATACACAAGCTACCGACAAGTCCTGCCAATATCCCCATACCTCTCTATATCCGGTGCATCCAGGTACTTATCGAATTCCCATTTAAACCTATCCACCCCTCTGCTGCCACGACCTTTCCGGGGAGACTATCCCATGTATTCTCTCACTCTCCAACTGAAAGACCCCGCACGTGACAAAGCCGAATGCCTCAACTCTGTGTTTGCCTAAAAATCTTATGTCCCAAACCCATCTCTCCCTCTGTTCCCACCTTACCCAGTCGAACCCAATGCTCCTGGAGTCTGTGTCCTTCTCTCCAGACAAGGTGGATACGTTTTTGTCAAACCTCGACTCTGATTCTGCAACTGGACCAGACGGCATCAGCCCGCGGGTCCTAAAATCCTGCTCTGCCGCTCTATGTCACCCTCTCTCTGTTCTTTTCACCCTCTTTTGCTCAAGGTCATCTGCCAGCATCTTGGAAATCAGCAAACATTACCGCTTTACACAAAAAATGTTCAAAAACAGATCCTTGCAACTACAGACCAATCAGCCTGCTTCCAATTTATCAGCAAAGTCATGGAATCCATCATTGCTTCGGATATCAAATCCTTCCTCCTCTCCAATGGCTTGATCTCTGATCATCAATTTGGATTCAGACCAGGTCATTCTACTCTGGACATGTTGCTTCTGCTGTCTCAACAATGGATGGAGGTCCTCAATGCCAAACAGGAAATCAGAGCTGTCTCCCTTGACATATCACGTGCCTACGATACGGTCTGGCACCCCGCCCTGCTCACCAAACTCTCCTCCTATGGTATCCATGGAAATCTCCACGCATGGCTGGCGGACTTCATCTCTGGTCGTAGTCAACGTGTGGCCCTGAATGGATTTCTCTCATCTCCCCTTCCTGTTCTGGCTGGAGTTCCCCAAGGTAGTGTTCTGGGCCCTGTGCTTTTTCTGGTCTTCATCAATGATCTCTCCGACTCTCTGGAAAATCCTCTCTATCTCTTTGCTGATGACTCCACTCTCTGCTGCTCCATACCTCATCCCTCAGATCGGCAGTCTGCAGCCTCCTCACTCTCTGCAGACCTGGACAAAATCACAGACTGGTCAAACAAGTGGAACATGTCTTTCAATCCTGACAAATCTCACACTTTTACGATGTCTCTCTGAAAAGACTGACTGGAAAACCCTCCCATCTACTTTCTCAACAATCCTCTCCAAGAAGTTCTGTCGCTCAAGCTTTTGGGTCTCACTATCTGCCATGATCTTTCTTGGGAAAACCAGATTTCCAAGCTGGCCTCCAAAGCCAGTCGCCGACTGGGCATCCTTCGTCGTGCGAAGTCCTTCCTTGGCACACCTGAGCTCCTCACCACATACAAGGCTTTCATCCGCAGCTCAATGGAATACTCTTCCCCCCTCTGGGCCGGTGCTCCTGCCTCACATCTAGCTCGGCTTCACGCTGTTGAAACCAAAGCTTTCAGAATCATTGGAATCTCCTGCGATGAAGCTAACTCCGAGGGCCTTTCACTCACTCACCGCAGGCAGGTTGGTGGTCTTTCTGTCTTCTACCGACTCCTCTCCGGCCCTGCTACCCCAGCTCTCTGTGTGCTCTGTCCCCCAAATATTCCTACAGGTCGCACAAGATCTGCCAGCAACCCTCTTGTGGTCAAACTGCCAAAATCTAGGCTCTCTGCTCACCTTCACTCTTTCATTCCCCTTTTCTCCCGCCTCTGGGACAAACTCCCCCACTCCCTTCAATCCCACTCCTCCCTCCAGGTCTTTAAAACAGCTGTTCACCACCATCTCTTATCTTCCCCCATCCAAATCCTTGATCTTTTCTACCCCCGCTAATTCACCCCAGATACACTTTTTTGAAATTCCAACTTCTTTCCTGAAAGTCCTTGCAGTGTCCATATGCTTTATACCTCTCCCACCTCCCCCCAAGCCCTCTCCCTCCCACAGTTCTCTCGATGTCCCTGCTCTCAAATGTTGTGTTTGTGTCCTTCCCCCTCTCTCCCCATCTTGTCTACCGCTCCCCTTATTTTGTGTTTTATGTGTCGGTTTGACTTTTTGTGTGATTAATATTAGCTCTTTCACGAGCCTCGATCTTGTATCCAAAAAAAGAAAGAAAAAGAAAAAACCTTCGAGATTGCTTGTAAAATTCCACAGCATTTGATGGTCAACTCGAACGGCACTCAGTCGAGCACATACCTCAACCACGCTGAACAGGTAACGTTTTGTATCCCACTGTCAGGTTGGATCCCAATCAGGATCTTCAGAAAATAAAATAAATTCGTCCTTATCACACACCCAACCTGTCCATCAAATTTCGTCTGAATCCGTCCATACCATTTTGAGTTATCCTGCTCACAGACAAACAGGGGTGAAAACATAACCTTCATCCACCTTCAGTAGCAGAGGTAATTAGAAACCCACATAAAGGCATGGCTGAATCTGCAGAAATTACTAAGAAAATCCCCAAATGACAAAAATTACTTAATTGTACATTTTCTCATGCAATGTTAACGGGGGTAGAAAAGATCATGCTTTTGGATGGGATGGTCGGCTGTGGTATCCCGTCCCCTGAAGTTCCCTTCTGACCGTTTTTGACGACACAGGATGCTCACGACCCACATTGAACTCCACACACAAATTTTCCACCATTACTCTCCTGTTTCGCCTAAGATCTGCAGAGAATAACTGTAGTACAACCAAAGGTTGGCAACCATTTGGTACTGTACTATGGGACGAATGGTCGTGCATCATGCTTGTTGTGTATACGCCTCCGCCCACTGTTGCCCTTCCATGATGACATCTTTCATTTTTTCCCAGGCTGACTTCACCTTCGAGACAGTTCTTCATGCAACGTCAGCAAATTCTGCAGCCTTTGTCACTTAAGCGCCTGCCAAATGCGTAACAACAACTATTTGAAATAAATAATTATTTGAAAAAAATTGAATTAACTGAAAATGTTAAAATAATTAAATTAAATGAATGAATTGTTCAAATTAATTAATTAATTACTTAAAAAATAAAATTGATTGAAAAAATGAAATTAACTGAAAATGTTAAAATAATTAAATTAAATTCATGAATTGTTTAAATTAATTAATTAATTATTTTAAAAATAAAATTGATTGAAAAAATTAAATTAACTGAAAATGTTAAAATAATTAAATTAAATTAATGAATTGTTTAAATTAATTAATTACTTACTTTAAAAATAAAATTGATTGAAAAAATTAAATTAACTGAAAATGTTAAAGTAATTAAATTAAATTAATCAATTGTTTTAATTAATTAATTAATTACTTTTAAAATAAAATTGATTATTAAATTAACGGAAAATGTTAAAATAATTAAATTAAATTAATCAATAATTGTTTAAATTAATTAATTAATTACTTTTAAAATAAAATTGATTGAAAAAATTAAATTAACTGAAAATGTTAAAATAATTAAATTAAATTAATGAAATGTTTTAATTAATTAATTAATTAATTAATTTTCAAATAAAATTGATTGAAAAGATTAAATTAAAAAATATGTATACAGTATATATACATAATTAAAAAATTATTTCAACAAACATTTGAAGTCACTGAGGTCCCTTCTTGTGGCCATAATGGCTCTCAATATGGCACTAGAGCGCAGCCTGCTTATATACGCATGACTCGGAGACTTCCGTGAAGAGATTTGTCGGTCACATGCGTGTGGCGGTCCCACACTTTGCATATATGTGGTACGACCCGTGTACCCTGGTGTTTCCATTTTTCCGTCCACTCTCTATGCTTATGTCATTCAACTTGTGTTTCAGCACAACAAATGGTAACCTGTGCTACATGTTAGGCGTTGAACCTGTTGTGCATGACACCTGTCCTTGAAGTATGTCTGGGCAGAGCTGCTGCCGTAGTCTACGTAGTGCCGTAGTGTTGTCTTTCCATGAAACTCCTCAAATATCCACTCCCAGCAAGCCTATAGTTTCATAACACCAGAGAGACCGGGAAAGGAAGCTGCTATCAGTCCGAGAGGCTTAACATTGTTTTCTATTCGGTCCCATGTTATAAAGGCCTCTGTGCTAATACTCCATTTATCGCAGGTTACTTTCAAAGGTTGGATAGAACGAGATGCTTTGTGTCAGTTAAAAGATGCACAAATCCACAAATATTTCCTCGCCAACACCTACTTCCGTTTCAGTTTCATCTTGGATTGCTTGCGTTGGGATCACAAAGATAAAAGTGAAATATAGCACAACAGGGTTATATCTGATCTGACCTCGTCTTTTCATCGGGCTTCATTGAGGCCAGGGCAGTAATTCTACACCACGTGCTCAATTTCATCCTGGAATCCACACAATTTGAAATCGCACAGAGGATTGGCACAAACTGAATAACTTGCAGTTTGTTGGAGCTTATCAAAGGCCACTTACAGACTGCGTTACAGAAGATAAGGGCCAATAACAATGCTTGCAACCACGTCCTACAAATTGGCCATACAATCCTTCAATTTGTCTGCTCTAAATTCAGTGGGTTGGTGAATCTTGTCCCATTTACAAACTAGGGCAAGATTCTTTCTTAGGCAGGTTCACCTGTGGTCATCCTATAGCATCTCGCTGACATGGCGAGTCATCAATGTGTGTGCCGTCCCTTGGATTCACTGATTGTCCTGTCTGTCAGTCCTATTTGTTTGACGTTAAAGATCCCACATTAAACAAGACCGAAAGTCTAACAGTGGTGTAGCCGGGCTTGTAAAATATTATAAACCACAAACACACACGATTAGCTTTTTAAACAGTCGCTAATGCTGCTTATAACATAAAACAAAGAAATTTGGAGGAATCCCGACATCCATGACGTACGTTTTACTTACAGAACTGAGGGAAGATCTACTGTAATCTATATACCCCACAAGGGTTGGGTGCATACTGTTTTGTTGGAAGAGACGTAACGCTGATGTTTTCGATATTTGATGGTCATTTTAACAATCGGTTTGTTTGTGCTTCACACAAAATGAAAAACATAAAGGTAAAGCATGGCGATTGTGATATATGACAGGTTCGACGATATGTTCGGCATGAACGGCATATAAATCAAAATGGCGGTGTGTGGAGAGTCAGCCGCTGTACCGTCGTAAGGACATCAGACGTAATCACATCACCCTGTCATGTGACCAGATCCTCAGCTCTGATTGGTATACGTTTGAGGGGACATACATTCATACAGACGGACAAGCACTGTTCCAGACTGCTTTCCCCGATGGGCTACGCCATAAAAATTACCACACCAACCACTCAGTCACTAATGCTACTCACAGCCATATGAAACATAAGAAATAAGAACCTCATAGGTACGTTTTTCATTCTCGTCTTGAGCACATATCCCATGGTGCTTGGATCGGACATCCTTTTATATTTGTCGCATTAATCAATTAAGTTTTCCATTCACCAGTTGAACAAATACAATGACTGAAGGTGTAAAAACAATGAAACTTTTCATGTGGAAAAATAACTATTCCGGTTATTATTATTACTAACAAATACACGCCCGATGGGTGGAATATTTCCTAGTCTCTTTTGTGGTCTCTTTGATGGCCTCAATGTTGCAGAGATTGGCACAAACCTTGACCTATTTTATGACATTTTCTTGATTTAGGCCTCCATATTGGACTTTTTGAAAATTTCCGACCACTATCCTCCCCCCCTTCCACCTCCTAAATGAGCGAAATACCAAGATGGGTGAATTTCTTTTTTCAAAGGTTGATGGAATCAAACAAAAGTTGCACAGGCACAACTTCAGGGTACCCTCATTAATCCCTGAAAGTTTCAGCTTCCTAGGTCAAATGTTGGTACTCAGCCATGTGCTGCATAAGAAAGAAGAAGAACCTGATTAATGCGTGATATTTTCTTTGCCCAAAACCATGATCTTTTCTACCCTCGCTAATTCCCTCCCACCTTGCACCTCCAAGCTCTCCTCCTTCCAAATTTCTGTTTTTTCCTTCCTGATAGTTTCCTTCTGTACCCATCCTGTCCACCCCATCCATTCTTTCCTGCCCCCATTCCTCCCCACACCGACTGTTTGGCCAAGTCTCCCTCTATCTTGTCCTTCACCTCTGCTATTGGTACTTCCTTCTCTCTCTACTGTTTCTTTTGTCCTGTTACGGCCTGATCCGATCAGTGTACTCGCTATACCACAAGCCTCGACTCTAAACAAAACACAACAAAACAAAACTCCTCTTGGAGGTGTAAATGATACATACATACAATTGTGGCCAAAAATATTGGTACCCTTGCACATTTTTCAAATAATGCACCTTTTCTTCCAGAAAATTGTTGAAATAAAAAAATATTTTGGTATCCACATATGTACAGTCACGTGAAAAAGTAAGTACACCCCATGTAAAGTTTTGACTTTTTCAACATATTTCAACATACAGCTATTTGATCTTCATTACAACAATATTGATAGATAAAGGTGATATAATATAACAAATATCATGAAACATTTACATTTTGTAGTCCATTGTATAATTTAAATAAACATAAATGCAAATTTCGCGTGTGGAAAAAGTAAGTACACCCTTGGCTCTAATAGGTGGTATTGCCCCCTTTGGCAGAAACAACCTCAAGTATGCGTTTCTTATAACTGTCTACCAGTCTCTGACATCGACTGGGAGAAATTTTTGCCCACTCTTCCATGCAGAATTCTTTCAGCTGGGCGATGTTTGAGGGGTTTCTTGCATGCACAGCTCGTTTCAAATCCCCCCCCCCCCCCCCCCACAACATCTCGATGGGATTTAGATCCGGGCTTTGACTTGGCCATTCCAGAACCCTCCATTTCTTTCTTTTCAGCCATTCCTTGGTGGATTTACTGCTATGTTTAGGGTCATTGTCATGTTGCTAGGTCCACCTTCGGTTGAGCTTCAACTTTCCGACAGATGGCCTCACATTATCCTCAAGCACCCTCTGGTACAATGAAGAATTCATAATGGATTCTTTGATGGTGAGCTGCCCAGGCCCTGATGCAGCAAAGCTGCCCCAAACCATAATATTTCCACCACCATGCTTTACAGTTGGTATCAGGTTCTTGTGGTCAAATGCTGTTTTGGTTTTCGCCAAAAATGTCTTCTGGTACTGTGGCCAAATAGCGCTACCTTTGACTCATCTGTCCAGAGCACATTGTTCCAGAAGTGCTGGTCTTTGCCTAGGTGTTCATTGGCAAACTTTAGTCTTGCCCTGATGTTCTTTCTGGACAGCAAAGGTTTCCTCCTGGCACACCTCCCATGTCGATCAAATTTGTGCAGCCTCTTTCTAATGGTAGACTCGTGCACTTTGACATCAACAGTGGCAAGAGCTACCTGTATGTCCCGTGATGACATTCTGGGGTTCTTGGAGATTTCTTTCAGCATCTTGCGGTCTGCTCTCGGGCTGAACTTGCTGGGGCGGCCTGGCCTGAACAGATTGGCAGTTGTTTGGAATCTTCTCCACTTGTAGATGATCTTCCGGTCAGTCGAATGATTGATTTCAAATTGTTTGGAGATCTTTTTAAATCCCTTCCCAGACTCGTAGGCATCTATAACCTTCTTTATGAAGGCCTCAGAGAGCTCTTTTGATCTCGGCATGGTGATGCCGCACACTTCAACAACAAAGAGCAAACCAAACGAAATGTCTGAGGTTTAAATAAGACAGGTTCCTCCAAGATCCTTTCTAACGATGTTCTAATCATTGGCACCTGAGCTTGTGCACCTGATTCTAATTTTAGGTATTTGAAGTAGTGATAAATGTAGGGGTGTACTTACTTTTTCCACATGTGAAATTTGCATTTATGTTTATTTAAATTATACAATGGACTACAAAATGTAAATGTTTCATGATATTTGTTATATTATATCACCTTTATCTATCAATATTGTTGAAATGAAGATCAAATAGCTGTGTGTTGACATATGTTGAAAAAATCAAAACTTTACATGGGGTGTACTTACTTTTTCACGTGACTGTATTTCTTTTGTTTGCAGCAGGGCAAAACAAAAAAAGCTGAAAAAATCCTAAAATATCCCAGGACAATATTATTGGCACCTTTTCGAGGTTGTTAGAAATAATAAGATTTCAAGCAATTTAGATTCTCCTTTACCTTGTAATTGAACTCACCTGTGGTGAGTTGCACGTGCCTGCAATATTTAAAAAATCACTCATTCAACCAGTTTGAATATAGAAAAGGAGTCATTCTGCTGTTATGTGACACTGTGTGTACCGCAATGAGCATGGAGAAAGAAAGAAACCCAGAGAATTGTCTGAGGAGGTCAGACTAGATTGTAGCCAAGCATGGGCAATCTCAAGGCTACACAATACACATCCATCTCCAGAGACCTTGATGTTCCTGTGTCCACCGTATGTAATGTTATCAGGAAGTTTAAGGCCCATGGCACTGTTGCAAACCTCCCTGGACATGGCCGCAAGAGAAAACTTGATCTAAGATTGCAGCAAAGGATTGTTTGAATGGTGGAGAAAGCACCTTGATCAACTGCCACACAGATTCAAGCTGACCTTCAGACACAAGGTACGACAGTTTCAACTCGCACCATCCGTCGCCAACTCAATGAAAGGGGGTTCTCTGGAAGGAGACCCAGTAGGACCCCACTGCTGAGAGAGAGAGACATAAGAAAGCCCAACTGGAGTTTGCCAAAACACACCTGAACAAACCAAAATCCTTCTGGGAGAATATCCTGTGGACAGATGAGACTAAATTAGAGCTTTTTGGTAAAGCACATCATCTCTATGTTGACAGAAAACAAAATGAAGCCTTCAAAGAAAGAACACCTTCCATACAGTCAAACATGGAGGAGGTTCAGTGATGTTTTGAGGTTGCTGTGCTGCCTCTGGCACTGGGTGCCTTGAATGTGTGCATGGCATCATGAAAACAGGAGAATACCTAGGCAATATTTTGGAGCGCAATGTTCAACGCAGCGTCAGAAAGCTGGGTCTTTGTCAAAGGTCATGGGTCTTGCAGCAGGACAATGACCCCAAACACATTTCAAATAGCACCAAGGAATGGTTCAAGAGAAAACGCTGGACTGTTCTGAAGTGGCCAGCAATGAGTCCAGATCGAAATCACATTGAACACCTGTGGGGAGATCTGAAAACAGCAGTTGGTTGAAGGCATCCTTCAAATCTGGGAGAACTGGAGCAGTTTGCACAAGAAGAGTGGGTCAAACTGCAAGTAGAGAGGTGTAGGAAGTGTTACGTGGTCCCCTCGGTGACTACCTGGTCTCGGTGACCCCCGGACCGTGAGAGGAACTTCGCCAGAAAGTAGTATTATATATGCGCTTTCGCAACGCAATCCCTATGAATTCCACCCAAGAGAAAACTGATGTTCAATGATATATTTCAAGGGTAAGGATATCATACAATTTCAATGATACAATCAAGGATATATTCCACGAGCAATCAACAACAAACAACCATCAACAATTCCCAATCCACAATCAATTCCCTACATGATTAAGATGGCCATCTTATATATGTGTGTCCCCGTTGGTACTCACGACCCCCTTTTGGTCTCTGTCCCGCACAATGTCTCTGGGCCCCTCCTGACCAAGATGATGGTCGGCGTCGCCGCACTCGGGCGGTTGAACGAACCCCGGGTGGACGTTTTTCCACCGGGCAGGTATCGTACCAGGCACCACGGCTGCAGCCCCTCGTGGCCACGCGAAGCGGGTACGGTAAAGCAAGCCAAAAGCCCCACGCCGCTTGCAACGCGTGTTAGGCCCCAACGTGCGACCCGTACGCGTCTTTTTAGACGGTGTCGCGAACGGTGCCAGACGCTGGGTCGGTGCACGGCCACACGACAGTTTGACGTCCACCGGGCAGGTATCCGTCCCGGTAACTCCTCTCGCCAGACGGGCTCGGGAACGCCGCTTTTCCACACGGCTCAATATCAATCCCACCTTTCGTCGGAGCGGGGCGAGGAAGAAGAATCCTCGTCGCTTTTCTTCCTCGTGTCTTTTCCTCTTCCGTTTCCGGTCACTTCCGTTTCCGGACACTTTTTCAGAAGGGCTCCTGACCCTCCAACCACAACAACCCTTAATCTACTACACATGGATAAGCAAAGACCTGAATGGTAATTCACATACATTCACATAAATATGTAACACTCCCCCCCTTCAAGAAAGAAAGTTTGAACCCAGCGAAAACTTTCTTTGCCGGCCAATTTGGAGAAACCAACCAGATAACTCAACCCCCCCCCCCACATTATCAGTTCCCCCCGGGCACAGTTATCACTTTAAAATAAAGCAACCAAAATTTCACCACAACCCCCCCAGAGTACTCACTCTGGACTAAGCACCAGCAACGACATTGTCCCTGCCCTTTACATGTTCAATTTCCCGTTGGACTCCTGCCAAGCCAAACTCCATCTCATGACCCTCTGACTTTGACCGTCAGTTTCTTGTGAATGAAGGTTAAGGGGTTGATCAAAGATCCAAAGTTAAGCAACTCGATAGCACTTTTTCCGGGAGGCCAAGCCGAGTATTCACTACATGGATGCCTTTAGGAACGTGGAGTTCACGGTTAGTCCGTGCAGGAAAGTTCTCTACATGGGCGCCTTGAGGAACATGGAGTTCACGGTTAGTCCGTGCATGAAAGTTCACTACATGGACGCCTTTAGGAACGGCGTTCACGGTTAATCCGTGTAGGAATCTTGGCTCGGCGGCTCCGCCGCATTCAGTGCTTCAACTTCTCAGAACTTCCCTAATAATTATGGTGGGACCACTTGTCCCTGTAGTCCCATGAATAGCGGTCTCCTTCTCGGCCACTATTTTGACAATCCTTCCTTCGGGAGCTGCCGTAACTCAGGGAGCCTCCCTAATAATATTGATTGCGGCCACCACCAAAACTACCGCCCAGTTGTCCTCTCCTGTAGACCTCTCGACGCCTACGAAATGCCTTCCCTACTGTTATGGTCCGACCCTCCAAATCCTTGCCATTCCAATTCTTCTCTGCCTCTCTGGCGTCTTTTGTGCTGGCAAACGTGACAAAGCCGAACCCTCTTGACTGTTGCGTTTCCCTGTCTCTTACCAACCGCACTTCCACCAGCGGCCCATATCCGTTGAAGACAGAGGTCAGAACTTCTTCCTCTGTTTTGAAGTTCAGTCCCCCTACAAATAACTTGGCACTTTTGTCACCATCCCGAGCTGGTGTGGTGTTATTTTCCCTGCTGGGCTCTTTACCAACCCTCAGGTTACCATAAACTTGACCCCCGGCCAAATCATTCCCGATAACCACAGAGACACCCTCTACAGGAAGCGTGGCTTGTAAACCGACGGTGACCGGTCCTGACACCAAATCGGACTCCAAATGGATGACATGAAGTGGAGCACTAACACCGCCCCCGATCCCCTGTAAACGAACACTATCCCCCGTTGCCGTCTCCTCGGACCATGGCAAAATGCCTTCAAGCATTAAAGATTGATGTGCCCCTGTGTCCCTCAATATCCTAACCGGTCTCCGGTTAGTCGAGGCTCCATCCCGTGACACAAACCCCTCTGAAATAAATGGTTGGTAACCCTTTTGATGGCGATTTCTCACAATGGCCATTGCATTTGGAGTCGTAATAGTCGGACTCCGCTCTGGGTCTTCCCTTTTCATGCGGTAACAACTGGACATCAAGTGTCCCGGTTTCTTGCAAAAAGCGCAAGTAGGCCCGGAGGAAAAACTCGTGGTCTGCCTCGGGCCCCCCGAACTATAAGTTTGTCTTGGGCCCGCATCCCTCTGATTTCGAACAGGTGGGGTATCCGCGTTGTCCCCATAATCCTCTCGAGGCCGCCGCCATGTATGGTCGTTCTCCGCACCTGCTGTTCCCCACCTCCCCTGCGGAGATCTAGGCGAGGAGTTAGGTTCGTGGACCCCTATTCGGTGGGTTAAGGCATAATCATCTGCCATGGTGGCTGCGTCCCACAACTTTGGTACTTTCTTTTCCTGCAGGTACACTTTGATGTCCTCGTGGACACACTGCTGAAATTCCTCCACCAGGATCAAGTCACGCAATGTTTCGAAGTCTTTCCCGACTCCTTTTGACTCACACCACCGATCAAACATGTTTTCTTTCACTCTGGCAAATTCCACATGGGTCTCACTCTCCCTCTTCCTGGCATTCCTGAATTTTTGCCTGTAAGCTTCCGGAACCAACTCATAGGCTTTGAGGATGTGCTTCTTCAGTACCTCATAATCTGCACATTGGTCCATTGGTAGCGCCGAATAAATCTCTTGAGCTTTTCCCACCAGCACACTTTGCACTAGTATGGTCCAGGCCTCCTCCGGCCAGTTTAATTGTCGAGCCACTTTCTCAAAGTGTGGAAAAAATTTCGCGACTTCCTTTTCACTGAACGGTGGAACCAGCCTCACATGTCTGCCCACATCCCAGGTTTTCTGGTTAGGTGTCGACCCCGTCAGCAAGGGTGGTGCCTCTCCCCGTTCTCTCATTAACTCCAGCTCCTTAAATTTAATTTCCTGCCGAAGCTCCATGTCACGTTCCTTTAATTCCCTTTCTGCTTTTCTCTCCTCTGCTTCGAGCTCCCTTGTAGCTCTCCTCTCCTCTGCTTGTTTCTCTTCTCTCCTCTCTTCTGCTTTCCTTTCTTCTTCTGCTCTTTCCTTTTCTGCTTTCCTTTCCTCTTCTTTTAACCTTTCCTGGAGTTCTCGTTCCACTCTCCTTTCCTCTGCTTGTTTCTCTTCTCTCCTCTCTTCTGCTTTCCTTTCCTCTTCTGATCTTTCCTTTTCTGCTTTCCTTTCTTCTTCTGCTCTTTCCTTTTCTGCTTTCCTTTCTTCTTCTGCTCTTTCCTTTTCTGCTTTCCTTTCTTCTTCTTTGATCCGTTCCTGGCTCCGTAATTGCAACTCCAGTTTCCGGAGCTCAATGTCTTCTGGTTCTTCGGGTAGCCACTCCCAGGCTAACTCGTCCCATGTTCCTAATCCCACCATAGATTGTATCACCGTGGCCTGCAACTCTGCCTTCCTCAAATTAGTTCGGACCTCCAAGTTAAAATGTTTGGCCAATTTCAAGAGGTCCGACTTTAGTAACGCTCGGAACTGTGCCTCACTCGGTGTTACCGCAAAGTTCTGTGCCACAAACGCCATGGTGACTATCGTTAACACCTGTTAACCTTCACCCAAGACTTTACCCCAATTTCCCCAAAAATTTTCCAATTAATACTTCATTAATAAATTTTAATTAATAAAAATATTATTTTATTATTTTACAATTTTAGATCCCGGACGAGCCCCCAATTCTGTTACGTGGTCCCCTCGGTGACTACCTGGTCTCGGTGACCCCCGGACCGTGAGAGGAACTTCGCCAGAAAGTAGTATTATATATGCGCTTTCGCAACGCAATCCCTATGAATTCCACCCAAGAGAAAACTGATGTTCAATGATATATTTCAAGGGTAAGGATATCATACAATTTCAATGATACAATCAAGGATATATTCCCCGAGCAATCAACAACAAACAACCATCAACAATTCCCAATCCACAATCAATTCCCTACATGATTAAGATGGCCATCTTATATATATGTGTGTCCCCGTTGGTACTCACGACCCCCTTTTGGTCTCTGTCCCGCACAATGTCTCTGGGCCCCTCCTGACCAAGATGATGGTCAGCGTCGCCGCACTCGGGCGGTTGAACGAACCCCGGGTGGACGTTTTTCCACCGGGCAGGTATCGTACCAGGCACCACGGCTGCAGCCCCTCGTGGCCACGCGAAGCGGGTACGGTAAAGCAAGCCAAAAGCCCCACGCCGCTTGCAACGCGTGTTAGGCCCCAACGTGCGACCCGTACGCGTCTTTTTAGACGGTGTCGCGAACGGTGCCAGACGCTGGGTCGGTGCACGGCCACACGACAGTTTGACGTCCACCGGGCAGGTATCCGTCCCGGTAACTCCTCTCGCCAGATGGGCTCGGGAACGCCGCTTTTCCACACGGCTCAATATCAATCCCACCTTTCGTCGGAGCGGGGCGAGGAAGAAGAATCCTCGTCGCTTTTCTTCCTCGTGTCTTTTCCTCTTCCGTTTCCGGTCACTTCCGTTTCCGGACACTTTTTCAGAAGGGCTCCTGACCCTCCAACCACAACAACCCTTAATCTACTACACATGGATAAGCAAAGACCTGAATGGTAATTCACATACATTCACATAAATATGTAACAGAAGCTCATTCATGGCTATAGGAAGCGCTTGACTGCAGTTATTTTGTCCAAAGTCTGTGCTACCAAATATTAAATCTCGGGTGTCAATAATTTTGTCAATGCCATTTCTTTTTATTTTCTGATTTAAAAGGATATATTAAGTTCTGAATAAAAAGCAAAGGTTCTGCAATATTAACAGTGAAATAAAGAATTATGGAGACCAAACACTTTTGTCAATTTCAACGTATTTTTGGAGAAAATTGCGAGTTATTTGAAAAAGTGCAAGGGTGCCAATATTTTTGGCCACGACTGTACATGCACACACACACATACATACAATATATACACAATATACATTATACATGCACACATACATACATACATACAATATACACACAATATACATGCACACATACATACATACAAAAACACACAATATACACACACATACATCCATACATAAACATACACATATACACACACTGGAGCTGGTCGGTTGGTATGTAAAGAACTTTGGTGATCTTCCATCAGACGGTAGGCCCAAAACATGCCTACCGTAAACCCGTTTCCCAGTTGAGCTTTCATAATATCACTTTCAAGCCTGAGCAGTACTTCGGAGGCACAACGAGCATGGATTGGAAATCTTAGCTGATAGAATGGAACAAGGTTGTCGAGGTTACCAGATGCACCCATTGTGACGTATGCTCACTGAATATTTGTACTGAATTTCCGTTTCTACCAATACACACTCCAAAGGAAATTGTTAATTTCAGGTCAGACATCTACAAACCCTAGTCATTGACAGGTACCTTTGCTAGTATATATATATATATATATATATATATATATATATATATATATATGTAAACTCAACATCAACACTCAACATAAGAAACTTATCAAATCTTTCGAAGGACACTCATTGAAATCCTCCACGCAAAAATGAAACATATTTGAATACAGAGGTAAGTTCAGCTATCTTTACTAAACACATGTCAATGAACAAGAGGTTGCCTCAATCACAAAAAAGCAAAAAGCATGAACATCACAAGGGGTGGTGCAACAAAAGTCACAGCACTGCAACACAAAGGCAGGCACCTGAATACTGTCAAAACAAAATGACACAGGAATGGACACAACACTCCTAACAGTCAAGGACAGAATGACAGCAGTCCTCAATATCGCGTGTGTCCTCCCTGAGCTGTGATGCAGGCTGTGCACCTCCGACGCATGCTCTGTACCAGGCGTCTGATGCGGTCCTGGGGAAGTCTGTCCCACTCCTCCTGCAAGCCTTGAATGAGCATTTGCCGATTGACAGCCGTTTATCTCCTCGATGCAAGACGTCGACCAAGCTCATCCCATAAATGTTCAATGGGATTGAGGTCAGGGGAATAAGGCATCCAAAGCATCACTTCAACACCATGTTCCTGGAGGAAGTTGGTGGTCAGGTGAGCAGCATGGGGTCGAGCATTGTCCTGCTGGAAAACTGCGATGTCAGGATGAGCCTGGAGAAATGGCAGCAGATGAGGTCTCAAAACTTCATTGACATAACGCTTACTCGTGAGATTGCCTTCGATGACGACCAGAGGTGTCCTGAAACAGGTGGAAATGCCGGTCCATACCATCACACTGGGTCCTCCCCAACGATTGATCTGGTGAATACAGCATGATGCATGCCTTTCCCCACCTCTGCGCCATACCCGTTGACGCCCATAAGCAGCATGGAGGCAAAATCTGCACTCAGACGTTGGGCAATTGTTCGCTGGCTTACACCAGCCTCAAGCATCCCTATTGCCCTTAAATGTTGTTCAGATGTCAGGCAAGGCATCTGAATTTTCTTGTTGTTTTCCCTGTCAGATACCTCTAGACTCTAGTTCAATTTGTTCACCCGCAGTATTGTATGTGGTTCAATTTGTGGTTCAAAAATATAGAGGTCATTGAATTTTATGTTCAGAATTGGGATTGATTTTACTGTTTCATTTTTTTCTGAATAAATTAGAATCTAATTGCTCAATTTATATTTGCATTTCATGCACTGAGTTAAAATCTTATTTTTTAGTTCAATTTGTTCACCCACATTATTGTATGTGGTTCAATTTGTGGTTCAAAAATTTGACGTCTTCATCTTCAAATATGATATTACTTTTGTAGGGGGTGTGAACATTCATCAAATATTTCCTCGGGGTGTGGGGCATAGAAAAGGTTTGGAATCACTGCTCTAGAGTGACTATAGACAGCAGTAAATGAATGTCTAACCAGGAGAACTGAAGGATTTCATTATGAGGGTCATTATTTAAAGGGAAAGATCCCTATACAGAACCACTCAAGCATGGCATTGTTGATCAACCAGGTGATTGAAGTGAAGTTACCGTTACATAATCAGCCATTACAATTGAAGAAACGTGTTTGTAAAGCTGCACATTTCAAAAAATGAAAGTGATAGGTTTCTTTTGATGTTCAGTATATATATATACTGAAACGCAAAAGAAACTTACCACCTTTGAAACCTTTAAATATCAACAATAACACTGCGTGTAGTAAATGTGTGAACTTATTTGTGGACAATAGTGTCCTCACTGTCAGACCAAACGATCACGGATGGTCACTTGAACCTTCAATGGTCACTTCATAGCACAGCTGTTGAACAGCTGTTTTGACTGTCAGTGATTAGCCAAGGGGTACGGGATGATTTTAATGAGCTGCACGTGATGTCTTGATATTGGCTTTAAAAAGGCCAGTGCAAAATGGGCATTTCAATCAACATGCCACGATTGTCAAGGGATCAACGGCAGCGTGCCCTGGGCATGCTGCAAGGCGGACTGAGCTACCGTGAGGTGGCACGTCGCCTTGGCTGTTCACACCAGACGATATCGGCCCTGGTGGACAGAGACACCCTCCACAACTCTGCAGATGACAGACCTCGATCAGGGAGGCCAAGAGTCACCACTGCAAGACAGGACAGGCAGATGGTCCGAAGTCACCTGCAGGATCGATTCCGTCCAGCAACCCGCACTGCGGCAGAAACTCCGGGGCGTGCAAACCCACGGATCTCCAATGATACTGCACGAAGACGACTGCATGACTATGGTCTGACTGCCAGAAGACCATACAGAGGCCCCGTGATGACGGCTGCCCATCGCCGCAACCGACAGAGATGGTGCCAGCAGCATCAGCGGCGGGCCTTGGCGCAGTGGAACAAGGTCGCTTTCAGCGATGAGTCAAGGTTCTGTGTGGACAGTCCTGATGGGCGCGAGCATGTCTGGAGAAGAACTGGCGAGCGATATGCCGATTGTTGCGTGCGTCAAGCCAACAGGTGGGGTGGCCCAAGTGTGATGGTGTGGGCCGCCATATCAGGCCGGTACAGGACGCCACTGGTAGTTGTGGATGGGAATCTTAACGCCCAGCGGTATGTGGATAACATCCTGCGACCTCATCTGCTGCCATTCCTGCTAGACCACCCAGAACTGAGAACCTTTCAGCATGACAACGCTCGTCCCCATGCTGCTCGCTTTACCACTGCATTTCTCCAAGGCGAGAACATCAACACCATGCAGTGGCCTGCGCTCTCCCCTGACCTGAATCCCATAGAGCACCTGTGGGATGAGCTTGGGAGACGCGTAGTTGGCAGGGCCAGGACACGGGCAGAGCTGCTTCAGACATTGAGGACTGAGTGGGACAGAATCCAGCAGCAATCCATCCAAAGACTGGTAGGCAGTATACGCCGACGATGCACTGCCTGTATCCAAAACAATGGTGGCCACACGCTATTGAAAGGGGAATGACACTGCACCCTGTGCTGTTCTGTACTGTAGAACAAACTGATGAGATGGTGTATCTTGGTCAAAAACTTGACATGTCATCAATAAAATGCCAATGTTTCAATTAGCAATTGTTGGTTTGTTTTATTTTGAACTGTTACAATTTTATTACATTTCAAACAAGCGACCTCGTTCCACTGCGCCAAGGTCCACCGCTGATGCTGCTGGCACCATCTGTCGGTTGCGGCGATGGGCAGCCATCATCACGGGGCCTCTGTATGGTCTTCTGGCAGTCAGACCATAGTCATGCAGTCGTCTTCGTGCAGTATCATTGGAGATCCGTGGGTTTGCACGCCCCGGAGTTTCTGCCGCAGTGCGGGATGCTGGACGGAATCGATCCCGCAGGTGACTTCGGACCATCTGCCTGTCCTGCCTTGCAGTGGTGACTCTTGGCCTCCCTGATCGAGGTCTGTCATCTGCAGAGTTGTGGAGGGTGTCTCTGTCCACCAGGGCCGATATCGTCTGGTGTGAACAGCCAAGGCGACGTGCCACCTCACGGTAGCTCAGTCCGCCTTGCAGCATGCCCAGGGCACGCTGCCGTTGATCCCTTGACAATCGTGGCATGTTGATTGAAATGCCCATTTTGCACTGGCCTTTTTAAAGCCAATATCAAGACATCACGTG